>NW_008824116.1:38221-43442 GCF_000699105.1 Pygoscelis adeliae | reverse complement strand
TAATCTAAATCTACCCTCTTACAGTTGAAAGCCATTACCCCTTCTCCTATCACTACATGTCCTGGTAAAAAGTCCCTCTCCAGCTTTCTCGTAGGCCCCCCTCAGGTACTACTGGGAGCCTGCTGTAAGGTCTCCCCAGAGCCTTCTCTTCTCCAGGCTGAACAACCCCAACTCTCGCAGCCTGTCTTCATAGGAGAGGTGCTCCAGCCCTCTGATCATCTTCGTGGCCCTCCTCCAGACTTGCTCCAGCAGGTCCATGTCCTTCTTATGTTGGGGGCCCCAGAGCCGAATGCAGTACTCCAGGTGGGGTCTCACGAGATCAGAGTAATACTCAGTGTCTGCAGAGATTCCTAGTGTTTCTCTCAACCTCACTTTTGTTGTCTTTGTCTTTAGCTCTGTGCTTCTGCGGTTAGTCATGAGCAGATTTAGGTTTCTTCTCACAAAGAGAAGAGCATGGTCGGGGAGCTACATGAGAGGTGCCTGGATTTTTGGGTCTTGTCTCAGCCAAGCAAGGCACTATACGCACGAAAACGGAGCTAGGTTGTCCAATGGCTTGTTAAATGACCATTTACATTTTTGTGCTCTACTTTATGTTTTTCCCTCCTTTTGCAGAGATTCTCTGCTAACAACTGCCAATTCCCCCTCTCCCCTTCTCTGGCCAGTGTCTGTGTGTCCCCCAGCAGCCTGGTTGTGTCTGACATCTTGAGCAGCTTTGTGCCCATTCCAAATTAGCATCTTTGGAGCTGAACCCCATCATCCATCCAAACTCTCCTTATCGTGCTTCTCTGATCAGCACCACCATCCTGGGGGGAGCAATGTATGACATCCCAGCTATTTGGGAGGTGTCACTCTCCTCCTCTCTCTGCAGCAGGACACAGTTGTTTTCTGTTGCATCCCTCAGCAACGTACTGAAAATCAAACCTTCCCATGGCTCCAGGAAGCACTTGTCTGGGAAGGAGCTACTGGGCTTGCCGAGTGGCACTTTGGAGACCTGCAGGAGGTGGCGGTGGCCTGCCAGCCATAGTGACCCAGGTACGCTGGCTTGAGCAGACCTCTCCACTGATGCAAAGCGGTCCATCTCAGCCCAGGATGGAGCTTGCTTTGTCTCCTCGTGTCTGGGAGAGACTCCAGCTTTCTGCTCCTCCCGAGCACCCCTGGGTGGGCAGATGCAGCAGGCCCGGGAGCAGCCCCAGCTCCCGGGCCAGGCAGGGCGCAGCGGGCAGCGAGGCGAGGCTGCTGGCTGTGTGAGGGGAGAAGCAGACCAGCTCTTCTCCTGGCAAGTGTGCACTTGGGAGAAGAGCCCAGCCCGTGGGGTTGGGATGCTGCAGGGATGCTGCAGCTCATTGAAACCCATCTCTGCTACCTTAGGGAGCAGCTCTGCCCTGGCCGATCCCAGGAAGCATCCCGTCCGGCATCCCTCTGGATGCTGTAAATAAGCCGCAGCGAGCAGTGCTGCTCTGCCGGATGCTCTCACGCCTGCTGGTGCCGTGCCTTCCCTTCCCACCCCCGGGGAGCCGGGCTCCGACCCACCTGACATGGCTGCCTTTGCAGACATATGGTCCCTTCTCTTTGTGTTTGGTTAAGTGTGGGAGGACTCGATGCTATAACTCCTGTAGCTTTTAAGCTATTGTTATTGCTGATACGGCCCTGCAAGCAGACGTGGCAATTTTACAAGCGTGGCCCGGTCCCTAACAAAGGCAATTAGGATGCTATTCTGTTATAGCTGGGGGGAGAGAGATTTCTAGTGTCTGGAAGGAGCAGTCTGGAAAGGGCATAATCTAATGCAGAAGATGAAGACAAAGGCATTTTGGAGGCAGGATGTGGGGAAAGCAGGGGCATGATGAGCTCAGAGGGCAGATCTGCAGCAGGAGTGAGGGTACGGGAGCCCAGCAGCTCAGGGTGCAAGGCAGAAGCGAGCGGGAGAGCAGCAGAGACACGCTGCTCTGGGCAGGTACAGGGAGGTGTATCGGGTGGGGTGAAGAGCGGGGTGCTCTGTGCTTGGGCAGGAGATGGTTGTTCTGGGTGTGAAAAGTGAAGATTCAGGCTGCGGGGTGGGAAAAAACCCCAAGATGTGATAACCACTGGAGTGTGATCCTGCAGAGCAGCGAGCAAAGGAGATGGAGGTGACAGTTGGGACAGGAGTGGCACGGGGCTGTCAGGTGATCTTGAAGCTGCAGAGGTGGCACAGGAGAGCTCAGGGGAGCAGGAGAGGGTGGCGGGGGCCACCGCTGCCCATGTGGTTTTGGTGCGATTCACCCAGGGCAAGTCAGGAGGCTGTTTCCAGTCACAGGGCTCGAGCTGCGTTTTATGCTGCTGGCTCCTTCCTTGGTTGGCTTTTCCAGCATCTGATCTGACTGTTTGTTTGCTTGCAATGATTTCAGTTGTTTTCTATTTTAGCTTCTGACCCCGAGTGCCTGGGCTGGGGCAGGCAGGCACCGTTTGAAAGCCGCCACTTGGCGGCAACAACTGTTCGAGCCACAGAGCAGCACCCATCTAACCCCTCTTTTCACACACTCGGAGCTTCCCAAACATTAACCTTTGGATTAAAATTTTCCATGCTTGGTCTCTCCCCAGATGTGATGTCTGAGCTTTGGTTTGGGTTCATGTTTTTCATGTTTGCTGGATTTGTGTTATGGGAGAATGAAAGAAAAACTTTTCCCATTTAAAAAAAAAAATATAGTCTCCTTTTTTTTTTTTTTTTTTTTTAATTCGGGGATTCACCAAAAATGGTTGAAGTTTGAAGCTGAAAATAATTAGCTTGGCTGCAGCAAGCTGGTGTCACAGGCACTCGGGGAAGTGCCGCAGCTCCAGGTGTGCAGTGCGGCGGGTATCACCGGCGCAGCCTGCACAGCCCACTCCAGGTACATGCAGGCTCTGCCGGCGGTGCCAGGAGAGCCTTGGTGTGAGTCAGGCTGAGTAACTCCAGATTTGGAGGAGGGCGGCTGTTTTTTTGTTATTTAGCCAAAAAAAAAAAAAAGTTGTTTTTCAGGCTCCACATGCAGGATCACGATGCGCCGGGGACGCGCGGGCTCCCGGGCTGTGGTGAGTCAGGCGCAGGGCTCGCCGCGCTGTTTTCAATCCTCTGCTCCGCGTTGCAGGTCATGTCATCGTCGGGAGGTGGTGCACTGTAGACCCAGTGGTATGGTTGCCCTGGGGTAGGAGCATTGTGGCACGGGTCCTGCCTCGAGGCCCCCATGCAGCGCGGCTGTCGCTCCCCTCATTTCTTTTGCGGGAGGAGCTCTGCCTCGTTTCATGTGGCATTGGCCGGTGGCTTCACCTTTCCTTGTCCTGAAACCTAACGCTCAGATTCCACTCTTGACGCCTCCTTGTCAACTTCAGGGCCACCTTGGACATGCTCAAACGCTCTGCATTTACCTACATTGATGGGTTTTTTTGCTGGCTGCTGTACCCCTCCTCTCTGCTCCAAGTCTGCGCGCTGCTCATCGGGTGGGGACCTGCGCTGCTCACACCAGCGCTTGTAATGTCTGGCCTGCAGCTCTGCCAGAGGCCAAAATTGGCTCTCGGTGCGCGGCTGGATCGCAAGGACAGTGTTAGATGGAGGGTGGAGTGAGCGAATACCCCTCTCTTCCTACTGTGCTTTCAGGAAATGTCTCTAATGCAGCTGTAAGTGTGAATGAAGTCAAAAGGATGGATCGGTGCCCCCGATCCAGCCCACCCCACTTGTCGGGGCCCATCCAGAGTCCCCACCCTATTGTTCTGGTTCAGCTCCTCCGTTTTGGGGCAGGGGCCCTGCTCTGCGCTCAGCATCCCGCTCCCAGGAGGAGGAGCTCTGCAGAAAACAAAGACGCAGCGAATAGTTTTCCTCTCCCCGACAAGCCGCTGTTCCAATTCCTCCTTCCCTTCCCTTCCCTAGGTGTGTTTGCAGCTCTTGGCCCGGCTGAAAGCAAGCGACTGCAAGACTCGGGCCATTAATCATCTGCCAAAAGAGCTGAGTATTGGGTATAAGTAGCAGAGCTGTGCTTGCTGCTTCCTTAGAGGCAGAGCAGGATCCGCGCGGGCTGGAGCTCGCATCCAGTGCATAAAGTTACCTCTCTGGTAGGCTAACAGAGCGTGTCTCGCTTGGAGCAGCCCCTCCTTGAAGAGGACATGGGCTCTCAGGCACAAGAACGTCATCGGGAGTCCCCTAAGTGGCAGCATTTCGCTGTAAAGCAAAATACAGCATTTGTCCCTCCCTGAAGTGGCTGCTGGAAGTGGTGTGAGCAGCTTCCCGCCCTGCCCTGAGCCGCCAGGAGCGCGCTGCCAGTGTGGTTCTTGCGGTGGGTGGAAATGCCAGTATTGCTAATATCTCTGGGGCTGTGGTGTTGCAGCCGACCGAGCTGTGGTGGCATTTTTCTGGTGTTATTACATTGCCTTCTGTATCCCCACCCTCTGTTTTCAAGGGAATTTAGTGGCAGCCCCGACGGAGGAGCTGACGGTCGGAGGAACTCCTCCCGGCATGCAGTAGCCCCGGCCCCGCTAGCTGCCCTTTCACATGGGCTTTGCCTGCTTGTTAGTTCAAAGCAAAGCTGCTTCTCTTTCAACTTCCAAAGTTGAGGGAAGCCGGCGTGCCCCGAGCTCCCCAGCAGTGTCTGGGGCCTGTGAGGCGTGCGGAGCAGCGGTGGGGCAGCTTGGCGCTGACGTTGCTCAGTCTGGCTTCTGGTTTGCGGAGCGGAGGTTTCTCATTGCATTGCTCTGACTCAGGTATCTGTTTCCTCTGATGTGGGCAGCCGTCGCTGGAGCTTTTGCCCTGGGCACGCAATTGCTCTGTGGCTTCCAAGGGATGGTGGGACGTGCGGGAGAGCTCCCCGAGTGCTGCCACGACTGGCCAGTGGCTTGGGTCCCTGGGGCTGGTAAAAGCAGCGTTGCAGGAACAGCATCTACCACACCGCTACGTGTTCAAAAGTTCCCCTAAAATCGGTGGGGCAAGCGTCCAATTTGTGTCCTAGACTAAAAAGTCTGAAGGAAATGAAACACACACAACCTGACTCCAGCCGGCGTGTGCGCGTTAACTCAGATTTTGGGCTGCCGCTCCCCGTAACTCACCCACCCGGCTAGGTGTCAGCTCAGGGGCACTCAGCGCTCTGCTCCCCATCCAGCTCCGTGCAACGGCAACGCCGAATTCCCTTGGCACGGGATGCTTAGGAGGGACCTTTTACGGTGTTTATTTGATTGCATTTTCCTGGCCGAACGGCCTTCCCTGAATTCTGTATCATTCTGCCAC
>NW_008824116.1:32721-38094 GCF_000699105.1 Pygoscelis adeliae | reverse complement strand
TGAAAACACCCGTGGGGAGGCTGCGAGCAGCAGCCAGGTGGGAGCTGTGCTGCTTTAGGAGGTTTTAGTGGTTCTCATTAAAACAGTCTCCTGTAGACTCAGTTTCCTAAAAGAAGAGGAGAAAATTCCAAAGACTTTCATCCCAGTTCAAATATCCAGCAGGGCAAGGAGCTGTGGAAGTTACGGTGGGATCTCAGATGACATTCTCTGAAAAGCAAGCTTAACAGAGTGCAAGTATGAAATGCTCAGACCAGCAGCAGCTGTGCCCTCTGCAAAGGCTTGGCCAGCATCTACACCTCTCCCTTGCCTGCGCTGAGTAATGAAGGGCAGAGAGAGGGAATCAGGGGGTCTGCCTGAGGAGCCCCCCCACTTTTGAAGCCTTTGGCACCTCCGTGAGATATTTAAATGACAGACAGACATATAGGGATCTGTAAATACTCATTTGGTGCCAACTAAACCACAAAGAAGATACAGCATTTGTGGTCCAAGGAAGTTTAAATATTTGTGGTCAAACTTAAAATTCGACATAAAACTCTCATCTGCAATGGAAGGCGTCCAGGAACTGCATGGAGAACGTATAAGCTGTGTAAACTCACAGAAACGGCTTCCCAGCCGGCTCTGCCAGGAGCAGGCAGAGTATTGCAGCTCTTGCCTCTCCTCTCCCTCCCGCTGCCGAGGTCAGAAGTCAGGTTTGCGAGGGACACGGTGGCCTGTTAACACCTCCGGGGGTGGAAGTCCACCATGCCATGGGTGTTACCGGCTATCGCAGTGGTTTCCTCGCTGCCTGTAGCAGAGTTCACGCTGGAAGGGCGAGGTGGATGGTGCGGGCAGGGCAGGTGGATGCTGTGAGGGTGAGCTCTGGTTTGCACCATTTTTTGCTATTTTTGTATGGTAGAACCTCATCCCTGCTCCCCCGTTCCTGTGTTGTAACTCTTTTCCTTCCACCACCCAACTTCCCACCGTCTCAGCTCTCTGCTACCCCAGACACTGGTGTCTTGTCCCGTGGGACAGGAATCACCGAGTTACTCTGTGGGTCAAATCATGGGGCAGTTGTCTCCATGGGGAAGTCCTTGCGAAAGAGCTCATGCTATCGGCAAGAGCAAAATGCTTGCTCTGCCCCGCTGCTGTGCACACCTTTATCTGCTCGAAGGGTGCCTGGGTGAGGGGTGGGTGTAGGGTCCGGAGGGGTTGAGCTGAACCTCCCCATAGCACTGCAACGTGTTGGCGTGCCAGGGACGGACATGCTTGGCAGGAGTTGTGCATCTTCAGGGCTTCCTCCATGCGAACGCCCTGGCGAGGCCACCTCCCTCCTGCCACCGCTCAGGAGGTGCTTTCTGAAATGGGGAGGTTGCCAGATAACCGCAGCATTTTCCCCACAGTGTGAGCAGCCTGGACTTGGTTCCTGCCTTTTTTTTTTTTTTCCACGTACCCTGCAAAAAGGACTCTTACTGTTGCAAAAGCACATTGAGATTCGCAGTCGAGATGTTGGATTGAACATTCATCAGCCGCATTTCCCAAATTCCAGGAGAGACAGATCCCAGCCCTGGCACTGGAACAGCTTCTCTGGTCACCGGCACAGCGTGGCCCCACGAGCAGATGTACCTGAGAAACGCCGGGGGTGGAGAGGTGCGGGGATAGACCGGCCTCGTCCCCAACGCCAGCGTCTCCTGGAGCGGTGGCCTCAGAGGAAGGGCAGCGTGCGTCTGCTGAGAGCGGAGCGGTCCCCTTTCCCTTACTAAGCAATCCTCCCTTCCTCCACCAAAGAGCCTGCTAACCACTTTCTTATCTTTCTTAACTGTGCAAAACAATCTCTGGCAAGGCAGGCATCCTCCGAAATGGCAGAGGAAATAAATTCCCCCAGTCCCTGAAAAGGAAGAGACTGGAGACTCCTGCAGCAGGGAGAACAGCCCATGCCCTGCGAAAGCTGACAGTGGTGCCATATTGGCTTCGCTGAGTATACGGATCTTGCCTTCTTCCTTCCCCAGCCTGGGACCACGGGCTTGGGGCAGGCTTTCAGGGACTTGTCTTCCCTGGTTAGTGTTCCAGTAGGATCTGCAAGGGAGGAGCAGAGCGGGCGCCTTCGGTCTTGTCTTGGCTTTACTCTATGGCCTGAATTTTTCTCCTTTTCCCCGGGAAGTTTGGGGATGTGCTGGGAGCTGGGGTGGGAGAAAGGAGGACATCGAGTTGGCTATAACAGGGAGTCCCTGGCTGTGACTCGCTGTTTCTCCCGGAGTCACAGTTTTCTGCCTCTTTCACGAGCCTCTTTCAAAGCTGTGATTTTTTTAGCCCCTTGTTATCCCGACAAACAATTGAAATGTGTGGTCGTGTGCTCAAGGCTTCACCTCGGAGAACAGAAATGCCCCAGATATTTCACAGCTGCGGGGATCGGTTTGCCCAGCGCTGGGGCACGTGGCCACAGGGGGTGGAAGCAAATGCTTTCTCCGATGGAAATTCCTGCAGCGTCTTACTGGAGGCAACGTTTTGCAATATGGGGAAGCCTGTAGCTCTCGCTGAACTGTTGGCAGTGATGCCTGAGGACACAATGAGAACCAGGCAGGAGCCACGCTCACAGACCAGATGAAACATCTCCATCAGTCTGTAGAGGCCTCCTGTACCCCATCATCTTCCCTGGGACTTCTCACCCAGGCTAAAATCATGCTTTTCTCTCGTTTTGCTGCTGCCCAGTAGGAATGGGCTGGTGGGGGTAAAATTAAATAAGCCGACTACCCGCCTCCTGTCTACAAGGTGTTGGATGCAGCCTGGAGCCAGCTGCTCCCTACTGCAAACACTGCTGCTCACTGGAGAGACGAACTGACAAAAAGGTTCTTTAGCACATTTAACAGGTGAATAAGACATCAGGGCAAGTCCTTCCAAGCATCAGCGAAAGCCAAAAGCTTGGTTTGGAAACCATCAGAAACTTTCCTCTCTGGGCTGCGTAGCTCCTCACACTTCAGAGGAGCAGTTGGTCCTGGGCTGGGCTGGTGCCAGCCCTCCGGGTCGTCCTGGGCACAGGAGCTGGAGAGGGGTCTGGAGGACGGCTTTCCATCCAGAGCATCTGCTTCAGGTGACTTTGGTCTTGACTCTTCCACACAAGTCACAAAAGGTTCCTGCAGCACCCTCAGATGTATTTTGGGGTGGACAGCTTTCCCCAACCCCATGGTAAGCCATCACCAAGGAAGGGAAGAGTTGAGAGGAGCTGGCAGCGTTGAGAGTCTGGAGGAGCTGTGAGATGATTTGTAGGGCAGTGCCAGGCTGTGCCGCCACCCAAAGGGTTTCAGGGATGTAGGCTGGGACCTGTGGCAGCGTGGGGTTTCCATATGGAGTTTTAAGTGTCTTCTGGCCTGGATCAGTAAAAATTCAGTCTGTATTCCTGCCCCACAGCCACTAGGTGCCAGTCAGGGAGAGAGAACTGGCCCCTGGCAGCCAGACGGTTCTGGGGAGGGCTGCTCCCTTGGCATGCCGATGCAGAGATCCCCTCCTCTGGGGAGGGCTTGCTGAGAGCAGGCTCCAAGCCCCACAATTGCTCACAGCTTCCCCCACGCTGCTGGGTCTCACCTTCATGTCCTACAGCTGCCAGCGGTGACAGGTACCTGTGCCTTGGGTGCAGTTTGAGGACCTTCGTGGTAGGAATCTGTGCAGGCTACTGAGGGCTTCTTCTGATCTCTGACACCAAAAATTGGATGACTCAGCTCAGATCTATCGCTTTGCACCTTTATATGATCCGTGTGTCTCCTCTGCATCACTGTGTGGGACAAGCAAGGCCGGTCTTAGCCCAGCAAACCCTGGCAATGGTGGGCAGTTGGCTTCCTTTCCATGCTGCTTTCCAGTTTTAAAGGCTAGTCGTGGCTGAGCTATGTGGCCGAGGTTGGAAAGATGGAGGCGTTTGCCAGGCCAAGAGCACATCTGCTCCGATGACTTGTCTGAGACTGTGTGCCCCAGTGCAGAGGCTGGAGCCGTGGCTCTGCAAGGCTCAGGGTGCTGAGAGAGAGGTTTGGCTAAGACGTGGCTATGCTTTCTCTTTGGGGAGCCCCTGCTTTGCAAAGAAAGTAGTTCTCCAGCAGTGGCAATGGGAAAGGGCAACCAGAGTGGTTCTTCTGAGCTTCTCTGTCTTCCCTGCGTGTTTTCTGATGCACCTCTGCTGTGATGGAGCATCAGATATGGATGTGGTGGATCCTTTCCCCATGCATGCTCTCTGGATCGTGCTAGGCGCTGCCCATGCTGGCACTGGGTCCTGCAGAGCCAGGGCAGCAGCGAGATACATCGGAGCCAATGGTGCCTTGGTTTGGGCCCTGTTGCAGCCACAGTTGCTCTCTCGGGTCATGCACAGAGTTGCAGGCATGTGGGAGCCATGTCCACCGAGCCTGCTTGTGGGATTAGTCGAAATCAGAAGCTTCTCTGAGAGAAGCTGTGGCTGAAGTCAGCTCTCAGCTGCAGAAACCAGGGTTGCGATCCAGCTGCAAGCGCTGCTGCCCAGCTGTGACGGATGCTTTGGTCCTCCCTGCCCAGGTGGCCGAACCCCTCCAAACTGTATTTGGGGCTGGGCAGGGTGAGGGGCCCTTCGGGCCGCATCCTGGCTGGGGAGCACACCCAGAGAAGCTGGGCTGTGCTAAGTCCAGGGTTAAACCCAGCCCAGCTTTTGTGCGAGCCTGTGAGATGAAAACCCAGAAGGGATGAGACCAAATGGGGTGCTTTCCTTTGTGCTCCTCCTCCAGCGCGCTGGGCCGCCCTCTGAGCTGGCTCCCCAGGGACAGGAGGAGACGGCACAGGACACTGGGAGGCATTTAGCCACGGCCTGCGTGGATGTTTTAGCAGGGTCAGTGCAAATGTTTCAGCTGGGCCATGTAGATGCTGCGTGGTTTAGATTGTTTGGGGCTCACTTGGTTTCAGCATCGTTCAGCTACTTCAGCTAAGCCATGTTTAAACTGATGTGGCAAAAACAGTGTTATCCCTACGCTGGATCGTGCTGGAGCTTGGCTCTGAGTCCTGGTCCTATCCCGTTCCCATCTCCGAATCTGGGATGGGATCTCTCCGTGCTATGACTCAAACTTCTCATGTCCTTTTCCCCTTCTGAATCCAGCTGTCAGGATGTGCTCGTGTCTCCCCCTCGCACACAGGAATGCAGAGCCGGCAATGGCAGCCCGTCCTCCAACCAAACCCTTCTCCAAAGCCGCTGCCTCCTGTTTGCTTGTGGAGTCTAAGATTTTGCTGAGAGAGAAGCTGCCGGGGTCCCTCCGCACACTGCCAGCAGCAGCGTGGCGTTGCCAGAGGCTGCCACAGGCGCACGGCAGCCCTCTCCAGACCAAGTTTCCCCCCGGGATGTGGCAGGTCCCCGCGGCCGAGCGGGGCTCCCCTGTCCAGCTGGCTTGGCTGCCG
>NW_008824116.1:29582-32674 GCF_000699105.1 Pygoscelis adeliae | reverse complement strand
TGCTCTTTAGGAAGCTGTGTAAAATTAACAAGTTGTAAAAGTTGATTGAAGGTGGCGGTGGGTGTGACAGCGATTTGCTTAGCTGTGGAAGAGCCGTGTGCGGAGCAGCAGGGCTGGCAGGGCCAGGGCGGGGGGCAGAGGAGCTGCCCCCCCCACCCCGGCTCCAGGCGCGCCTCTGACCCAAAGCGAGACCGTGGCTGGTTTCTGGTGGTGCCACCCCGCCAGCACCAGGTGCACATGTCCCCCCAGGCACAGCGCTCGCAGCTCTCGGAGCGAGTCCCTTCCTTCCCCTTAAATCTCCTGGAGGACACGTGCTGGCGTCGGGTCTGCGTCTGCTTCGGGCCAGGTGCCGTCCGCCCCGTGCGGGAGTGCTCTGCCCTCCTCTTGTTAAAGAGCAGCACACAGCACTCGGGGAAGCTTTTCCCTTCAGCCTGTTTTGTCTGCGGGGGGAAATGCAGCCAAGGCCATAGAAGGGGTCAGCTTCGTTAGATCTGGGGACCCCTCGTTATACCCGGGGACCCTGCTTGCCGCTGGCAGGAGATGACACACGCAAGGTCCTGGTGGCACGGGCACTGCAAAGCGGCTTTGAAAATACAACAGCTGGTACAATTAATGCACAGCCCAGTGGGTCTCCACAGGCAGTTAGTGTGTGTTAATGCGTGTCCTGCTGTATCTTACTCAATGATTAGTATGTTAATGTATGACCCATGAATTAGCAGTCGGAGCGCTAACGAGCCTCGTCGGCGTGCCCTAGCAGCCGCCAGCCTGCCGGTGAGCGGCTGGTGCTGGGAGCTGGTGGTTAGCCTGTCTGATGCAGCAGGAGATTAGAAACCTCTCATCTCCGGGCCTGATGAAACCAGGCTGGCAACTGGGGCTGCTGCAGCCGAAGCCACCTCCACCCCGCGCTTGGTCCCCAGCCACGTGTCCCTGAGAGGCACCGCAGTGGCGAGGGGCTCGGCGGTGCCTTGGTTGCTCGCGCCTCTGGGGAACTGAGCCTGGGTCACGGACGGGGGCACCAGACCACTTCAGCAATTCTCAGTTTCAGTTTTCCTTTGAGAGCGGCTGCGTGCATGTCAGGCCTATTTTAATACCCAGCAATGACTTGAAGCCAGGCTTTCGGTTCCTGCTGTCTCACTGCACGGTCGGAGGGGGAAGGGTGCGCGGGGCAGCTGTATTCCCTGCCGGAGCCGGGGTGTCTGCTGCCGCATCACCAAATACGTCGACACGGTGTCATTTTGTACCTGACCATTCCTTTGGGAAGGTCAGGCACGGCTCCCGGCATCCTCACCGCGCTCCACTCCAGCAGCGAGGTATCGCCATGTGAGCTGGCAAGCGCCTCCACGGCCATCCCCGTTGCCCCGGGCATCCCGGCGCTGCCGCGGGCACTCACGTTTCCACTCCGAAACAGGAAGTTTCTGACAAAAGCGGGTTGCTCTGTGGCACGCGAGGTCCCGTGCCGCCGTTCAAGAGAGACCTGGATGCCAATCACAGGTCACTTCTTTCCCAGCATCTCGGAGGCTGGGCTGCCCCCTGATGGGGCCAGCCTGGCTGCCAGCAGCCCGGGGCTCTGCCACATCCTCCTCGAGCAGGGCTGCACGTGATGGGGATGTGCAGAGCATTTGCTCCTTCCCTGTTTTTCATTCATGTGGGCTGGAAAAATGTGTTCATGAGACGAGTTGCTGTGGCATTATGTCATGGGCCTTCAGTTGGGCTCTTTTCTCCCCAGCAGATGAGCTGAATTTAAGCATCGGGCTGTGCTGGCTTGGCAGGAAATCTGGTGTTTCCTACTTGTTTCTTCTTCAGGGGAGGAAGGAACGAACCCACCTGCCCTTGTCCCCAGCCCCAGCCATGGGTGAAGGGAGCTCTTCTGCAGCATGCCTGATCATTCCCAGTCCAGGAGGCTCTGACAGCGAGATTTAAGCCTTTGCTGTGCAGAGATGACTGTGCTGCAGCTGTGTCAGCACCCAGCCCTTCCTGCATACTTGAAAACCTCGTGGGTCCTAAACTAGATGCGATGGCTTTTATTTCTAGAGGTGTCCTGAGAAATCCCTCAGGAATGGTGTCAGGACGGGGTGCTTATCTCTTCCTCACCTAGCCAGACAGTTCCTGCGTCCCCTTCCCCGGTGCTGCTGCTGTCGGCTGCATCCTCGCATCCCACGGCGCGTGGCTGCTGGCAGTGGGGCTCAACCCCCGGTGCTGCCACAGGCACATCCCTGCAGCTGTGCCGGCGGTGGCGGGTGCTTTGCTCGCCCAGCAGCCTGGGCACAAGGGAACTGCAGATACAGGGACTGGAAAATCCCTGGGCTGAAGTCACCCCGTGTGAGTCAGGCCGGGTCTCTGCAGCTTTAGCCCTTCAAGCTGGGCATGAAGCAGGCGGTGAGGTTTCCACCACTTCCCCCGCGGCCGCTGCAGCCCAGACCTCTCAGGAGGGATGTTTCCCATGACAGGCATTCCCGCTTTGCTCTTGTTCTCTTTCCTTCTGACTTTCCCCTGCGCAGAATCATTCCTAAAGGAGAGCCAGGAGGATGGAAATGTTCCTGCAGTGACACTTGCCGGGGTTGCTCCTGGCTGGATGTCCCGAGCAGCAAAGGGTTCTCCTGGGAAAGAGGGTCCCCAGCAGCCCGACCTGCTCCCGGGGCTGCTGAGCCTGCATCACCTTGTCCTTTGCTCACCTCTGTCCCATAGGACACATTTTTTAGGAGCAGAATCGGTGCTTACAGGTCCCTTGCTCCCTGAAATATTACATTCTTGCAATCACCCTGCTCGCACCACCTCTCCACAGCAGCGACTGCCTCCCGCGGGGAGGAAGGGGCTTCTCCTCCTCCTCCTCCTCCTGTCGGTGCAGGTATGGGGGGACGCCGGGTCCCAGCGTGGCAGCTTCAAACAGAGGCGGCCCCGGCTGCTGGTGCATGAGGGTGCCTCGCTCAGGCAGTAGCCAGGGTGGGAGGTTGGAGGTCAGAGGAGGGTCAGGTTTTTGACACGCACTACAGTGACACGGTGGTTAAAATTAGCCCGCAGAGAGGAAACTGGCAGCGTTGTGGAAGAGCAGAAGTTTCCTCTCACGGCAGCCTGGTGCAGCGGGGCCGCATGCT
>NW_008824116.1:28852-29170 GCF_000699105.1 Pygoscelis adeliae | reverse complement strand
GTCCAGCGCCCCACTGCGAGGGGACGAGGTCTGAGCCGAGGCCGGTCATGGTGGAGGCGCCAGCAGAGGCTGTGCCGCACGGGACGGGGCTGTGGAGGCACTGGGCTCCTGCACTCTGGAAACTCCATTTGAGAGCCTCATAAATTGGATAATTACCCGAGCTATTGAGTTTCCTTCTGGCCAGATCCGTCCCAGCCTCCCTGATGGGGCTCTCCAGTTGGTCCGTGAGATGGGCCCGTGGGACAGGGTCGGGCTGGAGACGAGGAGTGGCTCGGCTTTTCTCAAAAGACCCCCCCTGCCGGCTCTCCCACCCTCCTC
>NW_008824116.1:22088-28719 GCF_000699105.1 Pygoscelis adeliae | reverse complement strand
GGCGAAGGGCTGGCTGCCCCCTGGCGGCCCCGGGGACAATGGGCTCCAAGGCATGGGCAAACCCCTTCCATTCCTGTTTAGAAGAAGAGGGGCACTCTGCACATCCCCGCGGTGCTGTGCGGTGCTGCCTGCGTCCCGCTGGGCCTCCTAGCCCTGAATATTTCCCCCCTGGCCGTTGCCAGTCCGCCTCCCCTTTACACTGAATTTGTTTTCCTTTCCCTCTCCCCAACCCCCTCGTCCTCACCCTGTAGGTTATTGCAGCCGACTGCAAGAGGGTCACAGTTCTGAAGTATTTCCTGGAAGCCCTTTGTGGACAAGAAGAGCCTTTGCTGGCATTCAAGGGTGGAAAATATGTGTCAGTGGCACCCGTCCCAGACGCCATGGGAAAGGAAATGGGAAGCCAAGAGGGAAAACAACTGGAAGATCAGGTACCGTGCGGGAAGAGCGCGCCTCGGTGAAGGAAGAATCACCCCTGTGGGGCCCAGCCTCTGCCTGCCCTGCAGCTCCCGCTATTTATAGCCGGCGTAGCTGCGTGTGCATTTTATGGGGGGAGGCAGAGGGGGGGCAAATGGTGCACAGCCCTTGTCTCCCGAGTGTACTTCGCTCGTGCCCTTTCCTGCCAGTCCAACCCGCCTGCCTCTATCTCGCCCGCTGCTATGAGTTCCAGATGCTGCTTTTTCATACCCGAAGCGGGGGGAGCTTTAATAACATGCAGCGCCGTGGCCTCAGGAGAGGAGGTGGGCGAGGGGGTGTCAGGGTTCAGCTTCAGGATCAAGTTTATAGCCGTGGAGCTCGTTGCGGCAGAGGCCTGAGCTCCAGCCTCCAGCACACGTACAGGAAGAGCTGACATTGGCGCCCCGTCCCTCCCCTGCCTCTCACATCCTGATGTGATTAAGGAATTCAACTCTTGTTTTTCTGCCCTTGCTTGTTCCTGTAGGCCTTGCTTCACTCCAGGCTCCGTGTGTGTGTTTAAGGGCCCTGCCAGCCGCTCTGCAGGTTGACTCTTTTCTTCTGTTTAATCTTGCAGTTGGAAAGGCCAGGGAAACAGGAGAGAGGGGCAGAGGCGTTGGGAGCGGGGAGCTGGGTGGCCCAGCGCTGCCCAGGCTCGCTCTGGGTCCCCTCCCTGCGCTGGGGCTGGGCGCTGCAGAGCCAGAGGGGGTATCGCCCCGTGCAGGGGACAGCACCTCGCCTCTGCTGGCGCTTGGTGGCCCGTGGCCCTGTGCACCCCAGGGAGCTGACGGCTGGAGGAGCCTAGAGCAAGAACATGCTCGGCACCCTCCTTGTCCCAGGTGATATTTTTTTGCACTGGGGCTCAGAGCAAAACCCCAGGCAGCAAGAGATGTCTCTGTAAGGTGGGAGACCTGGACCCTTGTCCTCTTCTGGAGGCAGTGCAGGAGGTTTTCAGGATGACACCGCCAAGAGCGTGTGATATGGGGGGATCTCCAGGTTCCACCCGGTGTCACGACAGGGACGCTCCTGCTCTACGGAGCACTCCTCTTGTTGGGTTGGTCCCTCCAGTTTCTGCTATGAACAAACACGGGATGCAGGATAGCTCCCTCCTGCCCCCTCCCCACAGTCTCTGCTCAGCTGTGGGAACCTCTGCGTGAGCTTGTTGCGCAACCCTGGAGCTTCCTCCTTGGGCTCTAAGCGCAAGGGAGCTTCCAGCTTGCCAGCATGACCACCACCAGCCTGGGCAAGTGGATCCCGATCCACCGCAGCGTATCTGCATCTGACACACGCTCTTCACCAAGGCCCTTGTGCGACACTGTCCCTCTGGCAGCATCCCCCCATCCCCTGTGGTCCAGGCTGTCCTGGCAGAGGGAAGTGAGCCTGAGGGCTCTGTCTTCCTCCTTCCCATGGCTAAAAAGTCACAAGGAGAGAAGAGTATGTGGTTCTGTGGCCAGACGGGTGTGTGGTCTGGGTGAAATGATTGAGTGTGAGACTGTGTAGTGTTGGGGTTCTTTAAATTAAGACTGCAGGCTCCTGCCCAAGTCCCTCCTTCTGACGTGTGCTATGGCAGCCTGCACAGGGCAGGGAGTATAGTGATGCTCTTATCCCTCTGGGAGATCCTCTTGTGCAGGATCCATCCCCTGCAGCCCTCTGCGGGCTCAGAGCAGGTCTTTCTGCCTGGGTCCCACCTGGGAGCTCTTCCCAGCCCCATCACAACCCTTGGCTTTTGTGCAGGGAAGGGGAGACTGGTACTGGCAAGGCTTGGGAAGGCCCATGGTCACTGCACTGGGGAGCAAGGGGGTCTGGGCAGGCCGAGGGGATTGTCTGGGTCAGCGGCAGAGCCTGGTTCGTGGGCAGCACGTGCCTGCAGGCAGATGCTGGTGGGACACATGCTGAGGAACAGGGACTTGTGGTCTCCCCTTTGGGCAGGGAGCCACTGGGGAGAGCAGCGAAGCTGGGGGTGGAGCTGGGTTGTGGCTGATCCCCAGTTGGACACCAGCCACCGCCTTCCACCCTCCTGTGTTCCAGAGATTTGGGTACATAGGGACAGGCCAGCGCAGTGTTCACCTGGGATAGGAACAGCATGGCCCATTCTGGGGCCTCCAGTTCAAGCAGTGCAGGCATACTGGGAAGGGTCTGCAGACCTTCTGGAGGGGAGAACCAGAGAAGGGTCTCTAGGGGAAGGTGAAGATGCAACATGGTCCAGAAGTGCCTATGCGGGTAGGAGGTTGGAGAACCAGGGACCCTTCAGTTCAGCAAAGACAAGGTTCCTGGCCAGCAGGAGCATGGCAAAGGCAGACTAGAAGTAGGGTGCAAATGCTAACAGAGGAAGTAATTAACCGTTGAAATGACTGACCTCAAGACACAGTGGATTCTCCATCAAGTGGGGCTTTAAAATAAAGATTGAGCATCTCCTTCTGAAACATCTGTTCCAGCTCAGCTGGAAGTTTGGGGGTGGGTGCAAGAATCCCTCTGGCCTATTCAGAGATGAAAATGGAGAAGGGGAAGGGACTCTTTGGTCTCCTGCGTTCATGGATCCGAGTTTCCTGTCAAGGTGATCAGCTTGCATGCCTAGCCTTGGATGAGGCAGCAGTGTTAGGGCAGCTTTGCACAGCGCCGGTGAGAAGCAGCATTTGTTCCAAGGGATGTGCAGCCTAAACAGCCGGGCAAAGCGGAGAGACAGGGAAATACCATGGCTTTACAGAACTGAAGCCTATAAAGCATCAGTGACTCGCCCAGGGCCGTGGGAAGAGTTTTCCAAGGCTAGGGAGTTTGATTTTAGAACAGCACTTCAGGTAGGACTGCCCCTGCCCTGCCTGGTTGCTGGCCTCCCTGCACCGTTACCTCCTGTCTCACCTTGTTATTTCCTGGATGTTTACTATTTATTTCTTTTGCTTGCTTCTTTTGGATGTTTAGAAATAGTCAGTCACCCATCAGCAAGCGGTGATGGACTGTGCCTGGCGGGAATTTGTCTGCTAGAAGGGGGAGAGCAGAACGAGCACGGTCCCTCCCACCAGCATCCCTTACAATGACTTCTCTCCTGTTTTTTGTCTTTCTGCGTTTCCTGGAAGAAGGAAGATGATGTGAGGATTGAGGCATTTGAAGATGATTCTGAGGCTGAAGGCAGCGGAGGAGAGATGGACATCAAGGAGCTCAGAGCCAAGAAGCAAGCCCTGGCCAGGAAAGTAGCTGAGCAACAGCGTCGTCAAGACAAGATTCAGGTAGGACGGGTTGTGCGACTGCAGTGCCCGAGGTAGCTGAGGAGCTGCTTTGCTTTGGTACGTGGGCTGATCCTGCCTCACTGTGCCAATGGTGTGCAGCCGTTTCCCTGCCACGCTTCAGGACCAGTGGCCTCTCAGGATGCCCCATAGCACCTTGAGCTTCCAGGGTGTCGGTGCCCTGCGCTGCCTCTGTGAAACCCGACAGCAAGCTTAGCTTTGGCCCTTTGGAAGGGCCAAATCGGTGTTGCTGTCCCCACCCAGGGTAAGATCTGCCCTCCCAGGCCCTGAGATGAATGTTT
The DNA here is from genome assembly GCF_000699105.1 of Pygoscelis adeliae. Classification (NCBI taxonomy): domain Eukaryota; kingdom Metazoa; phylum Chordata; class Aves; order Sphenisciformes; family Spheniscidae; genus Pygoscelis; species Pygoscelis adeliae. The sequence goes on along the minus strand of NW_008824116.1, from coordinate 24,749 downwards.
CAGGGACTCCTGGGACCCTCGTGAAGCCAGACACAGCTTCTCCATCAAGCTGCCAGCACACCCAGGAGCCCCTGGCAGGGGAGTGCTTTAGCTGATGGCTGTAGTGCAGTGTGTGCCAGGCAGCGAGCTGTCCCCTGGCCCGGAGCAGACGCTCCACAGCAGTGAGGTTCGGCGAGAAATCGGCTTTCCTGTACAGCGGGGCACAGGCAGACGGGGGAGAGGGTGGGACGTGAACGGCAGAGTTCATGTGGGAGCCAGCGGCAGGAAAAATAGTCTGCGAACGGCTGCTGCAGCCAGAGCGCCGCTTGCAAAGTGTTGCCATCGTTATGGGGACAAACAGACGGGATACGGGTGATCCTGTCCTGGCCCTGGCCTGATCTGAGCGTGTTTCCCAGTGGGAGCTGGTGAAGTAAACTGGTTGGACTGGGAGCAGACGCCTGGCGGTGCACACTGTTGCTTTAAGAGCAATCTCACATGCATGGCTGTTGGCTGCCTCGTTGCTCGCAACCCCTCTTCCTCCAGCCTCACAGCCCAGATGAGGATTTCTCAGCAGAGGAAAAATTCTCCCTAGCTCCCCTCCCCCTCACCTCCGCCCTCTCTAATGCCCAGGGCCCTTCACTTCCATAATTCTTCATTTTCCAGCCTTGAACGTAAGCCAGACACATCTGTCTGGCCATATGCGTGAACTCTGCAGTGTGTGCCGAGGTGGTTGTAAAACAGGGCTGCTGAAGGCCCTACTGGGAGAGCGTGCACATGTGTACCCTCCGGCTACTGGCGCCAGGCCCAGAACCACTGCGCTTCGCTTTTCCAAACCCACCCCAACCTTTCAGATTTTGCCTTTTTTCTTTTTTCATTTGAATTTTTGAGCAATTCATATCAAGGCGAAGGTAGAAGTTGCGCCGGGAGGGAGGGGCCGCCCCCGCAAGCGAGTCCATTATTGTTGGCAGGTACCTGGGTCACATTAATACAAGGAGGAAGAAAGCAGCAGTGAACGAGTGAGAGATTGGAGAGATGGGCTGTAAATTAAAGCGGCCTGAAGCCTTCCAGCCTCCCAGGGTTGTTAAGCGGGAGGTGTAAGTAAATTCCCCACTTCCCATTGCCTTGTACAGACACAGCAAACAGGAACTGCACATGTTCGGGGAGGGCAGCGTGCAGCAGATCCCGGCCCCGGCGACTAGCCCAGCTGCAGCAGGGCCCCCCGGGATGGCCGCTGCCCATTCTGCGGGGAGAGTGGGGGCTGCCTGATGCTGTCAGGGGCTTTCTCCCCTCGGCGTGCTCCTCCCTTCCTCCCCAGCCGTGCTGGGGCCGATGCTCGCAGGCGGAGAGAGGTCAAAACGAGGGTGTGGGCAGCTTCAGGGGCTGCACAGCTGAGAGCTGAGGTGCAGTTGGAGTCTGAAGGCGCGGGGTGGAGGAGAAGTCCTTGGGGCTTCGGTAAAGTCATCCAGCCCGCAGCTAGCTGGGAACAGCCCGGAGCAGAACATGTGTGCAGGCCCTGGTCCTCTCCCTGCCCTGGTACTGACCACGTGGCCGGGAGCCGGAGGAGCAGAGGAGCTCGGGTGGAAAGCGCTGCCTGGGGAGGCCAGGTCGGAGCCAGCTCAGCATCCACCCCCTCCACTTTCCCTCTCTTGGCCTGTGATCCTTGACCTTTCTGATCTTCCCAAGAGATTTTGTGTTTCCTGGGACCTGGGGACCTTCTGCCTTCCCTGTTACAGCCTATTTCTCTCATTCACTGCTCGCCTAGGGAGTTCACGTATCGGCTGCTCTCCGAGTCCCCCTTTCATTATCCTGGGGACAAGCCACAGCACCATGTATTCGTCCGAGTCCAGCAGATGCAGCTCGTGTCTCAGCACGGCTGAAAGCCTCAGCTCTCCACACACGGCCGTGTGGCTGTGCCTGCACAGAGGTGGGGACTGGGGTCCAGAGAGCCCAGGTGCCTCCTGTAGAGTCTGTGATGATGTGGGCAGGGACCCAGGGTTCGGGGCAAAGCCTTCATCTCTTGGCCATTCGCTTTCTTTCTCTGTGTTTTAACACTCCCAGCCCTGAGTTTTCCTTGCTCCCTCCACGCTGCATCCCTTGGCAGGCCGCTCTGTGCCAGAGGGGAGCTTCTCACAGCTAAATTCACTATCTTCTCCCCAGCAGGTTTTCTTGCACTGTCCCTGACTTTGCCATGCTCCCCACATCTTACTGCCCAGCTCTGCTGCTGCTGGAGATCATCCACCTGACATTTGTCCCAGCGTCACTGCTGCTGGTTACCCACCCTGCATCAGCTGGCAGGGCAGCCCCGTGGGTCCTTGTTGTAGCTCCCAACCACAACCAGTGCTGGGGTCACATTTACACCTCGAGGGGGATTTGGGCTTCACTGCGCTCCTTTGGTCCCTGCCCTGGCTGGGTGTGCACAGGACTGTGGCTCGAGCCGCTGGGGGAGTACAGGTCCAGGCAGGGTAAATGGCAAACAGGGGTGGCCCTCAGCCACTGCTGGCTGCAGAGGGAGCAGGAGAGCTCAGCTCCATTCCCCTACATGAGTTTGGACCCCAAAATCATCACTTTGAGGGGGGCAGATGGGCCAGAGCGGGGTTAGGTCGTAGTTTCTTGTGTCCCTGGGCAGCCCTGGTTGCAAGGAGGCAGCCCTTTGCTGCCTGGCCCTGGGTCATGGGTTGGGTG
>NW_008824116.1:19704-21843 GCF_000699105.1 Pygoscelis adeliae | reverse complement strand
GCGGGGCAGGCAGGAAGACAAGAGGAGGCGGCAGTGGTGCGGCAGGGGCAGGCAGCGTTCTCTGGCAAGGGCTGTGTCCCCAGCCAGCTCCAGGTCCTGCCGCGCGCTCCCAGCCGCCCACGCCGCTTGGCCAGGCCCTTGGTCCATGCTGTTCAGCATCCCCTGTCCTTTGTGCCGCCGCTGTGCGCTGGGAGCGGTCGAGTTTCCTGACCGGTTGAAAACATCCCACCTGAAACATAACAGGCTCTTCCTCTGGATGCTGCTATTGTTTTGCTCAGCATTACAGAAGCAGCTTAACCGGGGCGGCCAATTATGACATGTCTTCCCAAAATAGCCTCTCTCCTGTCCCTTCTGAGCCCACGGAACGGCCGCCCCCTTAAGATGCAGCCGCTCCTTTGTGGCGGTAGTGTGAGTAAGTGGCTAAATATAGCCGTATCCCATTCACGCTCTCCTCGGCGCGCAGGAACAATGCTGCGGGTGCACACGCGCCCACGCACCTGTGCCTGGGAGCGGGTGCCTGCTGGCTGCGGAAGGAGCGGGTGCCTGCTGTCTGCGGAAGACGCACACCCACCCACGGCGGCTCCGCCACGGCGGCGGCCCCGGTTTGCTACCAGGCACAGGGCACGTTTACTCCTGAGGAAGATGCTGGAGACGAACCTTGGGAGGAGGAAGCCCTCGAGCGGAGACTAGAGAGGCATTGTTCTCAGCCCTGGAAAATCCGCCTCCGATCCCCGCAGAGCACACGGGGCTGGAAGGGGCAGCGGCACCGGGTTTCCCTGCGGTTGGCGAGCGGGTTGGGGCAGGAGAGGTGGTGGCAGGATGGTGACGGCCCATCTGTCCTGGCAGAGCGGCGTGAACCCGTACGACCCGTCCCAAAGGCGGCTGGGCACTCGTCTCTGCCAGGCTTTGGCTCTGGGCCTCTCCGCCAGCCCGGCACTGCGGGCAGAGGAGCTCTGGGGTCTGTGTGCGGAGCTCTGGGGGGCCGATGGGGAGCCCCCTCCTATTCTGCGCGTGTGGTGGAGACCCTCAGGTCTCCCCCCTGGCCCTCTGCAGAAAATAGCGCCTGTTGGCCTGGCTCTCAGGGGGATCTGTCCCCTGTCCACACTGGAAGACCTCAGCCGGGCAGCGGCTTCCGGGGAATCCTCCAGGTGATCCCAGCTGATGGATGAGCTGGGAATTTGGGACTGTGTACGCAGGAGTGTCTGATCTCAGTGCTGCCACCAGCTGGGGCAGCCGGGGGAGCCACCTCCGGCTCCAGCCCAGCTCCTGGGAGAAGCCCCCATGGCCGGAGCAGGAGGCCGGGCAGGGGGCTGCGGGTGGTAGCAGCTCTGACTGCCGCAGCGTGCGGGTGCAGGAGGCAGGAGAGGGGAAGCTGCCCGGCCCCGGGAGGAGCAGAGAGCCCCTGGCCTCAGAGGTCCCCTGCCACGTCCAGCACTGCAGGGTCGCTCTGCCATGGAGCCAAGCAGCGTGTTTAACCCCAATAAGACAAGGCTGAAACCGGCTGTCCTAAAGCACTTGGGCCAGGGCGAGGCTGTACCTCCACTGTTTTAACCGCGCCGCTCTCCCCAAGGTCTTCTCCAAACCCCACCTCCCGGCAGGGCACGCGGACCACCGTCTCCCTGTCCTCGCGTCAGGGAAACTGAGGCACAGTGGGACCGGCAGCTCGTTTCTGGCAGCGGTGGCGGCACAGAAGCCGGGCCCCAGACGTGGGCATCCCGATCCACATCTCCACTCTCTCCTTCCTCCCCACGGGACCGTGCCCCATGGACCGACAGAAGGGTTAACGTGGCGCTCGCCTCCCCGGTTCCCCGCACATGGGCTCCCTTTCATCTCTGGCGCGGGGCCAGCCAGCATCCCCATGAATCACAGGCCACTCCTCTCCCCCCCGAAACCCCTTGGCCGGAGGCTTCTGCAGCCTTTTACTCACACAAACAAAAATAAATCTCGCTGCCGGCCTCTGAACTCTGCAAAGGCGAGTTTCCCTCTGGCTCCCCGAGCGGCCCGGAGCTGTGCGCGGGGACTTGGCACGCTCCCCGCCGACCTCGCTCTTTCACTCCCGGCGCATCCTGTGTCCTTCTCTCACCGGGCGGCCCGGCGAGCGGAATGGGACGTGACGGCCGGCACAGGCGTCGCCCGCGG
>NW_008824116.1:16524-19300 GCF_000699105.1 Pygoscelis adeliae | reverse complement strand
GGAGCTCAGCAGGGCCTGCTGCCTCCCAGGGACGAGTGTCTCCTCCCACACCCCCAAAACCTGGGGAGAAACCCCACCTGCCACCCTCCTCACGGTGAGGAGGCAGCGGCAGCGCCGTGCCGGGGTTGCCAACACAGGGTTCCCATGCCACCGGGGCGTACCAACACCTCCCTGGGTGAAGGCAGAGCGCAAGCAGGGAGGGCAGCCGGCATGTGGCTGACCATGGCAGCGTCTGTACAGGGACGCTGGTGCCATTGTAGCGGCCCCCGCGCGATGGGGCACGCATATCCTCATGCTGTCATGCCGGCTCAGTGCTGCCATGCAGCAGACGGGACCTGGCGCGCTCCCCGCTCCGCCCATCTCCCCTCAGAGTCGATCGGAGCCGCGGCCCCAGGACCAGCACTGCCAGGAGACGGGTGGGAGGCACATGGTGAGGTTATGGTTGCTGCCTTGCCTGGAGACACTTGTGGCAGCATCAAGTTGCCTTGATTTAAAGCCAGATGACAACACTTGGAAATGGATTAAAAACCACTTCTTTCCATGGCCACTGCTTGCCCGTGCAGCTCGTTGTTCCAGGGTGCCTCCGAGGCTTTGGCATGACTGCGGAAGGGTTCAGATCCTCACCCTGGGCAGGGGGAGCTCCCTGTAACATTGGGCAGAACAGGTCAGCAGTCGCCTCCGGTCCCCGGGGCGCATCTTGTGGGTCTGAGCCCGCTGTCTCAAGGGTTTGCATGGTGGATGCGTTCCACAGCAGTGCTGCTGTGCTCCGTGGGTGACCAGTTCCTATTGGAGGCAACAAACATCAGCGAGTCCAGGGAAGCTATTTTTAAGCAGAGGAAGCACTAGAATAGCATCCTGAGTTTTTTAAGCCTGTGACTTACTAAAGAGCCCAAGTCCTTCGATAGCGTCGAAAGTAGTATGTGAACTCTTGGGTCCCATTTTGGCACCTGGCATTGTCCAGAGGTCCAGGTGCAATCCCGCAGGGTTGCTAGTAAGACCCAGCAGACCCTTCCCATGTATGTGCAAGCACCTCTGGTCTCCAGCGGGTGCAAAGGGCTCAGCCAAGGACAGTGCTGTGGGTTTCCAGGGCTGGAATCCACCTGGTTTCCCAGCTGGATGGAGTCAGAAAAGGCAAGGCACGTGCGGGAGCTGGTGGGACAGTGAGTTAGATACTCAGCCAAGCATCCCCGCCCCACAGACCTCCCCTCCTGCTGCCTGCTTGGGGTCCCTGTGTTAGGATGCCATTGGCAGGACTTGTGTGTCCCAAACGGGTTCATTTTGGCTGTTGTCGCCTTGAGCTGTTTCCATCTGGAGTCCTAGAACCTGCTTCCTCCAGCCCCCTTTTCTCCCCGCTGTTTTGCATCAGGGTCGGTCTCTTGGCACCAGCACAGATAGTCCTGGCAGCTGCGAGTCCCGTAAATGGGACAATTCCCGAAACACCTCCATTTTCAGGGCTGGTCCCAGTTGTTCTCTCCAGAGCCTGGACAGGGCTGTTCTCCTAAGAGAGTGCTCTCACTGAATGGCGCTCTCATGAGCCATCCCACTCGTGTGTGCTGTGGACCTGCAAGAGTTGGTGTTTGAGGTGTGCAGGTGGGGTGGATGCAGCCTCCTGCTGGTCTCCTTCACACGATGCCCTCACTACCGGAGGCGTGCGTGCCAGCCAGGCTTATCTTCTGCTCTCAGGGTCCACAGGCCGTAGGGTTGATGTCCTACCTACTCATCATGTGTCCTTCTCCTCCAGGCCGTGCTGAAAGACCAGAGTCAAATGAGGCAGATGGAGCTGGAGATCAGACCTGTCTTCCTGGTCCCAGACACCAACGGTTTCATCGACCACCTCAGTAGCTTGACGGTGCTGCTGGACTGCAGGAAGTTCATCCTGGTGGTGCCCTTGATCGGTGAGTAGGGCCAGCGCTATGGCGGGGGCTTCCCCTCTCCCCCAGCGCAGGCTGTCTCTCCGTGCCGGCTCCCTCTCTCCGTGCCCCACGTGCCCGCAATGCCTGTGTGGTCTGGAGCCAGGCGGCTCGTGCCGTGGGGCTGGCCTCCATCCTGCCCTGTCTCGTCCCAGCTGCGGCCAGTGTTCCTTCGGCATGTGTCACCCTTCTCCCTTCCTGCCAGCTTTCTGCCCACGGCGCTCAGCAACCTCCTCTCCTCCTGGTGCATTTGGGGGTGCCAGCGGCTGGGAGAGGCAGGCGGGTGTTAAATGGGATTTGGAGGGAATTTTGGAGGGAGCAAGGAGGAGGAATTGTTAAACAATCAGAGCAGATAGCTTATCCCAGCTGAGCTGGGGCTTAGGCAGCCTGAGCAAATGGCCGGCCTGTGTCCCAGCGTCTCAGAGCTGCTCAAGCCCAGCCCTTCTTTTTATCCTTATAAAGCTCGCAGTAAAACAGCAAGCTGGTTCCCGTTATTGGTAAACACTCACCCTGGCAGATAACGGCTGTGCTGCTGGGTGGTCTCCCAGGGTGGCGGGAGGATTTGGTTAGATGCCTTTGCTCTGATTGTTTGATCGCGCTCCGGGCTGGAGGTAGTGTTCCTCTGGCCAGTGTCACTCCGGCGCCCGGCGCGTCCCGGTGCCAACCTGGTGTTCAGAGGATCCCCGAGGGCAGCAGGAGAGGCCGGGGCAGGAGTGGGTCTGAGCCTCGCAGAGCCCACAGGCTGCCCCATCCCAGCCGCAGCCCCAGGAGGCCGGGTGCCAGCTCTGCCCCGTGGGCATCTCCAGCGTCCAGGCAGCGAGGTGTACGCTCGTGCCGATCTCCTGGCCTGCGGCACGCAGGGGCCC
>NW_008824116.1:11791-16369 GCF_000699105.1 Pygoscelis adeliae | reverse complement strand
AGCAGGGCTGCCCGCCTGCCCAGCTCAGCACGGGAGCTGCCAAGGAGCTCTGTGGCTTGGCACCGCAGTGCCAGGGCTTTGTGTGGAAGCGAAGGGAAGGAAGCGGGCAGCACCGGCAGAGCCTGGGCAGCCCTGGGGGCTGTGGAGCGTGTTAACACCTGAGAGAGCTTGGGACCTGCCCTGGAGCCATGGCCCTGCCTCCCGCTGCGCTCCTGTGGCTGGCGTGAGGCTTCCCCATCCGAACCCCAGCCAGGGGCAGCAGTTACAGGAGAGCTGAAAACCCTGGTCCTGTCCCTGTCGAAGACGCTGCTGCCCTCAACCTGCAAAAGGAGCCTGGCCTGGCCTGCCCCGCCGGGGGCAGGAGGAGCAGCAGTGTCTGAGCACCTTCAGTGCTTTCCTTTCCTGCTGCCTCCCTGCACAGGCCATCACAGGGGGGACAGAGTAACTCATCTCCCACTGCCTGCCACGAGCCTCCCCTGCCGCTGCTGAAGCACCCTGAAGCCAGCAACTCCCTGTCCACGCCGGGTGTTGGTCAAATTCCCCTCGTCCTCCAGGAAAGCCATCAGTGCTGCGACCCGAGTGCAGGCAGGAGGAACCTGTCCCCCGGGGTAAGCCAGGGGCCCGTGGCTGCTGGGGGCAGAGGCCTTGGTGCCGTGCCCCATCGCCAAACCGGAGACACCAGACCGGAGACACACGCAGTACCCTTCCCCCAGCACGGGGCACTCCTCCCCACTCTTCCCGGGGATGCAGCAAGGGGTTAAGCGCGCGGCTTCGCGTTGGGTTTGTTTCTCTTGCTCTTTAACCTGCTCCGTGCTCCTTGAGGCTGACCCCGCCATGGAGAAGCCAGGCCTGGTGCAGAAGCACAAACAAGCCTCCCCTTTGAAGCCTGTTTAGCTTGGAAGCAGGAAGGCGGATTTCGGGAGGGAATACCAGCTTTTCCTGTTTGATGTTCCGTTCTTGCACGGCTCCCCCCACCCCGGGCCCAGCCGTGCATTGTGTGGAAATGGCAGCATCAGGTCGGTAGCAAGAAGAGTCGCCGGCCAGCGAAGAGCAAAGCAGCTCCATGCAGCTTTAATTTGAATACCCAGACAGTGAGTGCCAGTCTCACCATGGAACAGAGCGATCACGCAGGCTCCCCGGGCAGTGATTCACAGCACTGGGGAGAGGCCTCAGACCCCGAGCTCTCTCCCCGAACCCCCAAGGAATGCATAGTTCCCACTTGAACTCAGGACTTGGCTCCAGGCTCGGAAACAATCTTCAGAAATGAAGCCATGGCTAAAACACACACTGTGCGCACAGAGGCTCCCTCGCGCACACGTGCACACCAGCTCTCTCGCGCGCCCGGCCTCGCGCACACGCAGCCCTGTGCACGATCGCAGGCAAGGACGCTCGTGCGCACATCTGGCCGCACGCTTGTGTGCCCGGCCTCGCCGCTAGCCGCCTTGGCGGCATCTTGCTCGCACACGCGCGCTCGCTCTGCAACAGAGCGGCTCTTCCAGCAGCCCCGGTGCTGGAGGGTGGGTCCCTCCTGGAGCTCTGCTGGGATCCCTCGGGCTTCTGCTGCGCTTGGGGGGCCGGAGCGGCTGGAGTTCCCGTCCACTTGGCAGCAGTGCAGGAGGCTCTTAAGACTTGACGGGCTCCAGTTAAGGCAAACGGGCTGCGAATCCACCTGATCCCAGGCTCAGGCTCTTCTCGAGCAGCATGTGTCAGGACAGATGTGTGAACCCAGATGGGTGAGGTGTTGGAGAGAGCATGTCCCCTGCCGGGAGCGTGGGACCGGCAGCTTCAGGTGGGGAAAATAGGGCCAGGACTTGTGCGGGAAACAGTGCTGGAGTGGGAACTGCCGGCTCCCACACGTGACCCTGTTCCCACATGCAGCCCTGTGACAGGAGGGCAGCGGCTTTCCGTGTCTGAAAGTAAGTACAGGGAGCTGAGAGGTGCAGAGCCAGGCAGTGCGATGCGGGGCGGGAGGCACGGTGCTGCTGGCCATCGCTGTGCTCGGAGGCGGAGGAGCGGGCTGCAGGAGACTGCTTTTCTGACACCCTCGGGCACACCCGGAGGTGCCGTCAGCTGTGAGACAGGAGTGTGGGGTAGGGGGCACGGTGATGGTCCCAGCGTTTTGCAGAGCAGAGCAAGATGCCCTTAGGGAGCGTTCCCCGCACGCTGCAGGGGCGAGGTGCCTGCGCTCTCGGAGCCGAGCCAGGTGACCCACGGAGGTGGAAGGCAGCAAAGCTTTTCCAGACCCGCAGCCAAGTCCAGGAGTGCAGGGACGCTGCGGCAGCTGAACCCAGATTTCCTGAGCCAGCTCCCAGTGCCCCGGCCCCGAGGCCTTGGCAACTTGCGTGCTCCAGCAGCAGGTCATGGGAGCACCTTGTCCCATAGTAACTGTACCTCCTCTTCCTGTTTGAAGTGATAAACGAGCTGGACGGCCTGGCCAAGGGCCCGGAGATGGAGCACCGGGCTGCAGGCTATGCCCGCCAAGTGCAGGAGAGAGCCAGGAAGTCCATCGAGTTCCTGGAGGAGCGATTCGAGAGCCGGGACAACTGCTTGAGGGCTCTGACCAGCCGAGGCAATGAGCTGGAGTCCATCTCCTTCCGCAGCGAAGACACCACCGGCCAGCAGGTAAGGGACATCCCGGCCCCAGGAGTACGGGACGCAGAAGTAGTGATGCCAAGGGCTGGAGGCTCTTCACCACTGCTTCCTTGGGGGAGACCAGGGACCCTGGGGTCTGCGAGCTCTGGGCAGGGGGTAGCTCTCTCCCCACCTTTGGAGGCAGCTGAGCAGGCTCCTGCAGGCCGCATGTGTTTCGGCTCCGAGCAGCCCTGCTCTCCGCTGAGCTGTGGCAGTGTCTCAAGGGCAGTGCAGAAATCAGGGTGGTGGGGTTGCAGGTTTTTTACTGCCCGGGGTAACGTTGCCCTTTTCTTCCAGGGAAACAACGATGACGTGATTCTGTCCTGCTGCCTCCACTATTGCAACGACAAGGCCAAGGATTTCATGCCCTCCAACAAAGGTAGAACATCCTCACGTCCTCCTTGTCCCTTCCCTCTTGCATCCCACGGACCCTTCTCGTTTCTCTTTCACGGCCCTTGGAGCCGATCCCTCCCGCATTTTGCCTCTTTCAACACCAAGGTGCCACCTCCTGCCTCCGGTCGGCCCCAGGCTGTGGCCCTCTCACCGCGTTGCCAAATGCGCACCTCACTGTGCTGGGGGTGCCCCAGCCTGTGAGAAGCCCACTGTAAATGTCCACGGAGCAATTTCATGATGCCGGCAGCGGTGACGAAGGGCCAGAACAAGCCTCCTCTCCGCAAGCCCCGGTGCCTCCTGGCCAGGGCTCTTTTCCCTCCCGATGCCTGGTTGGCATCGGCCACGCGTGCTGAGACCAGACAGCCCTCGGGCTGTTGCCAGGGCAGCGGGGATGGGAATTGCATCAGCAGCTGCCCAAGAAATCAACCCGCATTTGTCAGTGCAAATTCTTAGCAGCTTAACTTGTCAGATTCACAGAGAAACCGTCACCAAATGTTTATGTGCAAATGATGCTGAATTTTGAAATCATGTGGATTATGGGGAACGGGGCCTGACAAGCTGACAGCCTCTGGTTTGTAACAAGGAGGCGCGTCACCAGCGCGGAGCAGAGGATGTTTATTGTTACACATTTCTTAAAGTGTCCGCACAAAACCTCCCGATTCCACTTTCGGCAGCCTTCGGCCCTAGGCCTGCCCTCCCACAGAGCCCCCGCTCCCCTTCCTCCCGGCACGGGCCGGCCGGGGCGCTCGCCCCAACACTCTCAGCCCCAACACTGTGACCGTAGCCCACATTCCTGGCCACCCTCCCCTTCCCCTCGTCCTGCAGCTCCCTGCGCAGCCAATCTGGACCCATGTTGGGCTCCCATAAACTCTGTTTTTTCCATTCCCGTCCTGGCTCGGAGGCACTGTGTTTCCTGTGCTCATAGGAACAGTACTCTGGTCACAGGACCCAGCTGCTTACACATACCCCATATGCTTCCCCTGCTTCGCACACACGTAAGCGTGGCTCCCACATCCCAGCCCGGCGCATTGCGTGCGGGGCAGCTCATCCATCTGGGGGCAAGATCCCTTCGGTTATTTCTCAGGCTTCAACTCTGGCTGTCTGAGCCCCAGCCAGAAACGCCTCGGTGTCAGTGGCGACTCCAAAAAGCCTTGCAAAAAATAAGGGGTGGTTTTAGATCTTATAATGAGATCACCAGAATAATAGCACCAGCTTCCTGCTGGAGCCAGGGTTGCGGGCCGTCTTCCTGGCCTGGGTCAGGCAGAGACACCTCCTCTTCCCTGCCTGCGGCACAGTGCACCACCCCATGCGGGCAGCGGGCAGTGGGCAGCGGGCAGCATGGGACCCCGGCGCTGCTCGCCGGCCTTCCCGGCCCTGGGGCGGTGGGCAGAGATCACAAATCATCCCCCAGCCAGCGCAGGGAGGGGAAAAGGCGGCCTTCGAGATGAAACGTTGTCTCTGAGCCGCACCAGGAAGCCTTGGCAGGGAGCAGGGAGCGCCGCCGGGGTGCTGCCATGCCCAGGGCACAGCACCCGAGGAGGGTGGGGGGGGGCC
>NW_008824116.1:10773-11311 GCF_000699105.1 Pygoscelis adeliae | reverse complement strand
TGGCGGCTGGGCCGGTAAGGGTCCCACCGGCCTTTGGGCAGTGCCAGAGCGGAGCTGGCGAGCCCCGCTGGCTAGGGAAGCTTTGGGTGAGCCCGTGCCGGATCACCAGCCTTTTGCTTGGTTTGCTTGGTTGCAGAGAGCTCGAGTCACGAGTCGGTGGCTCTTCGGGTTTGTAGGCTGCGTAGGGCAGAGACCAGGGACACACCAGCGCAGACTTCGGGATTGCTTAGTCTAGCTCGTGCCCCTCGGAGAGGCCGTGGACTTCAAGGGCAGGTTCCCTCCTGCCCCAGCCTGTTCGTCCTGCGTGGCCCAGGCAGCCCCAGGCCTCTGGCCCCTTCCCCACCCCACGCCCGGCACACACGGGGGGGGTGCTGCTTGCAGAGGTGCTTGTCCTCTCCCTGGTGCAGGGTTTGCTTGTTGAGTTTCATTTCAGACTTCAGTATAGATTAGTTTTCAGGTGTGTGCCCTGCCTGCTTTGCTGTGAGGAGGCTTTGAACACCCCCAGTCCCCCCAAAGCTGCTTTCTGTTCTGCTCCCCT
>NW_008824116.1:10023-10447 GCF_000699105.1 Pygoscelis adeliae | reverse complement strand
GGGAGCCGTGAAGGGACCCCGCTGCCTTAGTCTATCCCTATACCGCACCGGGAGCCGGTGCAGGGTTGGGGGGGTGCCGAGCCCCTCCCCACACCACGTTGTCCCATCACCAAGTGTCCCAGCCCCGGCCCAGTTACACACCAGATACAGAAGCTAAGAGGGAGCATTAACCCGTGAACCGGAGCCCCTGGAGCTCTGTCAAGTCCCAGTCCCATGAGCAGACGGTGGGAGTGACCCCAAGGCCATCCCCGGTCCCCGCTGGGGCACCGCGGCCGTGGGAGGGAAGCGTCAAAGGTGGCGGAGGAAGCAGTAGGATGGAGCCCAGCGTTTTCCTTTCCTGCGTGGGTGGCTCGGACCCGGTGTCTGCGTCAGGAAGCCCAGCGTTACCCCTGCACCCGCCGCCCGGCCTCACAGCGAGGGCCAA
>NW_008824116.1:2039-2665 GCF_000699105.1 Pygoscelis adeliae | reverse complement strand
GGGAATGGAAAAATCTTCGCCTTTTCCACCCTCATTTGCAGCTCCTTTCCCATAACCAGCCTCTCCCAGGAGCAGAAGGATGGGTCGGTGCCCGTAGGGGTTTGGGGCAGGTGGAGGGCGGTCGGATGCACTAATATCCCCCCTCCTGCCCCACCCTGCCTTCTGGAGGGACCCAGCGGTGAGCCCCAGCCCGAGAAGGCCTGACGCGGCTTCTGTGGCCGCATCCTGCACCCAGAGAGCCCAAAACCTGCCCGGGACTCCCCGGGGACCTGCAGCACATGCTCAGCCCTGAGGGACGGGGCCAGCCGGGCTGCGGGACCGTGGGCAGAGCCAGCGCCGGCGAACGGGAGCGCAGAGGGAAAGGGGCATCTTCGCCTCAATGTGCTGAGCAGATTGGAACCAGCTCTGGTTAAGTCATTGGCTCTGTTGGGAGGTCTGAGCTGGAGTGTCTCCCGCCTGTGCCCCCTCCCCACGATCAATCAAAGTTGCAGCAAATTAGCCCAGATGCTGGGAGATTCGGTTCAAATCCAGCTGTGGTTTGGATCGCGTTCGCATGCCTGGCTTCATGTGGGACCTGGGCTTTTGGACAGGATGCAGCCCCCCGGTCTCCGCAGGGCCCTGTTTCC
>NW_008824116.1:0-323 GCF_000699105.1 Pygoscelis adeliae | reverse complement strand
CGGTGCCTGGGGCAGTTCCTCCCCAGGGGCAGGTGCTTTGCACTTCCCCTTGTTGAACTTCATGAGGTCCCTGTCAGCTGGAGGGGGCAGTGGGACCCCTTTCTGGTGGGGTGATGCTTGATGGGGCGATGCTTGATGGGGCGATGGGACTCCTTCCCTGCAGAGTGACGTTCAGGCAGATGAAGAGCCCATCCCTGTGGGGTGATGCTTGGGCTGATGGGACCCCTTGCCTTCTGGGTGATGCTTCATGGGGCAGTAGGACCCCTTCCTTGTGGGACAACGCTCAAGTCGGGCGAGGAACACTTCCAGTGGGGTGATACCTG
>NW_008824115.1:1227600-1234114 GCF_000699105.1 Pygoscelis adeliae | reverse complement strand
CCGCGGCTTCTCCCGGGAAGGGGAAGGGGAGAAGGTGTCTGGGGACAGCGCTTTTAAACTCTTGTTACCTTTCAGACTCTGCCTGCCCCCCCTTCCCCCCAGACTGACAGCCCGTAAAGTAAGAAAGTCCCAAAAACATGAAATAACCTGACGCTTCGCCTGACACTTCAGATTTCATTCCTGGCTGTATACCACGTCCAGCTTTGACTTCCTTGGGTATAAATCTGCGCAGAAAGGACGCTTTGAAGCAGCGCGGAGGCTGAGAGAATGCTACAAGACCCTGCAAGTGTGTCGTGTCTGAAAGCCACCGCTCTCGGGATCATGTGGTGACACAAATCTCACTTTTCTTTAAAGCAAGGTGCAATGTTAGCTCTCCGAGGTGTGAAGACCAGCCTGGAAAATTTAGACAATCTAGACAGAGAGCAGGTGAATAGAAACAGTAATTATTACTAGAAACAGGAATTGCTACTAATCGTATCACCCCTACTGTCATATTAACATTGCTTAATTTGTACTCGGTGATTAATGTGATTTTTTTTTTAACCGCACATATTTTGGAGGCTCAAGATTTCCATGTACACAAGGGGGGGAGGCCCACCGCCAAGGCGGCTGCGTCTGGTGATGCCGCGGTGAGGAAAGGGAAGGAGCAGCGGACGTACGGGACGTTTTGCCTTGCCGCAGTTTGCACGGGGGTGGCCTGGCAGCCAGAAAGGTGACGATTCGGTGGCCGCTCGGCATCCTGCCCCGAGAGTGGCAGCCTGCCCATGGAGTGGAGCGGCGGCCGGGCTCTTCACCCCTCTTCAGTGGCAGCTCGGTGTGAGTCACGGCCCTGTGGCAATTTTAGCAGCAACTGCAGACTGCCTTCAACCGCGCTTTTCCCAATATTGGCATTTGGGGTTTTTATTTCTGAATCCTGCACTTAAAAGAGTCCTTGGGTGTGGAGGCCGTTTCACCATAATAGCTTACTTCTGTTTTGCTGCTCTCGCTTGGGAGCTACATTAAGCCATCCCGTGTGCCTCAGGCTCGCTTTCCTCGGAGGAAATGTGTCGCAGCGTCCTGGCCACCTCCTGAAGCCCATATAAGCCCCTAGTGAGCCCCAGCCTCTACTCAGAGGTTTAAGCACTGACCTCCAAAACTGTGTGCCCAGCATACTGAACTCCACCGTTCCTTGCTACTGAACGTGTAACTCAACCTACAGCCACTTTTCCGTTAGCAAAGCGGCAAGGAGACGTGGAGAAACCGAGTAATTTTATCGCATGCATCACCTGGGGGATATGGCTCAGCAACAAATTCCAGCCTGAAGCCCTTTTGTAACATGCACGAAGGTCTCGCTGCTCCTCTTCCTCAGTGAGAAAGAGCAGAGTGAAGACTGCTGTGACAATAAGACTGTGAAATTTTAGCTTGGCAATATTAGAGAGTGGGTAAGCATCTGGGATTTCAGACTGTCTGGTATCCCACTGTTTTAATCAGCTCCCGTCTCTATCCATCTGTTATCCCTAGTCATGTACTTGAAATGTAGGCTCCTTGGGACAGGGGCTGTCAGTTCCGCGCGGGGCTGTGCGGCGCCCAGCTGTGCAGTGCCCAGCTTTCCCACCCCAGCACAAACAGCTGCCTCCCTGCAGGCGGGCGAGAGCAGGCACTGCTGCAGACCCCTGCCACGGGTCAAGAAGCGACACTTCACACGTTCTAGTTTTGGGAAGTAGTAGTAAAAAAAATGGTCTTTCTGCATGTGTACTGAAAAACTAGTAATTTGTTCATTCTTTTTGTTACGTGGTGGTTGAAGGTGTATTTTTAGTTCTTGATGATAAAGTAAATTCATTATAGCTAATTTATTTCCTTTTTAGTTTGTGAAATATTAAGTCTGTCAGGTAACCTCTCTGCCTATTTGAAAGATTAAAATGCAGTTCACCACAGCTTTAATATTGGTGCAACAACCAGAACTTTCTCAATTCCCCATTAAATCGTGTGTCATTCACGCTTAAAGAGCAACAAAACAACAGCTCTCCCCCCTCGCAGAGGCCTGAGTAGACAGATGGGCCTTGCTATGTGCCCTGCTAATGGTTTCACAAGGGTTAATGTAACAGTGCTTCTGTCTTAACTACACAGATGCTTCCCAAGGTTGCAGGCAGGAAAGCAAATGTCTCTCGCTGTTGGTGTTTGGCGCATTCATCTGCTGTCATCCTTCTCTGTCACACGTCTTGGGCCAGTCCCTGTGTCTGGTTTGGATAAGATGAGCACCATATTTTGTGAGTAAGGCATGCAGATCTGGTCACTTGCTAGCAGATTGCCAATCTGATAAATCCATTATTCATCGATAGTATTTTTTGTAATTTGCAAAATGGCAATTTTTTTTCTTTTTTTTAAGCAGAACGATATTGCAGTGACTCTGCTCTTTTATTACATTATGTCCCCCAACACCAGCTGCTTTACAGCCTGCTCTGGACAAATGAAATGGGGCTGACAGGGGAAGGCAGCACGTCTCCAGTTTCTCAAAGGGATTCATAGCCGAGTTGCTTATCTGTGCTACTCTTTCCAAGCCCAGATTGCAACTGTTCGAGCTGATTTTTCTCATGATTGCATCATCTCAATCTCATCTTTATTTGAGATGAGATTAACTAGGAGCTAATTGGCATGATGCAATTAGAGGTTCTGTTTGTAGAATAACGTATTTTTGTTCAAAAAATACTCATTGCCAAAAGAAATTAAAAAAACAAAACACCTCTGTCTGATTTCCAGTAGTGCCAAATAAAAAAACACACTGCCCCTTTGCATGTCTTCAGACGCACTGTGGGTTGGTTTATGAGTTTTGTGCCAGTATGGAGTACTAGGAAAGATGTGAGTTCCCTTCCTTTGCTTGCAGCCTTGTGTGGAGTCGTTGCTGTGGCAAGGACCAGACTACCAGCTCTCCAGAAGTGCACATTTTTTCATTTGTTATAATTTTCCAGCGATAAAAGTGATTTGATTGGAGAAGGAGATTCAGACCAATTGTTTGCTGATTCCCTGCTTTCTTTCTTTCTTTCATTTCCCCTTGCAGACCAGGTTTTCAAAGGGACATCAGGTTAGTTTGCACGGGCAGTCTGCCAACGCACAGCTCAGTGTGGACCAGGATCATGGTTCCACCGTCATGGACGCAGCACCGTGCATTCTCCCATCACCCCACAGCAAAGACTTACAAAACAGTCATATACCCACACCCACACCCCTGTCAAGCTGGCAGAGGAAGCTACACAGTGTTTGTCACCTTCAGGTTTCTATCCTGGCAGCTGGTCAGCAGAAGGAGGGCAGGAAAAAAGATGTGTATTTGAATCATTGGAGAGGTTTAGCATCATTTCAGCAGCTATGCTGGCTCTCGTCTGGCTTAACACTGGACTTACCATTTTATCTAAACACAGTCTGATTGACCCTACCTCTCAGGCCATAGTTTTCAATACCAAAAAGTCTGTGTGCTCCCGGGTCACCAGCTTGGATCTGAGTCATGCGTGGTAGGTAGATGATCACATTTCTGACAAAGTAGTCAAAGTGTACGAGGATTGTATTCAAATTTTAAGCTGGGGGGGGACAGACAATGTCAGGAGGACAGACAATGGTTGATCTAGCACAAAACCCTGCTGGTACAGAGAGAACGCAACAAAATTCATTGAACAGTTTAGAGTTTAGTGAGTTTGGACCAGGTTATCACTTTGCATCACGTGGCTGTACGTGCAGCTGCTCGTGTCCCCTGACTGCTGCATCGCAGTCTGCCCGTTACCAGACTCACTACCAGCTACCAGAGCTACGCAGCAGTTCCCTTCGGGTAGTGCAGATTTGCACAGACAGCAGCAGCTCTGCACAGCTGCAGAGCTCCCTGCCTGTGGGGATGCAGGCTTGAGTCTTAAGCCCCTTTCTCAAAGAGAGGTAACGGCTGTTACTCATCTCTAGAGGGGTGAATAAAGAAGCGTTTAGCCAAAGGTCACATACCAAGTTTAAAAAGTGTGTTTTCTGTTCAGAGCCACAAAAAGTTATTTTTCTTACTGATTCAAAATTTTTGAATCAGCGTATTGCAATTTGTATCTTTGAGTGGAAGGGTTGTCCGTGACTACTACTGTCACTACAAGAAATTTAGGATTTACACACGACTTTCCAAGCATTACCTTACTCACACACACGGTCCACAGAAGTCAGTAGGACTTTTTGCACAGTACCAAGAGAATTTTACCCTACCTAACCAGAATTTAGAGCTTCACGGTAAGGTCAGTGAGTATTTAAAGTTCATTTGGAAATTGCAACAGGTAAATTAACTGAGTCAGAGTGAGTCAGGTTCAGATCTGGGTTTGGTTCTATAAGCATGTAATTAAAAAAATTCACACTAATGGGAAACTGTTGTTGCACAAGAATCAACATCCTACTTCTCGCCTCGATACTGGGATACTGGAATTGTTAGGGATGGTTCTCTTCTATGCATGACAGTGTGGGAGATCTTGGCGTGGCCTGTTGAGAGAAATAGGTCTGCCTACTCCTTTTTTGAGTACAATGTATTCAAAGAGAGTCTTTTTCAGCTGGATGGGGTAAGGAGGATAGCCTGGGGGTCTTCCTGGCTTGATCACTGTGGAAAAACAATGTCCTGGCCATGCCTTCCCTGTGCCCTAGAGAGAACCGACTGACCAAGGTGTACTGTCATTTGATATAATACTGTCATGAATTCAGAATGATTTTGATAAAACAATTAAATTTTCAGTAAAACAAAAATAGTCATTGCAGATTGGACCAACTATATAAAAAGTCTTGCCTTAAATGAAATACTGGTTGCTGAGCAAAGGGAACATCGGAAAGTTATGAATTCTGGCCCCAGTGTTTGCACCAGTTCTGTTGGTGAGCTGGACCAAATCATTTAATCTCTGTATTTCCATCTCCTCACCACTCAAAGGTTTATAATCTTGCATTGGTGAGAAATACCCTATTTTTCTTTATCCAGTATGTTCTTTCCTTTCTAAATAACTGAAATATCTACAGAAATAAAAATAAATTGCTAACTCCAGTTAATGGAAAGATTTCTAAGCCCTGAAATGTCTCTACGGACAAAGGAGTAAGAAATGAATAGTTAGATGAAGAGACAGAGGCAGAGTGGTTCTAATGATTTTGCTAAATTCACTGGATTTTATGTGTATCTACAGTTGGCCATAGTACAACATGTATTGTATAAAGAGGGTTATGATTATGGCTGGTTTATCAGCAGAGTTAAATTAGGAAGACCTACGTGTATCAATGACCCTATCAGACTACTTGTAGATTGTTTTTTTCCATTACAAGGTTCCTGCACTACGTATTTCCTAAGGATAGAGCTGTATTGGATCCTGCGCCTGGATTGTCCCTGTTTTCTTCCATTCAGGTTTAAAACAACCTACACAAAGTTCCTAGTTAGGTGAAAGTTGCCACTGCCTGCTGCTATAGGTGTATATGTCTACAGGTAAATATACGTGTGTGTATATGTATACTGATGATACTGTGCTAAACTGAGCTAAGCAGTAAGTAGAAAGGTCTTCTCCTGAAGTTTTTACTCGAAGAAAAATTCTCTAAACTTTATTGATTAATTCTTTTTTATTAGAGAGTGCAGAAATAGGCCTTAAATTGCCATATATTTACATTTTTAATCCACTAGGCGATATTATTATGTAAGTCTCAAAATCATTCCTCCACAGAAATAATTTCCTCCACTGCAACCTTGTGCTGAGGTAGCATGTTTTAGAAGAGGATCACAAACCTATTTTGCAAAATGTAAATTTATTATAAATATATTTTATAGTTAGTAGAAATCAGATTATAAATTTATTTTGGCTTACCTTGGGTCCCTTTACCTGGCTAGGAAGCTATCTGAATCTCAGCTAAACAGAGCGTGGGAGTGATTTGTGTAAAATTACCAAACTCACCAATATCAATGCCTAAAGAGGAACTTAAAGCCAAATGGCAACATTTCTGTATACAGAAATAGGGAGACGATTTTACCTGGTCCTCATTTCCCTGCCCAAATGGCACACAAGAAAAAAGATTTGTCTTGAACGCACCCCATCAGTCAGTTTGATCAGATACAGAAGAATTATGTTCCCAAACGGAAATCAACTGCTGGGAGTTTGACACTAGCAAAAAGAAGCTTACGCTGGTAGAGCGGGGAAAGCACTTTGCAAAATTAGCAGGAGCAGCGTCTGCCCCATCTGCTGCGGATGTTTGTCCAGCAGTCATTTATCAAAGGCACACAGAAGGGGACTCAGACCCAATCCTGCCTGACGCCTGGAGGGGTGGAGAGGTTGAGATGTGGCGCGGTGCTGTACCCCCGGCAGGTGAAGCAGACACGGCACAGCCGAGCCCCCGGTGCAAGAGCAGAGGAGGAGGCAGAGGTACCGTTTGGCTCCCTTCAAGCACCATGCTGCTCCGGGCTGAGGAAGCGTGGGGAGCGAGGCTGCGACAGCAGGCGGTGCGGAGGAGAAGGGTCGCTGGAGCAGACGGGATGTCCCCACCACCCCTGAAGGCACACAGACCGTGG
>NW_008824115.1:1222207-1227564 GCF_000699105.1 Pygoscelis adeliae | reverse complement strand
TGAAGGGGCACATGTGGGCCAAAGCAGGGAAGACCATCTCTCCCTGTCCCACGCTTGTCTGGAAACTTGTTCAAAATAAGGTCTAAGAGATATGAATTTACTGATGGAAAACCAGACCTATTCCTGCATGGAGTATGCTGATAGTCCTTTGTATATCGTATTTAAAGACCCCGATTCAAGAAGCCTGTGCTCTGCCTAAATCACTCTAACTCCTCCTCCCCTTCTTACTTAAGTCTTTAGACATCAGGAAACAACAGCCCAAGGGATTTAAAGCCAGGCTGAACCTGGGTCTCTGTGCACAGGCAGCGGCGGAATGGTGAGCTAGAAACAGGCTTTTTCAAAAGCTATATGGCTGTAAAAAGAAGACAGAATTTCTTGCTCTCTTTTGTAGCTTTCCTCTTGCTTCTTCTTCTTAAAGGATGTTAGATATGCAAGTATTTTAATTCAGCCATTTTTCTTAATAGCCTAAATTTATCTGAGGGCTCTGAAATGTAAGAAAGGTGCATTGACTCTACCTGCTAGAGCTTTACTTACAAATAGAAGTTAATTTTTGGAAGGGGAAAAGAGTAATAGGAAATAAACAAATTATTTGAATATTTGCTTATCTTTAAAAATAATACCTAAAGTCTGAGCAGGTTTGGTTTGTTTGGTTTGTTTGTTTTTTTTTTTTTTTGCACTAGTTGTCATGTATTTAAGCATTTTAAGTAGAATTGGCAATAGTATCACAACTGGTTACTGCAGCCAAGAAAATCAACCTAATCGGGAATCAAAGACCCCATTAACTTTAGCAACAGTTTCTCTAGAAAGCTGGAAAGCAAGCTAGTTGTAGGATCTTCTATAGCATTCTCAAACCTTCAGATCTTAAAACATACTGCAAACATTAATGAGCAGTCTCACAAAATACCTGTGGTCTTGTGGTTAAGACAGCCCAACTCTGTTTCAAAAGAAAGAGGTTCAAAGCCTTGCTCTGTCACAGCCAGCTCATGCAAGACTAAGAAAGACTCTGATCCTGAAGTGCTTTAAGTTTAGGCATGAGAGTAATTCTGTTAAATGCAGTGGGAAGAATGTGCTTAAATGTTTTCAGATTTAGGGGATTTAAGGGTACCTTCGGGTTCCAAGTCCAAACAACCTTCCTGCAGCTGCTAACAGCCTCACCTCTGACTGTCCATTGGAGCACCTGAGGAGCTTCCAAAAATAATTCCACGTACTCCCCTGCAGAGGGAGGATCTGTGGCAGAGGGTCTGCTGGAAGGAGCAGAGCAGGGGTAGGAGGGAGAGCAATAGTATCTTAAAGTACCACTGTTTAACTACTGCCGCAGCTGCCTTGGCACACGTCTGCCCAGGCCCTCAGTCCAGGCTTGGCCGAGCTCTACAGAGCCATGACTATCTCTTGACCAAGGCCTTTTCTGGGTTCACGTGCTAGCTTTGTTCACTTCCCTGTGGCGCGTGGGGATCCTGAATTAATAGGCATATTCAGAGTAGGTGTGATCAAACCAGTTGGGTGAAAACGCTGGGGTTCCATCCACCAGCTGGGCGAGCCGCAGCCTCACCCAGGCTGTGGGGCATCTCAGTTCAGCTCCCTCCTCTGGGAGATTTCGGTTTACTTCCCAGGGCCGTTTCTAGCTATAGGTTTCACTGTCCCAGTCTAGCCCTAGCAGTGTTTCTCAGTGGACTGGCTCAGCTATTTCTTTCAAAGCTTTTTAGATTTCGTGGCTTATACCCTTTATGTAGCCAGCTCTCCTCACGTGTTGCCTGTGTAATCTGAGGAGAAAGCAAATGCCTCGGCTCTGTGGCACTTGCCCTTGCGGCAAGTGCTGTTGGTACTGGCAAAGTACCACTATTATAAAAAACTGCTTGAAAACGAAATGATAAATCAACAGTTTGCTTTGTATATTACAGCTTTTTTATCGTCATTGCTGAGAAGTTTATACCTGGCATTCCTTCATCAAGGAGCAGCATTGTAATATTTCCTGTATATTCATCACAAGCTTTTTCCTTTAATAAATTACTACATTATATTTAACACTTCCTTAGACTGTATATTACTCTTGCTTCTGCAAAGAGTTTACTCATTGGTTGTGTTGAGCCTGGGATGCAAAGTGATGCCCTGGGGAGAGGAGCTTGGAGGAATGGAGAGGGAAAAGGGGTCATTTAATCCTCTGAAAATACAGCTTTGCAGAGACCAAAGAGTAGGTCTGTCATTTGAATCAGTGACTGCTCCGAGAGCAATAAAAGTCATAAACAAATGTTGGTACCACAAGTGTTGGAAGACCTTATAAATCATATGAGAAAGGGTAAAGCAATTGTCTGAAGTACAATAGTCCTTCCTGAAACATACTGATCTTCAAAAATAGGTTTACAGCCTCCCTTCTGGACAATAATTTTCATAGCAGAAGTCTGGCAAAAAACTTTGGAAACAACATTTAGTAAGTATTCTTTGTCGCCACTGCAAGGATAATTATGTTTCCTTTCCCCTGCTTTCAGGACTTTTCCCCCAAAATTTGATAATATAATTAGAAAGTGTACCGACAGGCAAGGAGTTCACCAGACTGCAATTGCAAATTTCTGCAAGAATTAAGTCTGCAGTGGCCTTTTAGTGTAAAAGAGCACTTTGGTCACCTCTTCCTCAGCAGCAGCATCCTAAACGTGAAACTGTAAGACTTGAGAAAGTTACAAAGAAAGATCGCAGGGCATATAAAGTCTTGAACATAACAAAAAAAAAAGCATGGAAACAGCTTTAAGACAGCAGATTCAGTGGACAGAAATTAGGCCAACACATCAAATATACATTGTTTATTGTCGATGCCTGAGGCCACAAAATTATTTGGAGTCTTTGGCTTTCTGTGTGTACAAGATGACGGCAGAAGCCAGACAATGGACTGATGTTTGTTCTTTCAAACCCAGCCACCAGATGAGTGGGGTTGTTGTTTTTAAATATTTAGTGTTTTGTTGGAAGGCTGGCACCTCTCACATGCTCCTTGAAAGAGAAACGGCACCACAAGGATCCATCGCGAGTTCAAAATCCTCATTCAGCCCCCAATTATCCGTCCCTCCCACACAGGCAGAGCTGTATTTGCAACTTATTAGTTTGGGGCCTACTTTTTTTATTGTGGCTTTGGTTTAGTTTATGGCATATATTTTTGGCATTTGTTCTTCAATTTTAAAGTGATTTGCATGGTCATGGGAGGACACAGGGACCAAAAGCTCCAACAGAGCAAGGCACAAAAGGTATGGTGTGCCGAGCAAGTTGGCAGCAGTGGCCTTCGGATCAGGGTCATGGCAAAACCCGTTTTCCCTACTCAGCCTTGCCAAAGCACCACAGCCCTGCTATATATGGACAAATTATTTGTAAGGGCCTCTGCTTGGGTTTTCCCAAAATGACTTATCTTCTTGAGAAAACAGAGGTGAATTGGCCCAGCCCCTGGGAGACGCTCGTTTTAACATCAAAAGTCCTGTGTAAGCGTCTGAATAGCAGTATTCAAAACAAGTCGAAGAGAAAGATTGATCTCGCTCAAGGTCAGCTTTGCCTGGCGGCTCCCCTCCCTTTCTGTAGTCACAGGGAGAGATCACCACAGGGCAAATGTATTCAATTGGGAAGGGGGTGGGATCAATTCCTTCTCCACTGATTTACATGCAAAGCTTCCATCAACAAGCAAGATTTGATCAACAATCAGCAAGACTTGATCAACAATCAGCAAGATTTGATCAACAATCAGCAAGATTTGATCACTTAAGTCCTTCCAGTGATCTTGAAATACCTCTTTAATTTACAGCTCGATTTGGGGCAATTTCTGATGGTTTCAAGGAGGCCTAAGGAGGTTTTTCTCAAATTTGTTCAAGAAGAAAAAGAAACTGGGGTTTCTCTAAGCTCTTGCATTGTTTATTTTGCCCCCAACAGCTGCAAATGGAAAGGGTGAGCAGATTTCTCAAAGCTGAGCGCCTTCAGTTCCCATGGGACCGAATCGGAGGTAATTTTAACCATGATCGAAAATGGTGCTACAGGATTTTAACACCAGAAGCGGAAAGGTTGTACTTCCAGGCAGGACTCCCAGCGGATTTCTGGGGTGAATTCTGGCTCTGGAGGCCAGGAGCAGCTTCTCCATTCGCTGACCCTTAGCATGGTCAGGATTTGCCCTGTAAAAGCCTAATCAACACTAAAGGGAATGAGATTCTTCATTTACTGCCTACAGCAGGTTTATATGAAGCTTACCTCTTCTGGATCCCTGGCAATTTCTTCTGCGGTGTTTGTGTCAAAACACAAACCTCTTCTGAACATGTATACTGCACATGAAAGCAATCAACAGAAAACTTTTTTCCTGAAGAAGTAGGGGGGAGTCAAGCAGCACTGTGCACCTTTTGTTTACGTTCTGAAAGGAGCCAAATTAAATGGAAAAATAAAATATATATCCCAAAGGCTTCATGACTCCCTTTTCATTCAGTGTTACTGTACTGGAAAATTCTTTTTACATAGTAATATTTTACTATCTTTAGACAAAATTCTAGCTTTATTGTGATCAGTTGCTGGGGTTTTATTGCACTACTGTATGTTTGGTAACTCAATCTGTAGTTACGTCTGCTGGTATGTGTTTGAACAAAATAGGTTTAGAAATGGACTACTTGCCTGGTGAGTAGTATTCTTTTTCTATCTTTGTGTGTAATTATCTACTGACAGGCAAGGTTTCACAGTACTGTATATTTGACTATTATCACTATGTCCTCTGTTTACTGTCAGTTGAATCATGGATTTTTCCCACTGGTTTTCTTCCTTGAAGACCTATGCTTTAAAAAAAAAAAAAGCAACTAAATGTGACCCAGAGCAATGCAGGTTTGCCACTTTTGCTGAAGCTGCTGATTCCACAAGGTCTTTCAGCATTTGTAAATTGAGGGGCATGTGCAATGGGGCCATTTTTGAAACAGTACCACTAGTCATATGTTTAAAGTTACACTTGCATTTAAGTACTTTGTGGAATCAAACCTTAATGCTGTGGGCTAAGCTGAGATGACTCATTTAAGGGAAAAAATCGTAGAATCATAGAATCATTTAGGTTGGAAAAGACCTTTAAGATCATCAAGTCCAACCGTTAACCTAGCACTGCCAAGTCCACCACTAAACCATGTCCCTAAGCACCACGTCTACACGTCTTTTAAATACCTCCAGGGATGGTGACTCAACCACTTCCCTGGGCAGCCTGGTCCAATGCTTGACAACCCTTTCGGTGAAGAAATTTTTCTTAAGAGCCAATCTAAACCTCCCCTGGTGCAACTTGAGGCCATTTCCTCTTGTCCTATCGCTTGTTTCTTGGGAGAAGAGACCAACACCCACCTCGCTACAGCCTCCTTTCAGGTAGTTGTAGAGAG
>NW_008824115.1:1205339-1222026 GCF_000699105.1 Pygoscelis adeliae | reverse complement strand
CAGGGGGACGATCACTTCCCTGCTCCTGCTGGCCACACCATTTCTGATACAAGCCAGGATGCTGTTGGCCTTCTTGGCCGCCTGGGCACACTGCCGGCTCATGTTCAGCCAGCTGTCGACCAACACCCCCAGGTCCTTTTCCGACAGGCAGCTTTCCAGCCACTCTTCCCCAAGCCTGTAGTGTTGCATGGGGTTGTTGTGACCCAAGTGCAGGTCCCGACACTTGGCCTTGTTGAACCTCATACAGTTGGCCTCAGCCCATCAATCCAGCCTGTCCAGATCCCTCTGCAGAGCCTTCCTACCCTCAAGCAGATCAACACTCCCACCCAACTTGCTGTTGTCTGCAAACTTACTGAGGGTGCACTCGATCCCCTCGTCCAGATCGTTGATAAAGATATTAAACAGAACTGGCTCCAATACTGAGCCCTGGGGAACACCACTTGTGACTGGCCGCCAAAATCATATGTGTGAAAAAATATTTTCACTTCCTGGTAAGTCATCGAATAGCTGCTTTTATTAAAATTCAAAAAATAAGCTTCTTTTAGTTGACTATACCATTGTAAGTCAGGAAGCACAAACGTCAGTAATATCATTAATATGTGGTTTAAGAGAATTCAACCCCATAAGCAGCAATAAATAATAGTCGATGTAAATAAGGGATACTTTGTTAGCTTCTTAAGTACAATCTCCTTAATGCAAAACATAGTTGATCAATGCATTTAGCTAACCTTATGTGAAGAAACAATTCTGAAAATGTAGGTTCATGTTTTCAAGTAATGCAGAAAGCCAAGCAGAAACTACTGGTGCCAGATAGTTTGCCCCTAAGTCCGTAAATTCCGTGAACATAGTGTAGTGTTGGGTGTTAAGTGTTAAACATCCTGAAACCTTCATCAGCAGTTTGTCCATCAGCAGGCAAATTTTCCAGATGGCCTTTGGATGATCAATTATGTTGCTCCTAATTGCAAGTTCCCCATCTATGTGTCTCCTTCCCTGCTGCTTCAATGTGAAGAAAGGCAAAGTTTTTAACCATTAAGCAGCTGGCACAACTTGTGTAAACAATTCTTAGCACTGCATTTGAGAATGTTTACAAAATTGGTAAGGCTCAAGTCGGCGTTTTACTTTTAGTATTCATTTTTCTACACAAAATATCTCAGAAATAAAAACAGGTAGTGCATTCTCAGCTCCTTCTGATTCCATATGTTTTTTCCATTAATGTAATGCCATTTACAACAGGTAGCTCTTCCAAACATTGTAGCTGCAGGAACAAAAAGTGCAGATGAACAACAATGACAACAACAACAACAACAACAACAAAAAACCCAAAACCAAGACCAAGAAAAAAGTTCTGTGTTTAAGTAATACTGTCTTCCTTTGCCAAGTAAAACAGAGTCTCTAATGGCTGCAGTTTGGGGCTATTTTTCACAAATCTCTGTAAAAAAAATGTACAGAAATGCATTCATGGAGATAGTGAGATTTTGCATTTCATTTATCCATTTGTTTTATGGCAGCAGAACGATAGGATTTTATTTCCTTTTTTGCCATCATGAGTTCTTTGCTTTCTTTACCTTTTAAAATCATGCTTCAGAAGATTTGCTTACAAATGAAGGAATGATGTCTTTAGGGTACTTGGAACCTTTGAATGACTTCTTGTTGACATATTTAACTGTTCAATCCAATAGAAATAAGATCAGGCCTCAGATGAATCTTCCCCTGGATACATACTTCACTACACTCAATTTTCTCATAGTCTCTTGAAATATGCAGTGTTCTTGTGCTCATACAGACAGCTTTGAGATATCACATGTATGGTTTATGGCAACTTCTGTGTAGACTCTTCTGGGTATACAGACCCCTGTTAAAATACTACGCAACTGCTATTTCTAAAGATCAGTGGTCTCATTTGAATCTTTTTAAATTAACTAAGCCACATTTGGTGCTAATCTCAGAAATCCCATGTTGGTCTTTTTCTTTGACAAATCTGCTGAAATTTAGTCAAATTTGTAAGTACTGACTGTGACATTTGCTGTCATAATTTGTGACATTGTGTACATCTCCATTTTTCAAATGCTGAAGTAAGGGCACTTCTTAGGAGTCTCTGTTGACGGAGAAAAATGTTTGGTCCAGGAAATCAGTAAACGATCTCTCACTGACTTCAATACAAATAAAGTTAGACTCAGCATTCTGCACTTCGAAAGGTAGTTATAAATAAATAACCAAGTTATTAAGAGTTGATCATCTGAACTAAATGGAGCCTCTGAATCTTTTGGGAAACATCCCTCTTCAGTTATCATTGGTTAATTATCAGCCACCCTTTACAGATTATCCACCTATTTAACTTCCCCATTTAATTTCTTAGTCTTCTGATACCTGGCTAATAGCTGATATTAAAAGCTTCCAAATCTATGCAAGTGATGTATTGCTTTTGTGGTTTTAACCGTGCTACAGAGTTTGCTTAAAACAGAAGGTGGCAATAACTATCTCAGTCTTCTTGGTGGCTTCAGCAGTGACTTGGTACATCTTTTTTAGGAGGTTTATGTAAGTGACAGCATCTCTAACCAGACAGTTCTTGTGCAGTCCTGATACATTCAGCTCATCCAGAAGTCTGCAAAAGGATTGATCTGTTCTCATTTGTCCAAAAATCTGGCTATTTACACACTTGTGGGAAGGAAAAAGAGAGAACTTGAGGCAGAAAAAGCGTTCCAATGAGTCAATCAGGGCAAGCAATATATGTTCGATCTGTACTCAGCTTTGAGGAGCCAGATGAACTTACTTTAATTTTTAAAATATTTTCTCCATACACGTTAATAACCCTTTAAACTTGACTTATTCCTCTTCCTTCAATATGACTCACAATTCCTTAAGCACTTTACTTTTGAAACCTGCAGCTTGGAAAGATTTTAACGACATAACAGTTCCTGATTTTTGTGGGCTGGTGTTACGTTTATTACTCAGAGCTACGTGCCAGTGGTGTGCTTGGGCTGATACAGACAATAGTCTAAGGTTAACATGTGCCTCAAGGAGCTCGTCTTCTAACCAGACCAAGATAACCACCAAACTGCAAGCACCTGCCTAGCATTGTGGTGGAGAAATCATGTTTTCCTGAGGGTGGAGATGTGCAAAGAAGAAGGCAGGATTGTTCGGTTTTAGTTAGCAGTACACTGGAGCTGGTACTGGCCTTGCAACATTCGTGTGTTTTAGAGAAAGAACTGAAGGCTCGAGGGGGCGGCGCTCGCTGGAGGAGGGTATTCTGGCTGCTAGGGACAGCGTGGTAGAGGAATGGAGAAACTCCAGGGAAAGGGGCTGGCAAGCCCAACACAACCAAGAGTAGAAAGGCAAAGAGCATAAATAAAACCACAGATACTGCAGAGGCAAGTAATAATACCTATAGGGTACCCGGGCAGTTAGCCTGCAATGCCTACTTTTTGGCAACTTAAACTTCCATGTCTCTCAATAGTTGCCCTTTGTCCCCCAAATCCCAAGGAATGAGATAAGGTAAAAGTTAGTCCCCAGAAAGACCCCACTCATGTATGTAAGACTCATGTATATAAGGAGTGAGCAATATAGCCATATGAATTGCATCCCATATTTCTGGAAATGTGTGGAAAAAATCATTCTACAGAGAAAGAAAGGAGAAGAATCAAAAGGAGAATTTGCTTTTTGATAAAGCAGATAATACAAATTAGATATTTGTCATGATCTTTGGCCATTTGTCTATATTCAGTTCTTTCTCAAAGGTCATTTTGTCATACTGGGCTCAGCAATACTGTGAAGTATAATTTGACAGTTGGACTCGATGATCTTAGAGGTCTCTTCCAACCTTAATGATTCTATGATTCTATGATTCTATAATTAACTGTCATTTGATGTAAGACAGAGTGTGATCCAAGTTTAAATAGAAAGATAATGGCTTTTATCCATTTTGTGCTCCCAAAATGCTTCAGCAGTGTTGTCATAGATCAAAATCTGTGTTGCCAAATAAATACATGGAATTCCTCATACTAGTGGAAACTGAACAGCCAAATTCTCATGCAACAAGTTGAGATGGACATCTGTATCACATGTATATTAGCAGAGAAGAAAGAAGACTCATGTATATCACAAAGTCACATGTATTTTAGTGGAGAAGAGGACTCTTGTTCATCTGTTTTATCATGATGTTACAAACATGAAGAGCATCTGCTGAAAACAATCCTTTTAGCAGAACAGCAACTTTATTTCTGTTACTAAAAGATATTTCAAAAGCATTATTGCAAAAGGCACTTTGGGGTCTCACTGACATTAATGAAAGTCTCATTTCAAAAGGAAAGGAAAAAATATAATGTTGACCTTATCAGGCAATGCTAAACAGAAGGAATATTTTCCTTTCACTGAATTATGTCATGATACTGTATTTTGATTTGTCCTTGCATAGACTTTCATCCGAGGAGCTCAAGGAAGTTAACAAATAACTAAGTGAGTCTCAGAGAGTAGAGGAAGTGGTAAACATTGACTGATTTGTGCAGAGTCATTCAAAAATCAATAGCAGAGAAAGGCCCAGAGCTCACATCTTCTGGCTGCAGCAACAGCCACGCTGCTGATTCAGTAGCACACTTAAGATCATGCCTGGCTTAAGCATGCAGGTTCATTTTGAGCACCTGAGCACTACTCAGGTGCTCAAAGCAGAGAACATACCTAAGCACATTTCTGAATCGTGATCTAACCTTGTTTGCTAGGGAGCTTGGTGAAGCTTGCACCGCATCTGACTTCTGTACCCATTCAGTTGGCAAACAAAAGAGCTTCAGGCTCTGGCTTGCCTCATCCAAACACAGCCATCACTGCAAGAGAGCGAAGAAGATAAATCATCTTTATTTCACAAGAGTGACCACCATCCACTGGTGAATGTAGGTAAGATGGTTTAATTAGGATGTTGAAATGCATCTCAGCCCTAGCTCAAGCCTTATGTATTTGTGTGCACTGGAACAGCCCAGGCACAAAGCACTCAAGCTGTGGGGCAACTCAGCAGCAGAGAAGATAAGCTCCAGTAGAAAGGTGCAGTGGACAGCTGAGGGGGGGACACAGAGGCGAAACAGATTGATTCAGTGCAAGGCATCTGTCAGACCCTCAAGTGAACGTTGGAAACTCGGAAACTAGTGATAGTGTCAATCCCAGAAGTGCCCGGCACAAGGTGCTCTATAGGTTTCATACAATTAAAAAAATCAATAAAAGATGGAATAAATAGTGTCCTAGATTTCTAGCATCCCATACAACTGTCTTGTTTTAAACTTCAGTCTAAACCTTCTACTTCTGTTCTGTTTTTATCAAAATAATATTTCAACAGTGATGTATGCAACACAGTTTGTTTAAATCAAAGAGACTAGTTGGCAGTGGGAGCTGTGAAGATCAGTTTCTTATGGCTCTATATGACATGTGATTTATTTCATTCTGTAACAAAGTGCGGTGTCTGATCAGAGCGTTTCCGAATTGCCATCGTCTGTCTCCCATGTGGCATTTTCTAGTGGCTGGTATTACGGTTGAGCTCATTTATAGAAACTACCCTCAACAGGAGCACAAATTTTCCTCTACTGCACGAAATAACTTCAATGAGCCTTTGCACCTTGATGAGAAGTTTATAACATAGAGCTGCATTTTCAAAAGTTCTTAGTTGTCTTGGTAATATTTTATTTTCAAACATCTGCCAAAAATCACTTTTTTTTTTTAAACAACATCTGTAGTAAATTCAAGCAACTCTTTGCTGCTATGACCTTACAACACTACACTATAATACTAATAAAACACACCTTAAAAGAATTTCTCTGTGTTCTGTTAAACACTGCCTATTTACAAGAACAAGCTAATTTTGTGAAGACAAAGCAGGGCTTTGCATGTCATAGAAGACTTATTTAAAACTTACTCAGTTACACAGATCAGTTTGCACCCTTTTCCATCAACAAATAATTGAAAAATATCATCAGCCAGTTTGCCTCAGATTTGTAAGCCCTAGGGAACTAGATTTCAAGAGAAAAAAAGAGATAATGGAAGTAAGTAATATTACAGATTACACTGAGCCAGTTCCATTTCCACTCTGCTTCCAGATCTGCAAGTTGAGGAGAAAGTAAAGGGATCCT
The DNA here is from genome assembly GCF_000699105.1 of Pygoscelis adeliae. Taxonomy (NCBI): domain Eukaryota; kingdom Metazoa; phylum Chordata; class Aves; order Sphenisciformes; family Spheniscidae; genus Pygoscelis; species Pygoscelis adeliae. The sequence goes on along the minus strand of NW_008824115.1, from coordinate 1,215,922 downwards.
TTATTTAACAATTAGTTAAGTCCTAGGGAAGAGAGTAAACTAAAATCCTGGTTATGGATGAATTTATTTGGACATTTTCTCTAAAGTTACTAACAAACAGGAGTAAGCATCGCAGGAAAAGGCTCATTTGTGTGATGTAGATAGAAGACACAGAAAAGCTTCCAAGTGCTCAAGAGCATACCCTCTCATGTCTGTCAATCATCATAGCCACAGTAATGTTATTTCTACTACTCCTGTACTAACAAACAGTGTTGGCAATACATTCTATTATGCCTTGAAAAGGCAGTTATTATGGTTACCTGGAAAAGCCCTGCCTGCAGCCTACAGCAAGAAAGTCAGAACATACCCCAACACACTGTATAAAGCATCAAGACACAGAGATAGAAGACAAGGGAAATGCATCCATCTTTGAACTAACCTGAAGACAGCGATAACAAAATATGTACTAACCCTGGGGTCTGCTATGTTCATATGAAGGGGACATCGACCAGGCTGGCGTGAAGAATTAGGAGAAGAGTCGTTCTCTCTTCACAACAGCTGGAAAGGGAAAGCCAAGCTGACATGGTAGCTTAGTGAATTAAAGCTTTAGCCCGTTAGACCCCGGTGGCACAGCCAGGTCAGCACTGTTTTTATTGTCAAGTCAAATCATGCCCACATAACTTCTGTTTCTTGGAAGGAAGAAATATTTACATTTATTTATCTTTGCACTAAGAGGCAAAAATTCCCATGAAAGCCACAAATGACTTGCTAACTGAGTTTAGCAGCAAGAATGCCTAACCGTGAAGCCAAATGTGTTGCACAAATATGTTTATTCCTCCAGGTCCATCCTGATTCCATTTTGCATTATTCCCTGAGGTGGACAAAACTCTAAAGCTTGAAAGTAAAATTAGGGTCAGAGTAGTATACAGTCATTCTCACATGGATCCAAGTTTCACAGCATGGAAATCCCAGCTGGTTTTAGAGCAAGCTGGAAATATTATGAGAACAGATTCTTTTCTGACTGTTGGGCGTGTTTGTTTTATCTCCCCGGGGAGAATGTGGGTTTCCTAAGACACACTCTACATTTAGACTCTCTACCAGGAAACCCTAGAGAGGATATTCTAAATCATAGCTTTCTACACGCTGTATTTGACAGCTGGGTCTTGGAAACTTGCAGTGTCTCTGCTGCTCTCCTGGCTGAAGCCAACAGGATTTCTACAAAGGATTTAATGGATTTCACACTGGGGGCTAACATAGGTGTTACTAATATGGTTATGATGGAGAAATCTTTTCCTAACCATTCTCCTTTGTTTCTCTTTAACAAACAGAAAAAAACCCAAACCTCTTAGCTCATTTCAGGAAGAAAGAGCATAATGGCATTGTTACAGGTTCATGTATACCTGACCAGACCAGGTGTAGAGATGAAAGGCTTTAGACAGATACCATTATTTCCCTCAGTGATTTTGCATCCTTTCTTTATGTTCTTTACTAAATACAATAAAACTTGGCAATAATTTAGCTTGACACCTTCCCTTCAGCAGTTTTAAAGAAACAAAACTTTTTTCCCTGTTTTTACAGGGACTTTGAGTAAATCAAACACAAAATTCTAATTAATTTAGAAGTGGTCTGACATGTCATCTCAGCTTTCAGCATGTTGAGAAAGAAGACTTGATGTACATTGGAAACCTCAACAAACTCTGCCCTGTAGTCTATTTTGTCATGTGATTTGATCTCTGAAAACTCACATTTTTAGGCAGCGTATTTACCTACTCTTCTTCATAAGACGTCTATATCAAGAGGCCCTGCCTTTCCTCTAGGATCATGCGATTCTTTGAACTGCTTACGAGAAAACAGGAGCATGACCTACTGCGTCTGCTGAAGAATATTCAAATGGTAACTACATACATCAATATAATCATCAAGCAACATCACCTATTTTAAAGGTAAGCCAAGCTTAGTCACAGCTGGAGATGAGAGACTGGAAAGGTAAAAGTTGGAGGTAAGAATGAAGATTTCAGGGCACAAATTTGCTTCACCTGAGCTCATTGCCCTCCTTCCACAAGCTGAAGGTTGGCATCTGGAGTGGGGCTGTCGCTCTGGACATCTTTGGTGTTCTTCTGAAACACCTGGACCTCCCCAGCATGACATGCAGCAGCTGAGCATCCTGTGGAGCCGCAGGAGCTCTCCTGCGGATCACCACACAGTATGTGCATCCCCAGTGAGATGTAAGCTGGGGTTTTACCTGACAGCTGTTGCCGTGAGATGATCTGTATTTCTTCTTGTGGGAAAGAAAGGTCTGTGGGTCCTATTTGTGGCAGAAATCTCATTTATTTGAACACAGATGAAAAGCTGAATGAAGCTGAGCTGTGTTTAGGAACATTATTATAACATGGAAATCAATCAATGAAAACATACAGGAGTCAACTTTTACGTAGGTTAGTTTGAAGTTAGTGAATAGATCAAAGCAGTTAAAACAAAAATAATGACTTGCAAAGACTAATGATAGAGCATAAGAACCTGTACAAAAACAAACAAAACACCTGCCTGAACTTGAGAGTGGCAAGGGAATTATCCACAATGAAACATATTCCCTGAAACATGTTTACATGAATATTGCTTGGGGGTTGGGAGCACAAAGTAATTAGCTGAAAAATGACTAGAAGGGTGAGGTCAGATGATCTGTTTGTCTAGTCAGCATTTTAGGGCCAATGCAATGGAAGCAGAGAAAAGGAAAGGAGGGCACTGCAGGTAAAAAAAAGGAGCAAAGGACACATTTGTTTATTTGCCAGAGATAATAATAATACCCCATAATGCTACAGTGCTTAAATTATTTGAGCTGATCAAGGATCTCTCGCTGTAATGCCTTTCCAACAGAAAATGCAGTTCTCATAAAGCTGTTGCTTTCCAGAGGAAAATGATATTTAAATATAATTTTCTGGGAAAAACAGTATTTTGAGTTGTTGAATTGACTCAAGATGTTTCATTTTAAGTCAGTTAGCTAAGTTGTTTTTCCTTCCTATGGCCAATTGCCTCATATGAGCTCTAGACCAAGCACTTTCCTGTCTTAGGGTTGGGCATTGTCATTATACAACCTCTCCAGTGATGCAAAACAGCATCACCTGACTATATAACATGGTGCATCATAGGATTCACTTGAACAGAGTTTGTAATGAGAGGTATTACTTAACCAGAAAGCTTGGCCCTTAAAATAGGGTGAATATTGACTACCATGAGGCAAACACAAGGTTCAGCTACACCAGACAGTGTTGGTTGTGTACTGCACTGAGTGTTTATGGGCTGGAGTATCCCAGGAATTGTGATCAGAGCACCTGCAACACTCAGAAAAAAGCCACCTAAAGTTTCTGAGATTCAAACGCAGGCTGTCACATATGACTAACGCTCACAAAACAGTCTGCCCTTTCATGGCTGGGATGAAGCTTATCCCTTGCAAGTTTTCCTAGTAATCAACTTTACACAAGAAAGTGTTAACCTAAAAAGGCACATAGAAGCAGCTAACTACTTACTTGTGGCCCTGATAAAAGCGTTGATGGCATTTTAATGAGCATCAGTTGCAGCCTTTTGCACCCCAGGAAACTGCCACACCATGTTGTGGGCAATGCGGGATCCCCGAAGCGCTGCTGTATGCACCTGGTCTCCCGGAGTGTCAAAAGCTTGCAAACACTGGAGCAATTTCAGACAATGTCATAACAGGGAAAATAACACACTCAGAGTGTGTGATGTAGATGGTATTTCCAGTCTTCCAGGTACTGCCTTTAAGGCCCAACTGTACGATCTTTACTGACACCGAATGAGACTTTCCTTTGCATATTGTGCCCTGTCTACAACTAGTCTAATCTTTATTACAGGAACACATTCATTATTCTTATATTCTTTATTATACAGTACCTCTGCTCTTACCTTGAAGTATGTGTTTGGCAAACCATCACAATTTGACAGCAAGTCTTCTTTATCCATTGGTGACCACGCTGTCAGCATTTGTTCCAGCAACCACCCTGGAAACAGGACCCATCCCCTCTGTTTTTGCTATTTCCAAATGCAATCGCAGTCTGCTTGGAAACGCAGTGACTCTGGGTGCAAGAGCTAATCTCAGTGAAAACGTTTACTTTCTGGCTGCATTTTCCCTCCTATTCGATGGCAACGCCGAGGCTTAGCTGGGAAGAATGAAACTTAGCAAAGTCCTACTTCAGGAAACAAGCCTGTGCTTAAATCACACTGACTTAAACTTTAATCCTTCATACTACCCTTGAAGGGAAACTTTTCCTGAGCAGGGGTTTGATACTTTAACCAACTTACATTGTTGAACTGGGTTAATAGGCTGCATGGAGTCCACGCAGATGACTGTAGGCTGTGAGTTTAACGGCCTCTCACCATAATGGAGATCTTCTTAGAAGCTGATCTCCTTCATCACTATTCGTGGGTATTTGCCCCCATTATCATAATGCCATGTGTAGGCAGAGTGCACAGTTAAAGAAAAATAAACAAATGAAATTGCCAACCGCTGGCAAATGCCCAAAGCCATGCCACCATCTGCCCACCCCACCCACTGATAAAATAAATTCCTGGCATTTTGCCTAGACTCACAAATGTTAAATTAAATAAGTATTCCTGGTTGTGCACACTGAAAGTCAGAAAATCTGGACCCTAATGGAAAAAAAGAGGAAATGAGTCAACATCCCAGGGACTTTCCACTAAGAACCTTCTGTTGCCAGCACCTGGAAATTCAAATCTGGAAAGTAAGACTAAAATCATCCCAGGAAATATTACTGGCTAGCCCAGGTCATATGAAAAGAGGAGAGCCCCGCGTCCCTGAGACGGGCCCCAAAAAAGGTTGAAACACCTTCCCTGAGTTCCTGGAGGAAATCAGTTAGACGCAGGAGCACTCGGTAGTTTATGTCAGTAAGAGCACCTGGGGATTAAGGCAGATGAAAGGCCCGCTGTAGGAACTTGTGATGGACAAGGTCATCCACTTCTCCTTTCACCTTTGGGGTAGATTCTATCCACCGACAGAGCACAAATACAAAATCCGTGTCAACCTGCAAGGGCAACAGCTGTGTCAAAGGGGAGACGGGACCTGTAACTCCAGTGTGACAGCCCGCAGGGACAATGGTAGCAGCCCTTTCCAGCAAGTCTTACATCCCCACCCAGATCAAGGCAAACCCCATTAGTGCAATGTGCTGCAGTGTCGGCTCTGGCCCCTTCAGGAGGGGAAAGCTGTGAATGACCCTGTGCATTGCTTTTCCTCCCAGGCAGACCTTCCACAAGCAGGGACAGGGATCATTCAGAGCCCACAAAGGCAGAAGCAGTCCCTGTTTCTGCATCACATTCTTCTTTTGATAGCCAAGCATCAAACATGACTAGATCCCCAGAATCATTTTCCTATCCATCTTTCACCCCATCTCTGCTGATTTACACCACTGCAAGTAAAAGGAAAATCAGACCTCACATTTCTATTCCATGTACGATAATCATCATCCAAAGAGAAAATGTATTTGATACATAAAGTGCTCAGCTATCAGCTTTAATTTTATAATAAGAAGAGCCGCTTTTAATTGTTACCAGGAATGTGTGTCAAAGGGGAAGGAACCAAAAATAGCTCTGGATGCAAAAAAAAAAGAAAAAAAAAAGCACCATAGCTGCTATTCCAACAGCACATGTATGTCTGTTAACCTTAAGGGTTTGCCAATAGTAAGGGTACATGTTTTAACTCGCTATAAAATGAATGTGCCTATGGGCCAGATTTGTATCTTAGTTATAACTATGTAAAGCAGAAATAAACTTCTTTGAAGTTGCTAGACTTATTTTGGATTTATAGTACTCCGAGATCAAAATCAGAACTGCGTTTCAAATTGAGATGAGCAGAACAATGAAAGAGGCAAAAGATTCAGATGGCAATGAATACAACAAGATCTCTAATATAAAGCTCATTTTTTCTGTGCACAGTGTAATGAAGCAGGGGAACGTTGCTGGCTAGATGGTTTGTGTTACTATGTAATGAAGTTAGTATATAAATTATTGCATGCAGACACACACGCTCTCACACGCTATTTCTTTGGCTTGTATTTTCATGAGTTTCTTTGCCTTCTTTGTTCTGGGAAGCAAGTAATAAAACAAAATACAAAAGTGAATAATATGTATCCAAATACATACATATTAAATATGTTTGCACATGATGCCTAATGATTATTTTTTTAACCTGTTTTCCTTATTACGTGCTGCCTAGAATAAAGAAGACAAAGAAATACATGTCTTTCACTTCTACTGAAAAAAAAAAAATTTCCAAAGCCTCTCTGTTCTAGGAAGAACCCAAAGAAATATGTAATGTTCTGTTATATGTAAGGGAATGCCTTCAGCCAACATTTCACAGTATTTTAGAACATCGTAGTATATCATACAATAACATGGTGTATGCCTTCTCCTCTTCCCCATAAGAAAAAATAATGAATGAATAACAGAAAAATACTGATGATCGGTGAAGCATCCCGTGTAATACACCGACTCTGTTAATCTTCTGTGATAAATACAGAAGCAAAGACAAACACATAAGCAAAGGCCATATTAATGATGGCTGAAATGGATTTAAAAGTTCTTTTCTGTAATAATAATACATTTATGTACTTAAAAGCACCCAAATGCAAATTGTTTTTCAACAAAATGCACCTCTTAAACTGAAATTACCACTTCTGGTTGTTTTGCTTTTTTAGAAAGAGTTAGCTGAGATGCTGAGTAAGAATATTTCTAATTGATTTAATGGGTCCTGAATATACGCAGACCCTCCAAAAATCAGGCTTACTCTGCTAAGGAAGTATGGACCAGAAAAGCATCTTTTCCTCCTGTTAAATGTGCCTGACTCCTAGATAAGTAACTTTTCACTCAGCTTCCCAAAGCAGCAGCCTGGCATACAGAATGAATGACACCACAATTGCAGTGATGTCCCAAACCTGGTGCATATGAAGGATCCTTTTCTGCATGTTACTTTGTGAATTCCCAGTGCAAATTTGGGTGGTTTTTTTAAAAAAAAATAATCTATTGAGGATATACAAAACCACCCCAGCAACAGGGGTGGGGTTTTTTTGCTCAAACAGCTGCTGTACCCTTACGTTCTGCCAGGAAACTGCTTTTGGTGGGGACACTCACTAGTTTGGAGAAACCCGACCACAAAATGTGTATTGTTTTGAAAAGTTCGCATTTCTGCTGTTCACATGCAACTGGCCATGGCACACACTGTTCATTAGGAAACATCTGTCTATGGGTTTTCACAGTTGCAAGCATTTTAAAGCACAATAATGATTCTGAGAGTAGATAACTTTGAAACAGTTATATGCAGGCAGGTTTTAAAAACTAAATAAAAGTCACATGGAAAATTCATGTCACTGATGAAATATCAACATGCTGATGTACAGGAAGACAGGAACATCCAGTCCAGTAATTGCTGTGTAGTGGTTCTTTGTTTTTGAAGGCCAGAAAGGTACTTCAAATTCTGTGCAGCAGAGAGGTTCCTTTTCTGTTTTACAGAAAAAAATAAGAAATACTAAGCTCTTAGAAAAGGCAAATAATTTGCAGCAAGATGTTTTTTCTAAGCATTGGCCTAGACAATTTTGATCCAGGAAGGATATAGAAAGAATGGTAATTACACAGTTCAATTCTTTTTCCATCAGCTGTACAGCATTTACACATTCTGTGTGAATTTGAGTCATTGAAAGCTCACTTTTGGGTAACAGTGTTTTAGCTGCATTACAGTGATTAAACATCTGAGTTCCCAAGACTATTTGAAGAGAGAACACCTATCCCAGGTTCTGACACAAGGAAACTAGTTTTGGGACAAATGTTTTTTGGGCTCTAGACATGGGGATGCTAAACCCCATAAAAGTGAATGGAAAAGGTATTCTTCTGTTTCAGTGTGTGACACACACAGCAGAGCGAAAATTCAGCTTCAGCTATCATCCGGTAGTCAGACACTGACATTAGACAACCGATCAGCAGAGTCCCCAGTTTTTAACTGCACACTGGGTGTGTGAGACTTGCAACTCTACCACCTACTCCTCAGCCCACAACCCCATTAAGGGAAGCCAAGTTCAGTTCTAAAAAGTGCTAAACATTCATTTTAGAAGCTCAGATTGTCTCTGGAGTCAGTGGTGGTCCAAGGCATATAAAACTTCACAGGACTGAAGTGTAGACAGAGCTTCCTCCAGCCCGATAAGTAGAAGTTCTGCATCTTATATTACTATGATGAACAATACTTCCACCTGGAAGAAGTCATCATAGAAGAGCTGCATAATATTTAATAGGAATAATATCTCTATTATAAAAAAAATATTTTATGCACCAAGGAAATCCAGCACAATCCACCTGTGTGTCTTATGTTGGACACATGCAATGGACCTACATGCTAATTAAATATGGCAGATAAAGAAAATATTTAATTCTTCATTCTCAAAGTTTACATTTCTGTAGTATCTGCTATCACAGAACCAGACTGAGTTACAGCATTCTACTGCCTTCACCCATGTCATGCCTTTATATGTTCTTAGAGATTTTCAATAGTCTCCGTAAGGAATATCAAAGCATAGGTCATTTAGCAAAGATAATTTGATGATGCAGTATTATTTCTGCAAGGAGGATTAGCTAATCTGTTTACAGTAGGAGTGATACAGCTGCACAGCAGCAACTACACAGGACAGGCACAAGCACGGTCAGAGGAGGGACCGTACCCCTCTGGAGCCATCTGATACAGAGATGTCTGACTGTGTAGAGTGAGAATGTAAAATTTATTGTAATGGCCCATTTCACCATACTTACAGATGAGCTGTGTATGTAGTAATAATAATCACCATGATATGAATGCCAAAAGAGAGTGATGGACAATTGGGACAGTAAAAAAACCAGGATGTTGGGGTGCCATGAGTGCATCTCTCTCAGAGTCTAGGCATAATCTTGATCACTTAGAAAAGCTTTGAATCTCAGAAGCAAATTGTCAAAGTGCAAGAATCTTGTTAAAGTACTTCAGTATTGATACTCGAAAGGGAGAGAGCAAGAGTTCTTCAACACCCAGAACAACCACACTGGCAAATCAACCACTGCCAAGGTTTTACCTCCTGCCACCCTTTTCCCAAGTATAACATAGCAGGAGAGCTGTGAGAACCTCAGGAAGGTGACAGGGCAAGTTGTGGGATACATGTAGTTTTCAAAAATATCCATCGATGTTGTAATGTCTGCCCTGCTGACAGGCGGTTCTTACAGTAGCTGCTAAATGCTGGATATCTGCTTCCATGTTTTACTGATGCTGTCACAGCCACGCAGGGGCATACAGAAGATTCAGTCCTATTCTTTATGCTAGTGTTGTCAAGTATTTTACCCGCAAAGAGGCTGTAGACTTGCATTCAAATTTTAAGAACTCAAATAAGCTGGAGCAGCAACATACTTACCTGAAAGCTCATCAGCCTGAGATATTGCAGTTTGAATTATTTCCATATCACGTCAGAGTGCTTGAAGGCAAGCCAGGCAAGCTCCCCAGTGAAGCACTGAGTAAGTGTTGCACATCCAGAAGGGCTGCAATCTCTAAGCCGTATAACACTGCCACAGAGGAGGACCTCTGCTACAGACACACTGACAGTCTACGCACAGCCAGAAGTTTCCACAACTAGATTTGATTGTTCTTTCTCTCCTGGATGCTGAGGGATTTCTTAACATATCAGATTTTCGTGAAATACAAGTACCAGATGGCAATAAAATACAGATCGGGTAGATGCAATATTTAGACAGATGCTAAAACATCTTACTGTGCATTGGAAGACCATAGCAAGTACTGGCATTCTTTCTCATTGAGTAGAAAGGACACATAATTAATACCATTTAAGGGGAATATATCTTTTCATCCCCAAAGAGTTCCAAAACAAACAAAACACAATTGAAATGTAGTTGCTCTGAGGTTGTAAGACAGCATCAGCACATACCAAACAAAACAAGAGAAAAGGTGGGAAGGAACATAAGACACTATTATAGTTTTTTCTCCTTAAAACTGTTTATTTGGGTCCTTACATATAAACCAAACTGGATTTTAAACCTGAATCTTACCTGGAAGATTCCCAGTCATTACATCTTTCTCAGAAGACTAAAAGGCCAAGTCGACCGTACTGGAGGAAATATAGAGCAAATACATTATAGCCTAAAATTTAACCCCCCAAAAGTTTAGCTAGATTAAAAAATTGTTCTTACACCTAGGGAGCTTCATCAATGTACACCTCTGAGGTAGTCATACGGTAGTACATACCGGTGTTTGCTCAGTGCAGCTGACCTCTTCATAAACTCTGGAAAACTTTGACACCTGTTTGGTCCTGAGTGAATTCAGTTCAGTGAGGACAATACAATATACTGCCCCCCTCAAATACACACATCTTACTTCCCTGGTATTTGTTAAGAATTCATGGGAAAAGAAGACTCTTGGGTATACAAAGAAATAGAATAAGACAAGATCATAAAGAGAACTTTATAAGAAGATTGTTTTAAAGATAGTCCACCATCTGGTTTTAAGTTTACAGCACTGCAACTCAGGCAAAATGCATTTTCGTTATTTTTACATGGAATAG
>NW_008824115.1:1198931-1205240 GCF_000699105.1 Pygoscelis adeliae | reverse complement strand
GAGGGTAATTAGCTCCACCTATAATATACTTGTCATTCATTAACTCAAAAGAGGATATAAACCATTTTTGAAATAAAAATCAAAGTATAACCTTAGTTTGTACTCTTTACTATAAACATATGGCAATGCAATAACCTATTGAACAAAAGAAAGTAAAAATAATGAAATCTAATTCTGCTTTTATACATTTTCCCAACCTTGTTGACTATATTCTTATTCAGTGTCTCTGCTATCAGCTGTTATATTGCTCCAAGCCAAAATCTCCTCCTGTCCTTTTGCTGGGATTTAATTTTTAGAAATATATGTTCTTAATCCTTAAGGATTTGTAGAACAAGCTGTCATTTTAATCCACTGTGATGCAACTTGCCTAGTGTCTGAAGAAACTTCACCCATTTCTTTCTAGGTGAAAACAAAATGTGGTGACTGTCACATGGGAATGGAATCACTGCTTACTTCTGCTGCAGGAAAATTCAGGCGTGGATGAACCAACCATCGCTTGCTCTATTTTCCCATATACAGCAAAAAGGACAGTGCCAGTCCAAGCAGGCTTGTCGGTAGCCAAACCCTGAACACAGATGTCTTTTTAAGACTTTTCCAGCAATTGTAAGTATCAAGCAATAGTTAGAATTGTGCATCCTTGCACAGATAAGCACCGGCTTTCACCAGAAGATCAACAGAGGACGCAGAAACAGAAGCCCAGTGTCTCAATGCCCCCACTCACACAGGGACACTGCACTGACACATCACCCATTGTATATGTGCTGAGACTTCTCTGAAGCATTCTCATACAATTCCTACTGAAAAAAAAAAGTTATGTTTTTTTTCAAGATTAAATTGATTTTTATATACCTCCTCCTTACGCTAACCTGTTTTGATGGTGAAATTAAATTGATTGAGAAGCTGCCACATTCTATATATTTGTGGCACCGGGAGCTGGATGCTGTTCTCAGCTCTGTCACTTGACTTTGAGCGACTCACATAGTCTCTGTCCCAGTTCTTGCAGACATCAAATGATGACAATAACACTTACCTGTCTGACAAGAAGGTTGTGAAATGCTTTTCATTAATGTTTGTAAGAAGGTTTTAGAATTTCATACAGAAGCTCTACAGGCCAATTTTCCAGGTCAATATTATTACTGCATCATTCTCCTTTGCAGAACCTGTCTAATCAGTAGACAGGCAAAAACCAACTTCCAAATGTTTACAGTCACGTTGGAGGGGTAAGAGAGGATGATACAAACAGCGAGGTTTTTGCCCTTGCCCTTTCAAATTATGATGCTACAACATTGCTTCTTGTCTCATTCACTGAGGGGACAGCCTGCCTATGGAAGCAAACGAAGCAATGAGAAACAGTAAATTCCTCCCTTGGCCCGATGTGTGAGAACGGTTGAGTGTCTTCTCATTATGCGCTGATAACTGTTCACACCAAGGACTCAGGAATAGTCCTGGAAAATTTAGATTAAAAAAGTAACAATCATCAACTGTGCTATGCTCTTCTTTTCCCACTTTCAAACACTGGGTGAATTATATATCCCTTCATGGAAGGAGCAGAGAGGCTCTAGTTATTCCCGGTACAACTTTCCTGTGTTGCTACTCGAGTTCATTGCACAACAAAGGTTCTCCATGTCGAGAAGGTCACACGTTCTTCACGTGCTTGATCTGTGGCCAAGCCGAGTCTTCGGGTTCAGTGACTGCAGAGGACTATAACCCTTTTGAAGCAATGAGTCGCTTCCAGATAAAAAAAGGGAGCAGCTTAACTTGGGAGTGCCGTGCTTGAGCGCAAGTTCACTGCGCACCCTGCAGAGTTTGCTGTCCCACTCCCTGTGTGGGAACAGGGAACAGGCGAGAAAAAATGTGTCCATTCCCAGCCTGGCAGCCAAGGCCTGTTTCCTCAGCCTACCCAAAATCCTCAGCTGAATGTAATTACTAGGATTTGTCTCTTTCTATATTAATTAATTTTTCTTGTCTTTTAACCCTGCAAGTGTCACAGGACTATTAGAAGGATGAGCTGGGAAAATGCTACTATGGACTTGTTCTTAAATACAATTTCCATCTGTCTCTCTCTTTTTTTTTAAGGGATTTATAAACCATATCATCTGTCAATGATAATGGGACAGTGGAAAAAGCCAGGAACTGAGATTTGGATGATTGTGGTTTTTCTCATCAGAACTGCCAACCATGGGCTGTGTCTGACTCAGCAGTGCCCTTCAGCTCCTTGCATTTCTGTTTGATTTGGCTATTCAGATGGCAAGTCTGTTGGAGATATTGTAAGTATGAACAGCATTGAACATAATAGGGTCTTCACTAGCATCTTCAGGAAATACTCTATAATATGTAGCAATTCTTTTGATAGCAGTTCCCAAATCCCACCTAAAGAAACAGACAGAAGACCCTCTGTTGGGTATGAGGGTATATCACTTCAATTAGGATAATCTGAGTGAATGTGCTTTTTGCTTTCCTTTTCCGGGGGTCCAGCAAGAAAGAAAAGAGATTTATTAGACAGCTGGAGGTTTGGAATAAAAGAAAATCCTTTTCTTCCTTATAGAAATATAATATCAAGAATAGCACCCTTGAATCCTGTCTTCCATCTTCTGTCACTCAAAGAGGTATCTGGAGCCACTGCCACCAGATGGGAAGTAAATTGGAGCCTCCCACAACTGACCCAATATTATGAAAATATGAGGAGGCTACCTCAGCTCGTTCATATTCTGACCCTCTAAGCTGCATTAATTAAGAAAATCAGAGTCAATAAAATTGACTAGATTCTCAAAGATGAAGAAACAATAAACTGGCAATTCCACTGCACTCAATTCCGTTCTCATCTGTCAGAGAAAGGACAGCGTGCCACTAGTGCCTATAACTAACACGACTACTTGTGCAAGTGCAGGCTTCACGGACTGTGCAAATAGAAACAAAGAACCTGCAATAGCCAAGACAAAAACGAGTCATAGGATGAATCAGATTGGTGGCTGTGGGAATGGATTTCAGGGCTTTTATGAAGGTATGTGACCTGGCAGGAGCCCAGGTGGGGTGAGGGAGGAACTGAGATAGAGAAGATTTGATTGAAGAAGACATCAATGACACATCTAGTATTATATATGAAAGTGGGAGAGGTTGGAAATAATAGATTTTGAGAGTCATCGTCACAAAGGTGGCAGCTAAATCTATGGGAATAACTAAAGTAATCTCACTTATTCATTTATCTACCCACACACGTACACACCCTTGCTGACTTCCTAATTGACATTGTGGCCAGAGAAGAAACACTGAATTCAAAGAGAGGCTATTTGTATTTTATTTCTGATCCAGCTGGACCCAAGAGATGCCAGGAATCTTGTGAGAAAAGCTCCTTTCAAAAAGAAATTGAGCTGTATTTCAGGCAGTGTGAATTATGGTTCTCTGAAACCTCCAGTCATTCGAAAAATACTTTTTTGCTTACTAAGGCAGCATGGTAACTTAGCATGACAATGTGCTACACTATCAGGTAGAGAATTTTTTAATAATTCCTGTACTGTGATGTTTTAAAATACCCAAAAAAGTGAGTTATTCCATGAAGAGAAAACTGCTGAATTATTTTTCTCCTTTTGAATTTGCATTTTTCCCCAGGCATCTTTTTACAGCTTACCCTTTCCATCAACACTTAACTTCCCCCCACCTCAAAAAGACCCCTGTTTCCATGCTGTGCTGTCTCACTAATAACTGTGGAGGGGCAGGAGGTACCATGGCTGGCTCTGAGCTGGCTCTGTGCTGGCTGGCCAGCTGCTACCCACGTCACCATTAGTCAACGGACACCCTTATGCTGCAGCCTTTTCCTCGGCGGGGACACCCCTCTGGGTCTTATTCCACTCTCCAGGCACTGATTTTCCTTAAATGTGCAGGAGTTCCATATCTCTAAGGTCTTTCTGCCTTTTTCAAAGTAGCTGAAATGGTTCAAAAGTTTTAGAAGGGCATTGACAAATACAGCAAAAAAAGAAAAAAGGTAATAGTTGTATTGAATTTGGAAGTCTTGAGTTTAAATTTTCCACCTGGTTCATGTCCTTAGTTTAAAAAATATATTAACATGTAGTTCTTAAGAAAAACAAAATTCAGTTACATCACTTTTTTACTGAAATGTACTTCATGCTCTTCAGGTATCCCAGACAGCTATACCATGACACAATGCCTATGCCATGCCTTCAGGACACATAGCCAAGCAGTAGTGCTGTTTGATTTCAATGTTAGTTGTCATGGTTTAACCCCAGCCAGCAACTAAGCCCCACACAGCGGCTCGCTCACTCCCCGCCCAGTGGGATGGGGGAGGGAATCAGAAGAGTAAAAGTGAGAAAACTTGTGGGTTGAGGTAAAGACAGTTTAACAGGTAAAGCAAAAGCCGCGCACGCAAGCAAAGCAAAACAAGGAATTCATTCACTGCTTCCCATCGGCAGGCAGGGGTTCTGCCATCTCCAGGAAAGCAGGGCTCCATCACGCGTAACGGTTACTTGGGAAGACAAACGCCATCACTCCAAATGTCCCCCCCTTCCTCCTTCTTCCCCCAGAGTTATGTGTTGAGCGTGACGTCATATGGTGTGGGATATCCCTTTGGTTAGCTGGGGTCAGCTGCCCCGGCTGTGTCCCCTCCCAGCTTCTTGTGCACCCCCAGCCTCCTCGCTGGTGGGGTGGGGTGAGAGGCAGAAAAGGCCTTGACTCTGTGCAAGCACTGCTCAGCAGTAATGAAAACATCCCTGTGTTATCAGCACTGTTTCCAGCACAAATCCAAAACATAGCCCCATACTAGCTACTATGAAGAAAATTAACTCTGTTCCTGCCAAAACCAGCACATTAGTTTAACTGATATAGTCTAATTTTTTTCTGTGAGGTAGGTATGCGCATTAAATAAAAAAAAGGGCCATAGCGTAGTGGGTGCCGTCACTGGTTCTTCTTGCCTAATAATTTGCATTTGTCAGTCTCTAGTGTGATCTGCTTTAGATGAACTCAAGTCCTCTTCTGCCCTGCTAATGCCAGATGTGCAGTGATGTGTGTAAGCAAGAGCGTACTCATTCCCTGTCCATCACTGACGACTGATTTAGGATCCAAAAGGGTCAGCTCGAGCATTTCATTCTCTCAAGGGCTGATAAAGGTAACTGAATAAAATGTTGGGCTTTATTTTCATACCGTCTCAAGCACTATATTTTATTTAAAAGATTTCCATACTTAGCACTAGAGGATAACTGGAAGCATCTGATACAGTGTCGTTATTGCCACTGGAGCAGGGAATGGCTGTTAGGCTATGAATAACAGAGACGGCTGTCTAGCTGGCATGGGGCTGGGAGCGCACCAGATTTTCATCTCTCTTGAACACTTCTAGTACCTTGGGCTAGGTTATTTTGTTTTTTCCTTTCTTACACAGTGAACGTAGCACTACTCCAGCACCAGTGGGTTTCCCAGGAGCTGGGTGTCCAGGACCCATCCCATTGCCCCAGCCTAGAGCAAGCATCTGGGGGCACCAGGGCGGCCCCAACCCTGGGCATCAGGCACCTCCCGGAGGACAGGCTGAGACTGGATGGGACAGCAGGTTCTGTGAGCAATTTGGTAGAATTCAACTGCAATATTGGTAACTATCCCAAATGGCTTCAAGTATGAACTGCTTTCTATATTCTTATTTCGGATATTACACCTTGCAAATAGTGGATGAAGATGCAGAGAAATACATTTTTCTGCTTTTACAAGTTCACCATATTTGTCCATTTACAAATGCAATTTCCTGTAGCATTCACTGCATAAAACCTCCAGCTTCTCACTACAGAGTCAGTTTTCCTAAGAGGTTTCTTCACAAGAAGTTCTCCATGCTTGATTAGCCGGAGTCCTTACCAAGCTTACAACACCCAGTTTGTTGCCATTATTCTCTCCGGAAGATTCACCCAAATTTGCTCCTTTTGAAGGAATAGAGGATCTAATTAAAAACAAGCTTTGCCAAATTATTCAGCTGGGCATTTTGACCCACAATAGTCACTATGTATTCGCATCTATCTTAAGCTATCAAAATGTAGAGGGAATTACACATAGGAAAAAAAAGTCTAAAATATTTCTGCCTTGCTAATCTCTGCTATTGAGTATAGAACCAGAAAAAGTAAATTACTTCATTAATTGTTCCTGACTTACAGGGTTAACATAGCCTGTGTCAATATATTCTGATCCAAAGATACTATCCTTGTTCTTAGATGTCCTGCAGCTGCTTTCATTAAAAATCTCAATATTTATGCTCTGGGAGGTGGCGAAGTGAAGTCTTGCTTAAGAGCAGCAATGTAAACAGCATTATACCTCCCTTCAGCA
>NW_008824115.1:1196207-1198870 GCF_000699105.1 Pygoscelis adeliae | reverse complement strand
TATTCACATTCCTGTCTTTTTTGGAAGAGTTTCAGTTTGCTATTTTTATTTCCCTATGCTTGTGAACTCAGTAGGTTAAGGACTCCTTTTTTTTTCCTTTTTGATACATGTGCCAGCTACAGCTTTCCTCTAATCCTTACTTGATCTGAGGGTGGGCATATCTAATCACAGGAGTGTTTGAGGACCTCCGGGTTTAGTGAATATTTTGCATGCCCAACCTACTTCCACTGTGCTAGCTGCTGTTATCTTAGGCATAACTATTACCTCAGACTTGCCAAGTATTAGGGATGTGACATGACACATATTTTCCCACAATGTCTTGCTCTTCCCCACAGAACTTAATATCTCACTCAACCGTGGGAAATATTTCTTTGTGCACTGGCACATGGAGGACAGCAGTGAATATCATAAAATCAGCAATTCTCATTGCCTGGAGTCTTCACATTTCACTATAGCACAAGTACGTCTGACTCACTGCAGTTTGCACTGTCCCTCTAGGATTTGCAGGTGTCCGTACGTGCTCCCCAATATGTCTTCGTAGATGAAGGTACAGCACAAACTGTGAGGTGAGGCTGGTGGTCCATTCCACCATGTATGGCACTTATCTCCATGGTAAACCAGGGAGTCACAAATTACAATAGATTTTATTAAAAAATGCTTTCAGCAACCAAGTTTCTTCTGGCAGCACAGTTAAGTCCTACCGTCAGCTCAAAGCAAGGCTCTCTCCTGCCGGGGCACGGCTTAGAGCCACTCAATGGCTGAAAGCACTCTGAGTCTTCTCAGGCTTTTGGCGCTTCTCGCTGTCACTAATGTTGGTGCAGTTCAAGTACGGGCAGGGACAGGGACAGCGCTAGTGCAATTGCTAGTGCAATTTTGTAATATATTTTTGAGCTCCCATAAAGACAGCAGGGCACAAACATGCTTTGCCATTAACATTGAACCCTAGAAACAAAACATTTATAGAACAAACAGTTCTGTAGCACATGGCCAGATCCCACCTATGCCATGTCTGTTGACAGAAAGAATGGGGCATGCCAGTTTCCTGGAAATGGAAATATTGCCTCTGTGGTGTGAGAGATGCTTGAAGACCAGGAGAGCCTCCGTGCCTTAGAGCTGGAGCTGTAGGAAGGTGATTTCATTAGGGCCTCCCAGAGACAGCCCAACTGCTCTCCCTTCCCTGCAAATGCTTTCCTCCATCTTTGTTAGTTACCTAATCTTATGGGAAAGGATTATTGCAGTTAATATGCAGTAATCTCATTAATCTATATTTAAGAACACTACAGGATCAGCAATAGGTTTAATATATTGTGATGTTTGTAGTATGTCCTGAATTCTTCCCATCCTGGTCAAAATCCATACATTAGTGAGTGACGTAAGCAGGGCTTTGGAGATCATCTGTGTGACAGATGCACAGGCCAGGCACAAACCAAAGATGCAAAATCTCACTGCAGGGGACTGTTTTCTAACTGGGTTGGATCAATATCTAAAACGCTCCAAATTCTGTCACTGAAAATGTCGTAGCGAACCATAACCAGACTTAGATCATTACAACATGGATATACTTACAACATACAATTCTGTTATTTCACAGGCATGAAGGAAGAATTCTTTTCAAGTGGTGACCTGCCCATCTAGACAACATATTGACAATATTTTAAGTCAAGCACTGGAAACCATCTGAATTTGGTCTATGTTACTGCTTTCAGTGCTACCACCACTGGAATATCAGATGGCATTATGGTGGGGAGCTTCCAGGGGGAAAAAAAGCTGTTGCTGGCATAATCCTTAGTCTCAGAGTAAATTTAATTTCCAAGAAAAATGCTATTTCTCATAACCCTTGTGAGACAATGAACAGCAGCTCTTACATTGGGAGATGTGGTGGTCGGAGGCCGTCTTGGGCTTAGCGACCATGAAATGGTAGAATTCTCAATTCTCGGTGAAGTAAGGAGGGGGGGCAGCAAAACTGCAACCATGGACTTCCGGAGGGCGGACTTTGGCCTGTTCAGGACGCTGGTTGAGAGAGTCCCTTGGGAGACCATCCTGAAGGGCAAAGGGGTCCAGGAAGGCTGGACGATCTTCAAGAAGGAAGTCTTAAAGGCGCAGGAGCAGGCTGTCCCCGTACGCCGCAAGAAGAACGGGCGGGGAAGACGACCGGCCTGGCTGAACGGGGAGCTTTTGCTGGGACTCAGGAAAAAAAGGAGAGTTTATCACTTGTGGAAGAAGGGGCAGGCGACTCAAGAAGAGTACAGGGATCTCGTTAGGTCGTGCAGAGAGGAAATGAGAAAGGCAAAAGCCCAGCTAGAATGCAACCTGGCCGCTGTCGTGAAAGACAACAAAAAAAGTTTTTACAAATACATTAATGACAAGAAGAGAGCCAGGGAGAATCTCCATCCTTTATTGGATGCAGGGGGGAACATTGTCACCGAGGATGAGGAAAAGGCTGAGGTACTCAATGCCTTCTTTGCCTCAGTCTTTAGCAATCAGACTAGTTACCCTCAGGGTACTCGGCGCCCTGAGCTGGAAAACAGGGATGGCGAGCAGGATGAACCCCCCATAATCCAAGAGGAAGCGGTCAACGACCTGCTACGTCATCTGGATACTCACAAGTCTATGGGGCCGGATGGGATCCACCCGAGAGTGCTGAGAGAGCTGGCGGAGGAGCT
>NW_008824115.1:1191264-1194828 GCF_000699105.1 Pygoscelis adeliae | reverse complement strand
CCTGGAAGTATTTAAAAGACGGGTAGATGAGGGGCTTAGGGACATGGTTTAGTGGGCATGGTGGTGTTGGGTTGACGGTTGGACTTGATGATCTTGGAGGTCTCTTCCAACCTTAATGATTCTATGATTCTATATGCCAGTTCTGACATACCATTATGGAAAGACCAGTAAACCTAACTAGTTTTCTGGCAACTTTCTCACACAGAATAACTAGTTCCTGAAGATTTATCTTCTGATTACTAGCGTACCTTATAAATAATAATGAATAATTAAAATTGGTTTACCTCTGAATTGCCAAGGAAAAATATATCTATATATATTTTTAAAAATATAAAACATATATAAAGCTTATATATATATAAGCTTTAAATTATATTCCCACAAACCAGAGTTCACTGTATTTTTTTCTGTACAGAGAAAGGAAATAAATAAATAAAAAAAAACCAAACCAAAACCTGAAATGTCACTGAGGTGGTTGTCCCAGTGGTATCTGATAGAAGGAGAATTTGAAACTGGCAAATAGAAAAGTTTCATCAGAAACATCTGCTCAGATTAACAGTTAGGTCTACTACTGCATGCATAAAGTTTTGTTTACATTTTATTTCAGAAATGTTTTTTAAAATGATTGACAGAGAAGTTTCCTGACACAAGAAAGGAAGGAAACCGTTTAAAAACTGTTACTGTCTGCCATGTAAATTAATATTAAATGATTAAGTATATCATTTAACTATCAGGCCATAACCATAACAACTTTAATCCACTGCAGTCTGTAAAAGACATTTGTAAAGAATGGGAGAATGGCATCTTCCTCCAATTACCAATAATGGTTTCAAAGCATCAATAAATTCTGAAAAAAAAATTCTGTACTGCACTGATTTGGGACTGCACATTATAGTAATGTGAGAAATATTTAATATATAAATAATATCTACTGCATAAATACATACAGACTTGTGAACATACATGCACATTCACATGCACACACACTGAGTACGCCTCATCACTAATAACTGGGAAGAATATTTGAAAAGAGCTTGATTCACTACTGCATGTCTCCCATCTTATGCCACATGAGGTTCTCTTGTCTAAGCATGGGACCCCCATGTTAGAGTGGAATTCCATAGAAGTGACTCGTCCAAACTACTTAAATCACAACAGCTTTGCTACAAGTTTGTAGACAATGTTTGGGCAATCAGGAAGCCTAAATGATTGTGCAGTTGCTCAGAAACAGGGAAACGAAAAATGGAGATCAGGATATCTCACCTCTTAAAGAAATTTTTTCCTTATTTTACTTTTAGATGTGTTTAAAATATGGAAGGTCTGTTAACTTATCTGAATCTTAAATACGTGCTGAGCATAATACATAAGCTGTATGCTGACCTGCACAGGGAAGCTGTCCTGACATGAAACATGTACATCACAAGATACTGAGGAAAGGAGTCTTCTTTCTCTGTCAGAAAGATAAACTGAATTTTGATCATTTGAAGATAAAATGTTAGTTGATAGCATTTAAAAAATCCCTGTTCTGCCTTTTCTTTTTTGGGGGGCGGGGGGGGTGTCCATTAAGAATCAGCCTTTCCTGATCACCAGATAGAGTAGCTTTCAATTCTGTGTTCAGTTCCTAGAAAAGCTGTTTCTTAGAAACTATAATATCAATAATGTTTTGATTTGTTATTTCTGTCATTATTTTCTTCTTTTTTTGAAATCAACATGAAAATAAAGTCCATACATAAAAATTGTGTTTTTTCCATGTCACAGAAGAATTATTGTCTTACCAGACAAATTATATCACCTCATAAATGATTTAAAATGCCAGCAGATTCCTGAGCAACAGCAAAAAAAAGTAGTATTAGAAGGTATTTCTTTAGAACCAGAGGGCAACCAAGAGCTAATATACAACGGTGTTACCTTAGGGTACAAATTTTAGTTACATTTTAGTAGGAAAGCAAGCTGTAAGAAATATATTAAAACATCATATTCCATCACCTACAAAATTCAGCTCAAAGAAGCTAATTACTTAAAGCCTTGCTTCAGAAACTGAAGCTGAAATAAGTCCATGGTCCTGCAACACCCTCCATTCCCCCATGCCCAAACACTGCTCTGAGGTTCCAATCAGGCACAGTAACCTTGGCATAGAGCGATTGCTCTCTACAAGTCAATGTATGCAACCTCTTTTGCAGCCAAAAATTATTATTCTGATGTTTTTTTCTTCTTAAACTTACCTGTTGTCAGAGTGTTACCATGTCCCCAGTGGGTCTTAATTGCCATTGGGGCTCAAGGAGATTCTGAGCATCCCCTAACACCTCAATAAAGTAGGGGTTTTCAGACTTCAAAGGACTAGGGATGGAAGTATGACAAAAAAATCATGATTCAAGCATTCCCAGTGTCACAACTTGAGGAGAGTGGTGACTGTGAATGTCACAAAACCCAACTTCTTTAATAGTAAGCATACAGCATTAACAACTGTATAAGGAACACAAAAATGCCTGATACTCAAATAAAAGTTTTCATATACTCTGTGCCCAAAACTGAACAATGAAAAAAAAATTATAAAAAGGAAGTAAATAAAATGCATTTATTAACTACTGGAATACAAAAAGAATATTTGTTTTCACAACCTGGCATTAACACTTGAAAAAAGAAAGTGTAAGCAATGAAAATACAGCAAGAATAAAAAATAAAAAGAACGAAAAGGCAAATGTTGAAAAAAATGAACCTTTTAATAACTGTAGTAAGGTTTTTAATATGGGTGGAGCATTCCCCCCACAAATTTATGAGCCAAATATCCAAGGAAACTATGTAGGAGTAGGGCAAAGAAAACAGATCCTTAATAACTTATTATTTCTTTAACATGCAGCAATCATCTGTTAAACATAAAACTAGTCTTGGGACCTCAAGTGTAGTATCACCAGTAATATGCTATATGCCTACAGTGTTTCTTTCTCAGTGACCTGAAGTATCTTGGTTTAGCTGTTGGCTCTCAGTTTCTGCTTCCTTCACACATGATGTTTGGTTATCACACCGAATAAACAGGGCAGAAAATACAAGCCTTACTCTTTCCTTTTATAAATTCAGAAATATTTCTAAAGTTTGGTCCTCCAGATTTCTGTCCCAAAGCGTCACAGGACTAGGTAGGCATTGCAAGAGGAACTTAATGAACATTCCTTTTCTTCAGCTCGGGCCTGTTTATTTTAAGCCACAGCCTCTGACCTACTTGCTTCGCAATGTGTGGAAGTTGCCATCATCAAAGCAGTTTCAGCAATACCTGCATGAGTTTCCGACCTAATTTCTTCATGTGGAGGAAATGGTATGTTTTCTTTTAGCAACTGCATTTTTTGTACTACAATTAGTTTTATTTGTGCAGTGATTAGGGATGGCACTGTATCTTCCTAATCAAAGAGGAGATGTTTCTCTTCAGTTCCTGCGCTTACCACCAGTGATGGGCAAAAGTGTGACAGTCAAATACCTGGAATTAGAGGCTAGGCCCATCACTAATATAAATGTCTTTTAGAGAAACCTTAAATACAGAAGGCTGATTTTTATCCTGTAAACATCTGTGAGTAA
>NW_008824115.1:1167117-1191214 GCF_000699105.1 Pygoscelis adeliae | reverse complement strand
TGGTCCCACACTGTGTCGGTGCTGTGTGAGTGGAAATGTCGCTCACTGCGGATTTCCCAGGCACAGCTGCGGTAGCAGACTTGCAGACACCTTTCACAGATCTAAAGGACTGTACAAAGACAGAGTTCATCTGGCTCCATGGCATTTAAATGGAAGGAGACTCAGTTTCAAGAGTGTTTGTTGTTTACATGGTGTTTTTTACACTAAGATATGCTTTTCCACCTACTCTTAAGAGTAAGAAAGAGAAGCATCTGCTTTTTCCTACCATAGCTGGGTTGAATAAGAAGAATGTGTACTGTTTTGCATACATCGTGTAGGTCTCATTTTGTTTGCCATGTCTTATTCTTGATGAGCACCAGAAGCTAAAATGCAATGAAACTGTTACTAAGAAGTAAGAAAGGAAGGAAGGGGCAATGTGAGAGCCCCTGAAGAAAAGAGGTCTACTCCAGGCTTGCTCCTCTTGGGCAGACAGCGCTGGTGCTTCTTCACACTAAGAGCTGAGGTCAAGGTGGATTTTACACATTAAAGATGCTGGCTTGGCAAGGAGGAGAGACGAGCTGCCACTAATAGTGAGCAGAGAGGAGCTTTGGGCAGTCAGGCAGCGTAGCAGGTAGCAGGCTTCTCTACCGAGCTGGGGCAGAGCCAGACCTACAAGCAGGTCAAGCTAAGCTATGGATCTTTGCTGTTTAGGGCACTTCTTTGGATGCTCCTTTGGCAAATAAACATGACTTTGTTTTGGAGAAGTTGTTTTCTGAGTCACTTTAATTAACTGCTGTCACAACAGAGATAAAGGGTGTGTATATGCCAAATCCAGTTAGGCCTGTCGAGTTAACCTTGCTGGTAAACAAGCGAGTTGAATCCTTGAGATGTAATCTGAAAGTGGGAGCATGCATGATTCCCCCAAGAGGGACAAGGTGGCCAGATTCATCTGTCTCCCAAAGGGTGCATTAATGAGAGACAAAAATAGGTCACCTTTCCAGATGACCACAACTGCACTAGAGAAAAGAGGAGAGACCTCTCACTGTATCCTTTGGGTAGGAGAAGAAAAAAATGTTTCCTCTTCCTAAAGGGTGGGAAGTTGAAGAGAAGACTATGTCTCCTCCTACCAGCTAGAAAAGGAAGGCATGAAGAGGTGTTTTTATTCATCTGTCACTAGGTGACTAAAATGGCAATCCATTGTGATTACATCATGGATTATTGTCCTAAAAGAGAAGCTTTTGCAGGTGTCAGTGACACAGGGAGGGTAAAGAGGAATCAGCATGCTGCGAACCAACACACTATGCAATGGGCAGGGTGAGGTGGCACAAGAAGGCAGGAAGGCTCTGGCTGGCTCCACTGCTGCCACCTTTTAGAATTTGCTGGGTTTGCCTTGCAATAAAAATAATTGTCTTGCAAAGATGAAGTCAAGACTGACTACTCCAGAGAGCTGACCACAGTTGTATGTACTACCACAGGGACAAGTTATGTTTTTTTCTCTCTTCATCTTACCCTGATACCTTCCTCTGTCCCATTAGTGACACATACTTGTCACTCCCCACAACCTGAGAACTCTGTACAGGTTGGTTGGACCATCAGAGCCATTTGAAGTATAAGCAGATTATTTCTTCCAAACAGTGGTACAAGAAGTGCCAAGACCTTTGCCATCTCCATGGAGACCAGTGATATGCGTGAATGCTTGACATCTCTCCCAAGGAGGTTGATGCCTCTGCTTCAACATTTTCATTTATGGAAAGGAGGCTGGTGGTTTTCAGCCAGCTCTGTGCCTCCTCAATTCTGTGAGGGCCTCACTGCTCAATCCCATGGAAAAGTTAGTCCCCTCATCTGGGACAGAAACTGCATGAAGCTTTTCAGTTGCGTAGGCAAAATTTAATTTTGCCACCCCAGGTGGGAGGGATGAAAGCTACTTTTATGGGAAGAGAAGAGGGGTGGGGAAAGACATAAAAAACAGAGAAACTAGAGGGAAACCAGGAAAAGAAAACAAGGGGAGACCCTCAGAAAGCCAGGATTGCTGCTCCTGCTGTCACAGAAGTTTTGGAGCGGCTGTAGGGGGGGTTGGCCTTTCGGCATTATTGCTACCCTAGACCCCCTGATCTTTTGCCTGGACAGTGGCAGTGCCAGCCTGGCTTTCAGGGCTCTATGCCAGGCACAGTCCACCAGCGGTCTGCAAATGCAGCTGCCTCATTTGTCTTTGCCTCAAACCAGTCTGATCCCCTTTTACCCCAGCACCTGCCAGCGTGTTCCTTGCTGCTGATTTTTCTTTTTTTTTTTAAGGCAAATGTGATTCTCCCATAATAACTAGATTTTAGAAGCTGGGGCTTTTAGAAGAAGCTGATAGCATGACATTTACAACAAAGCCTAGTGTGCTGGCCATTTCACTTAGACCTTAGACTTAATCCTATGCAGGTAGTTCCTAGTGGGCCCAACAAGAGATTTTCTTTGATCCGGCTTTTGGGAAGGGTTAAAACTCTTTGTTTGCAAAATGACATTAATTATTAATGTTGATTACTGCTGCTAATTGGCACTGAACTGCCATATGTAACTATATACAAACAGCAGTCTCTAATTGTCCAACCCCATGCTTCTGCAAATTTGCATTGTTTTGCTAACTGAGCTTTGTCTTTATTTAGCTGAAACTTGTTGTGACTGGAACTGTTACTCTGTGGTTGTGCAGAAGCCAAAATATGGAGGCTTGATTCCAGCTGGGAACTATAATTGATATTATTATCTACAATGCAAATAATTATAACTCGGTGTACTTCCTCTTCAGTAGGTTTTTCTTGGCAGGATGATTTGGCCCTTACTGTTGAATTATTCATTTTTTCCCCGCTTAAAATATATGTCCCATTTCTTTATTCTACTAACATGGCTGTCTATTCAAGAGCTTAGCCAAATAAAGCCCAGTTCATGTACATTTTGAACCTGTATAAAGCTCCTCTCCTTCTCATCAGGACCTGCATAATATCAAAAAATGCCTTTCTGTCAAATTTTGTAAACAGATAGCAAATGAGGTATTAACAAATCAGTTAATTATATGAAGATTGCAGATTGGGTATAATTTGCCAGTGAACCTACTGTAATCTGGATGCAAATAAACTGTAAGCAAAGTACAAACAAGTAATAAACCTACTTGCTAGGTATAAACAAACGAGGTGAACAGACTACAAATTAGGCAAAAAAGAGAAGCACACGCTGGTTACAGGCTGAGTACCAGCAGTAAGATGATGTGCTTGCCTACAGGTTTGCCAGAGCATTTGCCTCAGCATTTCTCCACCACCACCAGCAGAGTCCAGAAACTGGGTTGCAGACTGCTCCTTCAGGGTAAGCTTCATTCTTCCCAGTACGGAGAGACAGCATTTATACAGAGACAGGCTCTCAGTCTTTGGGAAGGGAAATGTTCCCAGGAAAAATGGCAATTGACAGTGCTACAAAGCTTTCTTCTCTATGCTACAGTGGCTTCATCAAAACCAGCAAAATTTGCTGAAAACTAACCAGGCTTTCTATTAACTGACATTATCTTCTCAGGTAGTGTCATTGGCTAGTAGCTGGTCTCTCCACAGGAGCAGAGGTGACCTCAATACAGTGTTGTAAATGCCTGTAAAATGGACTTTCTGCTTCCAGGGGCTGAGTTTTGTCTGCAGGAATCTGTCTGAATGCATTACTGAGGCGCATTTGCCTGCAATTTTATTTCCAGTGAAATAGAGATTAACTTCTATGATTTTCTTAGATTGCCTATGGGCAGACTGGGGAAGAAGAAGAAGGGCTCCTGTTCCACTGCAGGAGGGATATTTTGCTGGCTTTCTTTGTTTCCAGTTGCTAAATCATATAGCTAAGCTACATTTATATAATAGCACATACTATATTACATTATATTACGCTATATTACATTCATATATTTACAGCTAAAATGTATCTCTAACTCTTTACAGGGAAGCCATCACTCTTCAAGCCATAGGGATGTTACATGATTGAAAATGAATTGGGCTTGCACACTAATGAAAGTAGGAAACACTCAGGCAGACAGTGTCCTGCAGTCCTGCAGCTGAGAGAGTGTGTGGAGAGCAGTTCAACAGATGTCCCACCATCAACCCACAGCAGAGGCTGAGGGGAAATTTGACAGGGTATCCTTGGTCCTCTCCTGACTGCAAGCCCCTCACATTCCAGAGAGCCTGGTCCCAATTCTCCTGTCTGACAGACTCTGTCACCAGTTTCTCGTGTCTCAGAGTGCCCAAGAGATCAAATATCCCCATTGTTCTTTCTTCAGAATCTCCCAGTATTTCCCAAGCTGAATATCCAGCCTCCCGTGCCTTTTTCTCCATGTTCCTCCCATATACAACTTCGCCATCCCCAAAACTCTTTGCTCCTCCTACCTCCCTTCGCCAACCCACCCAATAAGGTCACTATGGAACCCATAAATCCTATTTCATGCTCCCATTCTCCTTGCTGCTCTAATGCCCTCCCACTTTTCAGTTCCCCAACTTCTGCTTCAGTCCTGCTTTTTTCCTGACCTGCTGTTCTCGATCCTGCCTCAAAGCACCTCCCATCCGCAACCCCTTCTCCCCCCACAACCTGGGGCATCCCTATTTCTCTCAATCCCTAGGTCCTCTGCCCTGTTGTAAGGCTCCCATTTGGAGCATCTGCATCTGCTGTACGTGGATGAGGTGTTCATCCTCAACCTGTTATATTACCCCTAGGCATCTACCTGAAAACAGCCTGGTACTCCCAAACCTCTTCCCCTGGATCAAGGGGGAAGAAGGCCAAGAAAAAAATAAATAAATAGCAGGCAAGGATTCAAACACTATTTATCCCAATGGGACATAAAGGATAGAAAAGAAAGATCTGTCTGAGAAAAAACAGTTATATGTTAGCCACAGGCATGTGGATATAGTGGCTCACTTCATCACATATAGTCTGCATGTTGAAGCAAAATAGGGCCCCCTGAGGTGTATGCTTCAGGGAAAGAAAACAGTTGAGGAAAATAGCTTCTGGTTATATACGGGTATGTACTAGCTTCTAGTATGCTGGCAAGTCAGAAGCTACACTCAGCTTTGTTTGGGCAATATCAGCTCTGAAAGGAGCAGTGTTCAGGCAAGGGTTTGCTTCTGCATTTCTTTTCTTGTTACACTAAGACATCCTTGCCGTCGAAAGCCTCCTACTTTGATGGTCTACAGGAGATAAATGCAAGGCAAGAGAGGGAAGGGCTCTGGGGGCTTTATTCCTTCTGCCATTCCAGTCAGTAGGGCAGTGCCTTCCTCGAACCCTTTTGCTTTCACAGGAGAGCCCAAAGAAGTAATGTTCAGGTTACCATTTTGTGGCTGACATTAAGGCTTCCATTTGCAGGTTTCCCTCTTTTCTTGGACAAAACGGTTTTCCTCATTCCTTTTTCTTCATTAACTGACCTGCCCTGCTAAGTGCTGGACGTTTGTGGGCAATGAGAGTTGAGGTCCCTGACAGCAGCACACCCAGAATGTCTTCCTGAGAGCTTTGCTAAGACAAAGATTTTGCTGACATTACTGAGCTGGTGGTAAACACCTCCTATGCATACTGCAAATTTCTTGTCAAGCTAAAGCTTTTACACTCGTAACTACGAAGAAAGAGAGGCAATTAGCTTTGCAGAGTGCTTTTAATGTCACATGCTAAGCCAAACATATACACACCAAGTTAGGTTTTAAGTCTTATTGGATCATTAAGCCCAGCTATTAGAGCATCTAATATCACTGGTTATGCAACAGAGAGGAATTGTTATTGTTGTCAGAATATTTCTCCTGCAAAGGCACCAGCTGGATCTCTTCCTTTGCGGCCATGTGAGTGCTGATCAGGCCTGCAGCAGTGGCAGAAAGCAATAGGTGAGCATTTCAGCAGTTTGCAGGCAAGACCAAGGTTCAGAAGGTCTTCATGGGAAGCATCGAGAAAGTGAATAAATGCACATCCTCAATTTCCACATCTAAATTCTGTCACATGAAATCCCATAGCTCTCCCATGGATCCACCGTGATTGCTGCCAATCTTTAGTTAATTAATCTTTTAAAATTAATCTTTTTAAATTAATCATTTCAATGATTAATGAGGTGATGATTCTACTGAAAAATGCCAAGGTACCTGGAACCGGCAGGATGTTTTAAAGCAGATTTTTAAACTTTACTAGAGCTTATTGGACAGGAAGAAACAGTCCAAAGACAAAGCAACTTAGAGAAACCAACACATATATCCATTGGGAATGTTATGCTCCATCCCAGTCTCATTTCATCTTACTCCTGAATAAATGTTTTGAGAATGGGGAAAAGGCATTAAAAGTTTAAGGGTGGTTTGAGATACCACAACACTAACAGACACAGGGACTGAACAGCGCTCTTGAATGCAAGTGCCATGCTTCCCTCATAATAACTTCACTCGATCTGTGTTTGAGCACCATTAGACCATGAAGATTTCATACCCTCCATGCCGACAGCAATATCTGCATTAACAACCTGAGAACACGTCATCCCAGTTGTACATAGACACCAAATAAAAATGCACAAGGGAAGCCCTTCAAGCAAATTGAAAAATAGGTTGGGGTGAGAACAGCCTAACCCCCAGGAATGAGAGCCAGGAGTGAAAATCACTTTCTCTTACAAGGGTTTTAGCTGGAAAGGCAGAAGCAGAGAGTGTTCTTCCTCTAGTAATCATTTCAGCTCTAGTCTTTCAACCTTGACCGCAGAAGAAAGGGCAATGAGAGAAAAATCAAGCCAATCTATTTCTCCATTGGTAAATGACTTACTCATTAATGTTATAGTGGAAATATCTGAGATTGTTTACAAAGCTCCAGCACTACAGATTAGAGTTTTAAAAAAACAGGTTCCATTTTCTAAAAGAAGCACAGTTCTGTGGCATTTGGCCAACATTTTCAAGATTAGGTGCCTGATGGTAAGCACTTAATACCAGGGGCCTGGTTTTCAGAGTTGCTGATTGTCATACAGATCTCACTTATGTCTGTAGTTTGCTGTGCCTCTTGCCATTCCTGGAAATTAGACTGCTTATCTGTATACATCACCATTGAATGAGGGTCTTTGACCCAAGGCATGTGATTCTGAAGGGGTTTTTCTCATGACTTCACACCTGAAAAATCCAAGGATGGGAACCAGGTGTACCTTTCTCCTCCACGGGTATGTTCATTCCCTGTCCTTGCTAGTTTGCTCCCCAAGATTATTGAAAATGGACCTGCAGTTGCGGTTAGTGAAATGTAAAGAAGGTGCCACAAACCTACCAAGGACTCCAGCCATCCAAAACACATACTGCGTGACTGCTTGAATATTCAGAGCTGCCTTGCAAAAGCCAACAGTAATACAATATAATTAACAATGGAAGATACTAGCTGCGACTCTCAGAATTTGAGAGTAGCTGGGCCCCACAGCTCCTGAACTCTATAAGCC
The DNA here is from genome assembly GCF_000699105.1 of Pygoscelis adeliae. Lineage (NCBI taxonomy): Eukaryota > Metazoa > Chordata > Aves > Sphenisciformes > Spheniscidae > Pygoscelis > Pygoscelis adeliae. The sequence continues at coordinate 1,183,809 of NW_008824115.1, read as the reverse complement.
ATGTAAATGAGCACAGAAACATTTCCTTTACAGCTACTGTGTACAGAAGAACTCCAGGTGTTCAGTGTATGCATGCAACAACTGTGATCTCCTGTATCCGTAGTATCATCTCTGTCGTAGACTACATTTGTGCAACTGCTCACAAAGTCTTCGTTCTGTTCAAAGGTTTTCCTTTATGACTGAATTCTGTTTTTCTTGAGTGTTCATAGTATACATTTATGATAACATATATCTCTCTCTGCATCTTTTCAGCCCCTTGTCCTATTGCATTTTGTTCACCGTAATATCAATAATCAGCATTACTTCAGGTTTTTTTCCTCCTCCCTTTCATATGCTCTTCACAGCCTACCTTACCAGAGTGGCTCAAGGGAGCCAGTGTCTCCCAGGGAACACAGCCAGGCCATGCAGACAAGTGGTTTAGGGGAATCACCCTGCATGAACTCTTACAATTGACTGCAGCTAGTAGTTTCATATTGTAATGATGATTAACACGTGGCTTCTTGTCTCTCAAAACAAGCACAGCAATGCCTGCAGGCAGTACAATCTACTAGCACCCACTTTCACTCTATTCTCATACAGAAAAGCAGGGCTTGGATGCTCAGAAACATCTGTTGCAAAATACTCTTGGGACTTCATGACACAGAAGATGTCACTAAGTTAATATGAATTAAAATGACAGAGACTTAGAAAACATACATAAAGTATATTTCTCAGTCAAATAAATATTTCCTTAACTAAGCAGTTAACAAATAAGAAGATCTTCATGAGACAGCTATCCCATAAAAACTTCCCCCCCCTTGGGATTCCAATCTTTTTCAACACTGAATACACACGAGATAATAGAATAGAATAGAATAGAATAGAATAGAATAGACTATTTCAGTTGGAAGGGACCTACACCGATCATCTAGTCCAACTGAGATGATATTAAGACTTCTCTAACTGGCTAGAACTTGAGTGGAGCATTGTGTCTTATTTATGTACATGTGAATTTTTTTGTAAAGAAACAGATCCAGTCGAGGAAAGTTCAGTGCTGTTACAGTGGCGTAAGAGACTAGCTCAAAACTAATAAACACTTTGAAAAGATAAAATGATGCAAGTACAAAGCACTCTGTAAACATCTTTTAATCCTCAGATGTTCCTGTGCCAGTTTCCCCTCCCCGCTTTATAAACCAGGCTGTCCAAGGCCACACAACAAGTCAATAGCTGAGCCACGATAGACTTCTAATGCTTGAATTCCAATTCTCAAACCCCAATGTTTCTCTCCTTTTTTATACTTCACCTCTCTTTCCACACTGTGACTACTCCTCAAATCCCTCCTTTTACTGAAGAATATGAAAGAAAAGGTTATTGAAGCCTTTTAACACCTGTGATTTGCAAGTCCAGTCCTGGATCGCCAAGGAGCTTTGCAGAACCCAGAGCTTTACAGTTTTGCAGTCTCCATGGTTCAAAGTAACTTTGATCCCAGCAGACGTCAGATGTTAGTTTCTATTGCCATATCCTGTACTGGCATCTGAATTCATACAAATTCTCTACCCTTAGCAACAATTTTATTTCATCCATAGACTTGCTGGGAGACAAGCAATGGCAGGAGGAACAGACTCCCAAGAACACAAGTAAGCAGTAAAACTCATAAAACTGCCAGAGGGGCAACTACAGCATTTCCCAGGTTGGAGAGATGTCTAGGTTCACAGTCATGCTGTTATCTTCAAAGACGAAGAGACTTGATTGTTTGTGTTCCTTCATCATAGCAACAGCTTCCTTTCCTCCCAGCCCAGCAATGGCATCTCCCATCCTCCCTGTCTGTAAAACACATCCCTGCCTCTAGCATTCTGCTGGTGAAGAATTCTGCTTTCCTTATTGATTGCCAGCCAAGACTGCTCAGATGCAAGTGAGGGTGATTCAAGCTTTTGAATAAACAGTCTTAGGTTCCTGCATACCTGAAACTGAGCCAGATTCCTGCAGTAGCATTGCTCACTAGAGCTAGCTACCATCTCTAGATCCAAAACAGCATTTGAACTAAGCTCTCTTGAAAGAATGTCAGTGTTGAGATACCCCATTAGTCCAAATAGCAGTGAACAGTCTCCAACTTTGAGTCTTTGGTAACAAATAATAAGGCTGCACACTTCTTGACTATATTTATAATATAGCCTTTTTGTTTAATATACTTTGTCCTACTCTGTCTATCAGTGGCACATATTTTGATAAATGAAAAGCATTAACATGCTGCTTTTTGATGAAGTACCTGGTTGTTTTACTAAAACATCTCTTTAGTTTCAGTTTAGCCTGTATATCAGAGACCTTTAATTCTAACCACAGAAGCACAGAAATAAAGAGGGTGATTGCTTTTGTTACACTTGGAGGGGATCACAAGCTCTATCATGTCCCTAGCATATTTGCTGCATTTCCTTCCTCCACTGTTCTTTTCCCTTTTTTCCTCAAAGTCACTATCTAAAGTATACTTATTGCACATTTCAGATAGCCAGAGGGAAATCTGTTTGCATTCCTTCTACAGTCCCAAGCTAGAAAAAACTTTTCAACGTGTGCCTATCCCGTAGGCATGAGTAGGACATGCTTTCTAGAGGAAACTCTTTTACAGGGCAGAGAACCCACCATGCTTGGTATGATGGTTGTTCAACAAGCACAACACGAGCAAACCGCGCAGGGCCTGGGAACACATCGTGGCAAACACAGGAGGCTGGAAGCAGGCATTCAGCCAGAGCTGAGCTTGTCCAAAGCTTTCTGAAAGACTTACAAGTGAAAGGCAATGCAAGGCAAGGCCAAGTATGCTGACAGGAGCTTCTTAGATGGTGTTTGCATTATACAATTAGGGATTTTGGTTTATGTTTTAAAATAAGCTGTTCAGAGCTGAGAGTGTCAAAGGCCATCAGGGCTGGCTGTCAAAAGTCAGTAAAATGCAGACTCAGTGTTATCATCAGAGGAAAAGGATCTTCTGCCATTCTCCTGAAGATTTTGTAACCTCGGTTTAAAAATTCGCCACCTTTGTGGCACTGTACTGTGGCAGTTGTCTGAGTGGGCTATGAGAACGGTGTCTATGAGTCTGCTCAACTCCCAACAGATTGTGAGGTTTTTCAAAAATACTTTGTGCTTCTTTTCCCCCTGTTTCCATTTGCCTGTGAGTAAAGTACTTGAAGATTAGTAATACAGAATACATTTATCTGAAGCAGGAGAGTGAGGTTTTCAAAGATACTGTGGTGATCCTCCCAACGGGTGCACAGACCAGACTTACACACATGTATCTATCTCATATGGAAAACATATGCACCTACATCACTGCTGTAGCTTTATCAGCTCCTGGAGCTAAATCAAAAGCAAGTCTTCTGGACAGCATGAGATTCAAATTTTTTTAAAAAGTAGTGTATTTATTCTTAAATGACATTGTTCATTATATACAGGAGATAATTTATTTCAAATGAAAAACTCTGCAAGACTGGCATGAGAGGGGAGTCACTTCCAGTGTTAATGTTGAAGGAGCACTGACAACCAGAAGCCCATTTAATAAAAAATGGAAACTTCACACAGTTAGATATCTTCTTCTCTTTTGTTGTTGAATGATCGACACAAACAAGGGAAGTGACTCACTATCACTGAAACTAAACTGAGGATTCATACATGTATTAATACTTTATTCAGCTATGAGAAGTGTTTAGCTATAAATTACTCAGGACATGTTGTTTCCTGACAAAGAAATTGGCCTTTTGCGTTCATAATGTTCTAACAATCCTAACGGATACCACCTGTATGCAGAAGAAGGAATTGAGATCCATTGCTGAAAATTTCATTTGTTGCTATCAATCTACTGAAGAAGGTTGTTCAAAATTATAGTTCTGAAGGTAAAAGAAAATGTCATAAAATCCCAGCAGGTTTGGTGCCTGGGCTGTGCATAAGTACAATTCTTCAAAAAGATCATATCCAAACCTTGTAAAACACAGAGATGTTAAACATTTTCTCAGGCGACTGTGAGGACTTAAAAAATGTCATCAGCAAATCTTCAGCATTCCTTGTAGCAGGTATGTCTCAGGCTGTGTCAAAATAATTCAAACTCTTCTTAGAATAATACAGGACATAACATCTAAATTTTATTTCAACTTCAACATAGCCTTTTACTGCACTTGTTAAAAGGCCAGCTTTGCATTGAAGTCAGCAGAAATGCAAGATGTCATGAGCATATTCAGCAGTGCAGCATAGGCACCTGAGCTGTGTGAGAGGCACTGGTAGCCAAAACAAGCGCAAGAGACACAGTTGGCAAAGGACCACAAGTGCTCAGGTGTCCAGGGCCCTGCCTGCCCTAGAGAAACCACATCAATGTTCTACCAGCCCATCTGAAGGCCACCTTGGGCCCATGCATGAAAGACCTTCAATCAGTTGTTGGGGAAGCAGGATTCACTGCTATTCAACATGAGGTTTTAAAGGGGTAGAAAGTGATTAACGTTAGAAAGTGATTAATCTTAGCATAAGCATACTCAGACACCGGCTGGATGCAGCCATCTGCATGCTGGCTGGCAACAGCTGCTCCCACAGCCTGGTCTGTCAGAGCATGCAGAGGAGCTTGCGCAAATCAGGAGCATAGGCTGAAGTGCTTCTTTCCTTTGCTATTTCTCCAGAGGGAGAAAGAAACGTATTGGACCTTGGAAGAGAAGTAGGGACGCCAAATATCTCACACTTTCAGCCTCCCAGCCTGCGTGAGCCTTTAAAAGCAAAAAAAAGAAAAAGCAGGAGTACTTTATACAACAGCTTGAGCTGTAACAGCGGAAGGAATGAATTTGAGATCCCATGGGTAACTCCTGGAAAGACTTCTGTTGGCTCATGTCCATCTCCCAAACAACTCAGATTACTGACCATGAGCTGGAAGACTTTTTTGTTGTTGTTCTTCTGTCAGATTTATTCTTTAAGTCACAGTCCTGGAAATCACATATATCAGGATGTAATAAGGACTCTGGATACTTCTTCAGGATCTCTGTCATTGCCCCCTCTCTCTGAGGAAATCACAACATCTGACTTTGGTTTTGGTTTCTAAGTAAGTGTATTAATTTAAATGAATCATTGAACACAGAGTCTTGTAGCCCTAACTTCATATCCATCCAAGTACCTCAACAAGCTCCATGGACTTCGGTCTCGATGGTATATTTATCTAATATGGGTGAGAGTGAGTTTTATTCCTTGTCTCCAATAAGAGCCATCCAATTCTTCAATAGTATGTCAAAAAACTCACACTCTAGATATGTTCTTTGTCCTCACACATTTAACTAACACAGTAATATTATCCATGTAAATAAGTTACGTTTTCAAGTACATGGTATAAATATTCCAATGAGAACAGGTTAATAAGTTTTCCAAATAACCTTCCCCCTTTTGCTGAGGCTACAAAACCTTCTTGTGTTTTTAGGGATTTAGAAAAAAAAGGTCATCTTCTCCTCCATTCCCTTGCCTCTCTGCAGATAAAGACTACTGGCATATACTGGTACATCGGGTACATGTTTGCTATGAGAAGAACTGTTGAAGAAGTTCCTTACTTTCCTCTCAAGGAAGGTGTGGAAGCCCAGCACAGGCACCCAAAGCAGCTGTGCAATCTCCACGCAGGAGGTGTCCAAGACTTGGCCAGAAGTAGCTTCAGCTGACATGGTGTAGTAGCATGACCTAGTCTTTGCATGAGAGGTTGAACTAGGGACTATCATAGACCCCTTCCAAGTCTGCAAGATTTGGTGGTGTTGCAGTATTAATTTCACTTATCCCTGAGGTATGCCCTTTACAGCTATGACAGGTGCCCATCACAATGAAAGCCTCGTGCAACAATAATGCTTTAAGATGGGGAAAAACTCATTCTTACAGTCTAAAGACAGCAAGATAAGACACAACATTGAATGAACTCCTCCCTTCTTTCCAACTTCTGCTTTTAAAATAGATTTGTTTCCCTGAAGGAGAAGAAGAAAAACCTGGAAGTGAGGCGTAGCCAAATTCTTCCTAGCCTCCTTCTGTCCTAACTTCCCAAGCAACTTTCTGAGAGGACAAATGGTGAAATGCTGTCTCACTTGGCAAGTTCTTCTCATCATTTTCCCTAAGCAGTGCTCCTGCACGTACACGCAATGCCTCTTCCTTTCCTTTCAGGTGGAGATCCCAAATATTCTGGATTATTATGTGACATGTATAATGTAACGTAACAAATCATGATTCTGACAAGTGAGCAGGAGTCCTCTTGCCTTCAAATGTTTCTTTGTCCTTGTTCAGAAGAGACGTGGCTGAGCAGACCCCACATGGTGAGCACCCCCAGGCGCTGTGAGGAGACTGGTCTGCTCTCAAACAAGAAGGATCATCTGCTTTAAACAGTACTTATGTTTGTTAATTCTCCTCTGCAATTTTTTTTTAAATCAAGTTATTTTCAAAAGGCTTCTTTTACTTTCTTTAACCATCATGTTAAACAAAGTTCTTCACATGAGCAAACTGTCTTACAGAGACAATGTTTTTCAAATGGGTAAACCCAAATTAAGCATTTAATTCATAGTGAGACATTGAAGGAAATCACCCTGTTTTCTGAAGAGCTCGCAGGAGCTTAACCCATATAGGACAAAAGAAATTCACGGAACAGAGCTTTTTATTTAAGTGCTCCATTTTCAGAATTTGGGCTTTAAGTCTGGGCTTGTATTTTTCCTTAAATTAAAAGAAATCTGAAATGCCAAGAGCTGTTGCACACTGGCTAATGGAAAGTAGTGGTCCAGAACAATTTGTCCTGCTGTACCATACTACGACACATATTAGTAATCTCATGTTTTTTCTTTGTTAAAAGCTATCTATAATTAGATCTAAAATACCAATATTAATCCACAAAGCTCTTTGCAGGTATTTAAAAAATACCACAAATCATTATCCTGTATTAGCATGAGCCCAATTTTGCTGCCCATAGTAGAAGTTCTGGGTTGTGTAAAAAGCTGCTGCCCCCACAAACGCTATACGTGCAGCTGACGTAGTGGGGAGTTGCAGTGGTTAGAAATGATGAGCCCTGCATGTGCTCCAGCCACTGCATTGTCTCACCACCTGACAGTCAGGTAACTTAAGCCTCCTGTTTTATTCCTCTTTTTCTACAGATGAATCCTTACCTCTAGATTCATCCATCAGGGAGAAGCTTCACTGATTGCAATGCAACTCTGAAAAGGGGGGTTTCACTCGCCTCCAACTTTTAGACTGAGTTCTCTGCTAAGATCAAAGGTATCTGGCTGATTCAAATCCATTTCCTCGAGGAATACGATTTCATTTGGCCAAATGGCATTGAAAAGTGTTGGGGGACCCTGAAGGGGCAGCAGCCTAATTCAGCAAAGTGCCTAAGCACAGCTGCAGGGGCTGCATCAGGTTTGGGGAGCACGTGCCACGATGCGTACCCCACCACCTGCTTGGTGGCCGCAGGACGGTGGCAGAGGTAGCAGGTGGGATTTGCATGGTAACACAGCTGCTCCCATTTTCATCCCAGCAAGTGAACTCCGAGCTGTACTCAGAAGTGACTTAAGGTTCGACGCCAGCCCTTTCCAACACGGCCATCAGCAGATATGGAAACACCTTCCCTCCTGACGAGCCTCTGGGGGTGGCAGCCCCCAGCAGAGAGGAGAGCAGGCAGCAAGAGGCAGCAAGATTCTGAGCAAGCTTCTTGGCTCTCACTAGAGTCCATCAGCAATGATGGTAACTGTTGGCATTACTGAAACAGGGCTTGTGCCAAACATAAGGGTCTCAATTGCTGAACTATATCAAAAGAGTGAAACAGGGGCCCTAAGGAACTAAGTGCTAAAAATCAACATAAGCAACCAATTTATTCTTTTTTGAGGAGATGAAAAGAAAACACCATGGCTTATTAATTTCAGAGGTGGATCCGAACTCAAACCTCACATCACAGGAACGGATCTCAATAAGGATATGCTGTCCAGCCACACAGCCGTAGCATTTAATAAATCCATATGCACAAACTTCTCTGGTTGTTACTTCAGGCTGGGATCTGCCATTGCAGTTAAGATAGCACCTCTAACTCCTATCTGGAAATTACTTTGGATTAAAAATATTTGAAAAGTTAAAAATGCAATCAATCAGCAGAGTAATAATAGAAAAGCATAAGCAAAGGGGAAGGAATAAAAATAAGAGTTCTCCTTCTCTGATACGAAGGAAGGTCTCCAAAAGTATTTTTTCTCATTGAAGAAAGGGGAAGGAGATTAGCAGTAAAGAAGGATGCTGGCAGTGAATTTAGAACAAACCAGTGCCACAGCATGTTGCTGTCCTCTTCATCCTCCTCCCTCCCGCCTGACTCGACAAGGGCAGCTGCTAATCCTTCCATTTTTAGCACAATGCAAACCTTTCTCTGTTCACTAATCCATCACCACATCAGCAGCATCAGCTGATGTGTGGCCCCTTTCTCCTACAACTGCAAACCCCAGTAGTCTCTGCCAGCATGCCTGATCCTGCATACACCTCCTGCCCAAAATCCACAGCGTTATGAAAGGTTTGTGGGATGAACAAAATACTACCCCTTGAATGGTGCCTCAGGAGAACTTAGGCAGCCTGAGTTTTAGTTTGTTTTCTTTAAAAGGCAGTTTAGTCGAATAGAGCTCAGATTTACAGGACAAAGGGGGAGAAAAAACCCTACTAACAGTCATTAATCTCACTGTAGTGGTGGAAAGAAATTCCATTTGTGTTCCTAGGGAGGGTCTTTGCTTTATGATCCAGCAAAGGCTGGATGCTACAAGGCCGTTTGAACTTGTGCCAAATTCAATAGAGACCCAGAGCAGTGGAAAACAAAGTCATTTAAATCTACAATTAACTAAACTTCTACTATAAATTGTAGAGATATACATTATAATTAAATCCACAATTTTGGCACTTAGACTCCATATGAATTTGAGTCCACCTAAATTTGTTATAATCAGTGGTAACATGCAAAGCAGAAAAAGGTGTACAGTCTAGCAAAAATAGTCTTTCTTTGGTCTTCATTCATCTTAAGGTTCTTTTGCATGATTTTGGTAATGTAGAGGGCTGAATACTGATATAAATTATGCAAGGAAGGATGCCTTAATGAAACTGAAGAAAGTACACTTAACACAAGCTGCATGCAACAGTATAATATAAAAAGGGCAGATCCTCTACTAGATTAAAAAAAAAACAACAACAAAAAACAAACAACCCTCTGCACCTGGTGTAAGGAGATTTATACACAAGGCCTCACATCCATTTGTGTGATCCTGAGAAATTGTGGGACACCTTGAATTAGCTGTTATATAATACACGGTGTAAAGTACAGTGCATAATTCACTTGCACAACAGTTTAAAAGCATTTGAATCTTGAAATCCTGTGTGATACCAATAACATGTAAGAGGCATTTAACCTTTACAAGGAATGAAATGTACATTTAAAATTAAATTTACTTTTATTGAGGAATAACAGCCTTTGTCCTACAGCCAGAATATGGATTGTTCCTACCTCACCCACCACGTTTTCCCTGGAGGAGAAGGTGAGCCGCTCTCCAGGCAGAAAATGTCTCCTCTTGCACTTGCAAAGAGCTTGTTCAGAAGCAGCAGGATTAATGCTGCTGCTGCACATGTGCAAGGACATGGGCTGTAGGCGCATCCTTGCACGTGCACAAGGTAGTGCAAAGCAATTGGAAGCTGCTTCTGCATCTTCTGCAACCCCTAAGGGAGATGGTCTCAAAACTGGGACTCAACCTTTGCTACTGATGGGCATGCATCAACTGGGGAGGATTACTCAGCCTCAGGGACAGCACACTGCATATTCCTGCAAGTTGCCTTGCACCATAGTGTGTACCAAAATGGTTTTATTATTATTAAAAAAAACCAAAAAAAACAAACCAAACCAAAACAAGAACGTGTGTGAAAGTGCCTGAGAGTTGAATTACATCAGCTCTGGGGTGGGACGCAGTAGTGAGGAACAAAACAATCTCAGGAGGCAACTTAATAATGGAATTGGCTTCTCTGTTAGGTCAGAGTTGCTACAGATCTCACCCATCCCTGAAGCAGAGTCAGATTTGCCTCTTTAGTTCAGCTTTATCCAGTAAGCCAAAGGAAAGAGCAGTACAGAGGATGCAGACATAAAAAAATAATCCTGGCTCTTGCTTTGGAAGAAACAGGAAACAAAGTTACATTATCTGAGGAACTTCCTACAGCATGATTTTTTGCAAAGCAGTCAGATTCAGCTATCAGCAATACAGAGCACTACTCCCAGTACCTTAGATCAAAAATACTTTTATCACAATTTCACCTTCACAGTCCTGCTTGCTGTGCTAGCAACTGAAAAGTAAGAAATAGCTCATTGAGAAAGATCCATAAAAGGCCATAACAATAATGTAGAGGGTGATATAGTACAGCAGGTGTTTGCAAATGTGGAATTATATCTACAAGCATGGTATTACCCACTGAGGACTTTGTACAGTAGACTTTGCCCCAATACCCTCAGGCTATGTAGAAACTGTACACTGTGGGACCTTACCTCCTTGTCACCGCAGACTGTTTATATGACAGAAAATACCGTGCTGGCCCCACAGCCTGCAGAGTGAGGGGGTTTCCCCATGGAGGAGGAGGAGGGAGGGTATCCACTAGGCCTTGCTCTGTCACTGCAGGGAGAGGTGTCCAGCACATGCACCCAGACTCAGGAGCTCAGGAGCAGGCACGAGGCTCACAGGCTGAGGATCAGATTAAAATCCGAGTGTTTGTTAAAAGCCTGTTCAGATAATCTTGCACAGAGCCTGGTACTCATGGGCAGAAGGGAGGGAACTCCTCAGTGACCCCGTGGGAGGACATCCATCCCTGGCACAGGAAAGTGACCTCGGTACTATATTTGCTATGCAGGGAAAGTGAAGGCAGCCTTGGGCAGAGATACACACTAAATACAAAATGGCTTTCTCAAGTCTTCTTTGAAAAAAGAGTTTTATTGGTCGTCTTTAAAAAGAAAAAAAAATTAAAATCAGTTTTCTTTTGCTTCTGTGGCACATCCACCCAGTAAAATGAGAAGGTTTGCCCACTGGCGTAGGGCTGCACCTACCTGGCCACTCTGCATCTGAAAAGCCTCCTTTGCTACTGGCAAATGCACAGCAATGGAGGCATTTCCCCAAAAAATAAAGGCAAAGAAAGTCTGCCTCTTCTAGCCAACAAGGAGATGAAATATCCATGGGTTTAGGACCTACAATTGAACAGCATTTTTTAAAGGAACCAGAAGTATTTAACATATGAGCTTCATTTAAGTAAGACAACAAAAGCAAGATTAAAAGTGAAATTAAATTCAGTGACACAAAAGAACTGAGGCTGGGCTGTGATACAAAAATATAAACAATGTGATTCCTAACAATACACTGTTTCATGTTTCCTTTCCGGAAACATCTTTACTTTCTTTTTTAAAATCAGTACTGGTAGGAACATATTGTCTCGGTAAATAACATTTGTTACTTTTCTCTTTCCCCCACTCCCTTCCCACCCAGATATATGCTTATAAAGTGAAAGTGATTACAACAAATTCAGTGTCCAGACACTTGAGATGTTGCAGTGAACACAGACCACCCACTGACTTCATCTGCTTTGTTTTTCTAGTCCTGAATTTTTGCAGATTTTCCACTGCCCTTGATAATGAAGAACATAAGCTTTTTCTTTTTTTAAATTTTTAAATACAAAAAGGCAACATGCAGGGGCAGGTCAAGGAGAATTTGTTAGACGCCAGAAAATCCAAGACATCATGCCACACATGTTGCCTTTCCCCTCAATTGGTGTGCCATCGGTCAGAGCACCCTCCTTTCTTTTCCACTCACATTGTAGCTTAAAGATCCAAACTGGTTTCCCTCTTAGTTTGCCCTTACAAGACTGCTAGACACTGACCACCGTAGTTTGCCTTTCTCATAGGGAGGTTACCTCTATTAAAAGTAAACTACAAAGGTAAAACAGAAGTGAAATTAGCCCAGAAACACAGCAGCTTTGTCATGGTTCCACGGGTCAAAGCCTTTATAGAGCTTTCTCCCCAGGGACCACAAATTCTCTAAAATTTCCTGATTTGGCACAACAGCTTGCATAGCATAGTTTCGCTTGGGTGCTACCACACAGAGCTATGTTCTTGGAGGGGCAGGCAAATGGGACCATACTGCTGACAGGAACAACAGAAAAAGAGACGGTTTAAACTATATTTTGCTGTTGGAAAAAAAAAAAATCTAGCTAGACTGCTTCTGAGTCTCCGCAGAGTTAACATACTAGCTTTGCTGTTCGCTTCCAAAGGTCACCTTCTTCCCGCTGAGGAGCCTTCTGCCGCATATCTGTCCAGTCTAGCTATTTTTGCCAGACAGTTTTTGTCAGGTTAGGTTAATTATTAACGCAAATCACAAAAACAACCCCACCACAAAATCCTTTTATTTTAATTGCAAACTGGGTACATTACTGACAAACGCTGAACAAGCTTAATCTACCATAAACAGTAGTCATGTGTTACATTTACATAGCTTTTGTCAGCAGCACTTCAGAAAAACACACACAAATAGGGATCACTTCATCCTTCACTAAATTTAATCAATTTGGAATTGTTAAATGTTATATGGTGATGGTCTGTAAAACAAAGGGCAGCGGACAACTTCAGTGAAGTATAGAAACCAGGAAAAAAAATATTTTAAGAAGGTCAGGCATAAACACAAACTGAAATATGTCCAGAACCACAGAATAAGCCCCTTATAAACAGGGCCATGTAAGTTTTACTGACTGCAAATGGTCAGGGCCTTTGATTTCTGCTTCACTGCAGAGGCTCCACCGGCACATCTTATTTTACCAGTAGATAAACTTCTACCTCAGGGTAAAACCCAGTCCCATAGCTGAAACCTGACAGCTTGAATGCTAGATATCCAGCCTGTAAATACACTTGTTTAGCCTTATTTGAACTGTGTGGAGATCTTTACATGATAATCTGTTTGTAAAAGATACTATGAATTTCAATCTTAAACCAGTTGCTTAATTTTCCTCCCTTGACATTACTGTATTGCCTACTCCAATTCTGAAGCTTCCACTGGAAAAGAGTTGATTTCTCATGGGGAAATGCAAGCTAAACATCTAAGAAAGAAAAAAAAACCACCAGAAAACAACCAACACAGAGAATACATCCTCAGTACAAAATTACAGAAGCAGGCATTCTGAATATTGCATTATTGGGACCGCTTGCTACAGCAACTAGGTTTAAGAATCAGAGCTGGATAAGCAATTTTTACTTCATCTTGGTTTGAGGTTTTTTTGGAGTTTGGGGGGGTTTGGTGTTATGTTTGTTTGCTTTTTTCCAATAAAAAGTTTCTCATTATTCTTCCTGTTGTGTTCCCCAAAAGTTTAATGTTTGGACATGCTCTCGGGATGTGTGTGCACGCACTGAAGCTCGCTCCAGTCACACGGGGCCTGTTCTCAAGGCAACAGGGGCTGCCTCAAGTATCTAATACAGTAGGCATTAGGAAAATAGCTAAAAGACCCTTGAGGATAGACACCAAACCATAATTTAACCACACAAGGGAAATTAATATTCTGGACTCCTGGCAAGAAGATATTTTCTCATTGTAGGTAATAGCTCACTTAACACCACTAACTCCAAGGCCTTGCCCAACTACAAAATCCATCTCATCAGAAAGCTTAAATTAGCTTTCTTACATCTCCTGGGTAAACCCTATCTGCACCCCTGCCAAAACACTCTACTTTCCTCCTCTGTGATCCCAAACAATCCTTCACCATAGGTATTTCCTCTGCAGCTCCTCACAGTGCCATGCATGTAGTTGTGTTGCACAGCCACACCAAGTGATCGGAGGCAGAATTAAATGTATAAAAGTGTCAGGCTGTATCTCCTGGGAATTTGGAGAAAGCTGTTAGCCCTGCCTCAGCACTCCTGCTTCCCCCTTCCCTCCCCCTTGGTCCAAAATCTAGACCAAAAAGGAAGAAATATTTTCAGGGTCCAGCTTGAGCTTCTGCCACTGGGGCCTGATGAGTCTCTCCCTGGTCAGCCCCTAATCACACTCGTTATTCACGTTCATGTCAGGGACATGTTGCAATGCCTGGAGCGCGATCCTTCAGCAGAGACGGCAAACTGGAGCTGCTGTGGGAATTCAGCAGCTGCCCAGAGGACAGATAACAACAGGATGTCATTTATCGTCGGCGGCAGGGTTGGAGGTCTTGCCGAAGCAGTTACAGGCCAAAATTAGTTACCAGGCGATGGCTGCTTAGTGATTCACGGTAAATTAGTTGTGGTCTCAGCCAAAGTGACAGTGGAGAAGTGTTCACGTGGCACTAAGGCACTAATTAGCACTGCCACTGGATGGCTCCACGCAGGTTGCAGCCAGGTCTGGATCACATGGTGAATTACCCCATCCCGCTAATGACGCCAGTGTTAATGAAGTGAAAGTTTGCTCCCATGAAAAGGTTAAGTCAGAAATTACTGCCTTATCTGATGCAAATACAACAAGGAATTAGAAGGGCTCTGCCCCCTCCGTTAGCATCAGCCAGTGTGTGCTCAGACAGGGGAAGCAGGAGCCGTCCCAGAAACTGGACCCTCTGCTCCCTGGGCCCCTATCCTGATCGCTCTTGAAACGAGTCCTTCCTGGTGTGTGTCTTACATGCCAAAAAGGCATGATTTTTATCCTAGAGTATGGGAGTAAGCAGATAAGAGGAAGCATGTGGGAGTAGCAGTAACTGCACAGCAGAGGTATAAAATTTGGTGCCACTGTCAAAACACACGCACATACTGAGCTTTCTCGCTTGCTTACTGCAATGTGGCTGAGTGGGGACGAGAACAAGGTTGGGTCTGTTTTTCACCGCGTTAGAAGGGCTCCAGGGAAAGTTTCTCTTTTGACAACAGTACAATTTCCTTAAAAACAAAGAAGTGCTCCTTGTGTTGGATGTATATAAATACATTCTAGGAAAAAAACCCACACCACTGCTTCCATTCTACATTAAACTTAATCACAATACCATTTATAGGTCTTCAAAAATTTAGGCTTATTTCATTTCCAAAGAAACCCAGTTTCCCACCCACCCCCAATCATTTCAAAACATTAAAGCTCATGGGTGCCCAAGGGGGCCCACAGTAGCAATGTGGATGTTCTTGTTTGATGGCCTGGGGAGGAGACAGAAAAGAGAAGAGAAGCTCTTGAGGACGTCCCAGTGTTTGGAGAAAGTGCAAATCTGGAGTAGCTGGGCAGGTAACCAGAGCAGATGAAGTCCAAGTCTAGATTATGCAGTGGGGAGTGGCAGGTGGGGGGCGGTCTAGATTATGCAGTGGGGAGTGGCAGCTGTGGCGATGAACGGTGATGGCAGGCAACATGCAAACGAATCCTGGCCAGAAGGCGGCTGTACACTACACCCTGGTCAGGAGGCCCCCATCCCTTTCATTTCAGCAGAAGCCTTGACTTTCTTCAGAATTTTTTATTTATTAAACTTCTTAAGATTTTACTTGGCAGAGGGAAAAAGGGTCTGCAACATTTCCCAGTAGGGTAACTTTAAGCCAGCCAGTGAAATTTGATATGTGTTCTTAATCTTCAAGACTTCTGTTGACATCACAAGCCGGGAAAGTGGAGCCAACTATCGGGGGAGCTGAAGTTTGGATTACGTGAAGTACACTTTTATTGTTTTTCTTTCTAAGCTATTATTGCTTTTAGTGCAAAACTAAAGCATTAAAAGAATTTTAAGGGGATGGGGAGTTGCATCTCTAAATAATGACAGCAGTGTGTAATGGTCTGGATTTCACATCAGCCAGGAAGCCAGAAGTACAGAGCAGGACCAGGAAGAGTGCAAGACTCATGTAAAAGATGTACCTGAGCCAAATGAGAGGGATGAGATCTTGCAAGGGTTAAGACAGCCTAAGCTAAGCCATTCCTTCTCCATGACTCTAGAGGAGCAGGGGAATCTACCAGACAGGGGAGAATGGCCCTGTTTGTTTGCAGAACTGGTCGTACAATATGACATTATTGCCCATAGTGGCACCAGCTCCAGTAGTGCAGCAGGCTGGACAGTCACAACCTCACCTTCCTGCATGCTCTGGAGAGCCCCAGGTCCCCCAGCTCTATGCAAGAAGGAGAGGCACTGGAGGTGGCCTCCCTGACCTGGCCCAGGCCCTGGCTGCAGTCCCACAGCCATCACCCCAGGCTGCAGCTCTGGGGATTAGCCTCTTCCTAAGCTAGGGCTCTGAGACTCCAGTTACTGAGCTGAGGCAGGGGGTCCCCAAGTCCATCATTTTTTGGGATTTATCCTAGTTGGATGAACCCCTGAAAAATCTGAGGAGCCTGCTGTGCACTGCAAGCAAGGAACAGAGCACCAGGAGTCCAATCCTGCTCTTACTGACATCAAATGAGTGCTTTACTGTTGACTGCAATGGGGCCAGGATGGCGCTCTCACAGATGCACAGAGGAAACAAGACAAAAAAAGGCAAACCCTGCAATCCTAAATAAAACAGCAGATGTCAGATCATATGTTTCCAAACAAAAGACACTGAAATCAAGGGTTTGAAATGTTAATTGCCAATTTTGGGTGCGGCTCTTTCCAACAGCCCAAGCCCACTTTGACACATCAACTTCCAGTGAGGTTATAGATCTCTGAATCCTTTTAAATAGGTTAGGGCAAGTTGGCACCTTCACATTGCTTGTTCTCAAAGAGGTTAGATAAGACACTTCTAACTTGGGGGGCGGGGGGGGAAGGAAA
>NW_008824115.1:1164804-1167068 GCF_000699105.1 Pygoscelis adeliae | reverse complement strand
AGCAGGAATTACTGCTTTCCATATTTTCACATTGTTTACCACTAACCTTAAACACACAGAAGTTATGTTTCCTGGAAGCTGTTAGAGCAAAAACATGATACCGTAGGCTGAAACACACCTTCTGCTCACAGGCCAAGCGCATTCTGCTTGTTCACAGAAACAGATGTCCTCACTGCCTTGCCAGGCTTGAGGGAGACATGCACAAAGCCTGAAAATCAGTAAATGCCAGAGAAAACCAAAGCTAAGTTTTATAGGCCTGGTTCCAATTTATTGACATGCTACTTAATGCCTCTCTTGGAAGAGCTCATCAAATATTCTAAAGAGAGCACAAATTCCTTTCATTACTTTCACAGAATAAAACCTATTTATCCTATCAGACTGGGAGAGGGCAGGCCTGAGCCATTAAACGTTTAGACTCTGCAAAATGTCCCGTTCTTCCTACATTTGTCACTTATGCAGTCAAGTGAATGACCCCAGACAGCACTGTATGCAAACTTTAACCAAGGGGTAAAACAACCGTATCTAATCTCAGGTAACTGCAGACATCAAGTAAAACTCTGGGCAGAAGCCTATTATGATTGTCCTCAGTGCTGGCAGGACAGAGAAATGTAAAAAGCAAACAAAACTCTCCGAAGCCAGTAACACCTACCGAGAAAAGGTTTCTCCTATTACAGAAATGACTAAACTCACTTTTTCTCACTGTTAAGCCCGAAGATGACTATTCACCTTTTTATGCAATCATACAGGGTCAAATGGAGGTAGCAGAGGCTGAAAAGCAGGAGCTAATGTTAGCACTGTATATTTTTATGACCTTTGGTGTGTTTACAGAATACAGAAGCTATTGTCTGGAAGACTTTCACATCTCTCTGTGCTGAGGGGGAGGGAGCTGGGGAAGAGGATTATGAACAGTGCTCTGCTGGTGCATGAAAACCAGAGCCAGCATCCCAGCAATGGTGGATTGCTGACCCCCACCCCAACACTTCACCCCAAGCCAATGTAAAAGCAGACAAGAACTGTAAAATACACACCAGCATGTGACAATGAATGGGAAAGCAACCTTACTTTTACAAAAAAGGCAACAAAACAATTCTTAGCCTTCTGCTGAAATTTTGTACATAGCTTTGGAGCCCACACAATTCCATCATTTCATATTCTGGACAACTCCTGGTAAATACAAGATAAAACAATACATACAATAGTGTTTCTGTTGCAGCAACCCAGCTTTATACTTGCCCTTTCTTCCCCATACAGAAAATGTTCCTATAGAGGACCCTTTCCTTTTCCTTGGCCGTAGAGGTTCCTCATCACTTAATTTGCCATCAGCCACATCCAGTGCTAACTGAATGAGGAAATGTTGCTTTTACAAGCTTTTGCACCACAGGTGTTGTAATTGGATGCTCACCCTGGTGCAGTCTATTTTGATGGAAAATTATTCCTAGGTCATGGAGAGGCCCCATAAACATGGAAGGGACAGATTTATACTTGCCTGTAGGTTCTATATTATTCTAGCCATCTAAGAGATAGGTATATAGCTTAAGCAAACTATCTTCCTCCTCCTACATACAGCGATCCAAAGGCACTTCAATGACTGCCTTCTTTTCTGTCTTAGCTACTTGGACTGGAAACTTCTGAAAGCAGGGATTTTTTTTTTTTTTTTTTTTTTTTGGCAGGGTGTTTGCCCAGCAGATTTCCCAGCTGCCCTCCAGCTGAACATGATACCTCCAGATAACATCACTACATTATGACTGTTGTTGCTGCTATGCAAAAAAACCATCTTTTTTCCACATGCTGCAGTACTCATGGTCAAAACCATGAACCGAATCATTTCAGAACCCAGAAAATCTCCTGACCACCAACTCAAAACCACCTTTCCACTAGGGTTTTTCCTACTTTTTCTACTGTGCACAGCAAGCAGATGATACTGGCTTAAGGATCTCAAAACTAGAAATAAACTAATAGAAGAGAGAAACATATTAACCTTCATTGTATGAATTAGTAGAGCGATCAAAGCATCAAAAGGAAAAGGACAAGAGTCAAATCCACTGCTGATTTATCTTGTGGGAAAATGTCACTGATCAGTCATGTCCCTCCAACTTCAGAACAGTTACTGCCTGCTGGTACCGTGCGTCCACAGCCTCTAACAGCAGAGGGTCCCAGATGCAGACCCCTGAGGGGCTCTCCGTGACTGCTCACCAGTGGCAGCCAGCATTCCAGCCTCCCACAGAACAAGGGGAGGCTGTTTTGGGTCATCTCTTTCCTCTGGC
>NW_008824115.1:1162470-1164728 GCF_000699105.1 Pygoscelis adeliae | reverse complement strand
CTATCCCTAGTTCCTCTCCATTTTGTAAATACCCTCCCCAGTTCTATACAAATTATGTACGCTCTAGAAGATTATTTGCCTGCTCAGAATCTGCTCAATAGATAGGCGCATGTGGACATGAGTTCTTAGACTAGAAACAGCAGGCTACCGGTGACCATGAACAAGTTGCACTGCTAAAACTCTGTCAAAGAAACTGTTACAGCCTTTGGCTCCTCTACCAAGGCACCATTTCACATGTTGATAAAAGAAAAAAAAGTCTCACTGTAACCTGTGCTGCTTCCCTTCTATTTTATCCCTTTTAATAGATGCTAAGAAGTATCCATCACTGGGAAAAAAAAAAAACACAGGTAAGCTTTTGCACTCCATAGCAGGCCAATTTCCTGCAAACCCCTGGCTTCTAACTAATGTCTCAAACTCTGCAAAGGCCATAATTAATTCTGTGAATATCAGAGCACTCTTAATTTTTTTGTTTTCAGATGAGCAACTTTCCTTTGCATTGTTTCAGACCACACCAGTACTGGAAAAAAAAGAACATTAAGGAGAAAAAAAGCAGATACTAGGTTTGGAAAAGGCTGGCTGAGAAGGGGAATTCAGAGATTGTTCCCCAAATTCAAGTATTCCCAGGAGCTGCCTTTGTACTGGTCTCTGTACTCTGAACAGGTTAGCAGGCTGGTGGGAAGGGAGGGAAGATGTAAACACCTCACGAATGCTCAGACACTCTTGCAGGACACTCACAGTGTGCTCAGAAAAGAACTGTCACCCCAGCTCACATTGTTGATATCATTAACCTTCTTTGCGTGTCTTCTTCCAGTCAATTGGTCACTGCCTTCACACACCATCACATGTACATATCCCACTCCATATGCCCCATATGACTGGCGTTATTACTCTGGTTGCTCCCTGGTAAAGCTAGCTCAGAGGAGGGGGCCAGAACACATTCAGGCTGTGCTGCTCGCTCGCCAAGCTCTTTAACAGTTCACATAGCAAAGGCTGCTCTAGGAAAGATTCTGGATGCAAGGGTACAAATGACCATCAGCCAGAGTTACCGATATTAATGCAAGAATACCACAACTCTCCACAGCTGGATCTTTAGCTCAGACCATAAGCCAGCAGTTTGGCCATCCTGGGATCTAACTCCTACACGCTCTGTTTTTAGCAGCATCTTGGCTTGCCAGATCTGCGGTTGTATAATTTTTGGAAAAGGCTGCTTGTTATGGGACTAGAAACTGACAAAGGGATCTGAGACCTAAAGAGCAGCCAGATCAACAAAATCAGTTCACATTTCATTGTCATTTAAACTCTAGTAAATCCAGCCCTAAGAACAAGGGAAGTCTGGATGAAATCCAGTAGATTCTTTGGCCTGACTAAATAGTGCTGTACTGGAAGCTGAGACAGGGAGAAAAGGCTTTAAACGATGCTTGCATCCTCTCCGTCCTCGGGCTGACCCTGCACAGCTGTAGGACTTGGACATGCTTGACCAGCTCAAAGGCCTGTTTTCAAAGAGAGCATCGGAGCGCTCCTATCATGACACTCTGCACAATCCGTCACAAGACTGCGTATGGACCTCCAGCCCTTCTTGCATGCCACTGGGTCTCAACAGGTTAGTGCACCTGCATACAAAGTAAACCTCTGAGCAGCCTCCCTTATGAGTGGGAATGCCAAAGTTCCTCCTTACAGCCTTCTGCCTGGCACGTCTCCTACCTTTGCAAGGTTTCCTCTCTTACCTTACGCAGTTCCTTCTTACTCTTATGCAGGGAAGAATATTGAAAGGAACAGGAAAATACACCTGATCAACACGTGGCTCAGGGGCTGGTGCCATCGGAGGAATTTTGGCTTTTTTCATCATGGGGAGGTTTACACGGCACCGGGCCTGCTGGCGACAGATGGAGTTCAGCTGTCTCACAGGGGGAAAAGGATCATCGCTCATGAATTGGCGGGGCTCATCGAGAAGGCTTTAAACTAGGTTCGAAGGGGGAAGGGGATAAAACCAGGCTCACTAGAGATGAGCCTCGGGGTGGCATGCCAATGCTGGGGGCATCGATAGCCCAGCTCAAGTGCATCTACACCAATGCACGCAGCATGGGCGGCAAACAGGAGGAGCTGGAAGCCATTGTACAGCGGGAGAGATATGACTTAGTTGCCATCACAGAAACATGGTGGAGTGACTCTCACGATTGGCGTGCTGCAATGGATGGCCACAAACTCTTCAGAAGGGACAGGCGAGGAAGGAGAGGCGGTGGGGTGGCTCTGTATGTTAG
>NW_008824115.1:1155865-1159868 GCF_000699105.1 Pygoscelis adeliae | reverse complement strand
CTGCCCAGGGAAGTGGTTGAGTCACCATCCCTGGAGGTATTTAAAAGACGTGTAGATGTGGTGCTTAGGGACATGGTTTAATGGGCATGGTGGTGTTGGGTTGACGGTTGGACTCGATGATCTTAGAGGTCTTTTCCAACCTTAATGATTCGATGATTCTATGACTCTATGATCTCTAGCCCTCAGTCCCTCTTCCCCCATCAAACCTGGTTTAAAACCCTCCTTCCTAAGTTAACAACTCTGTTTGCAATGTTTTGATTTAGTTTAGTTAAGACTGCTGGTTTTGGGCATTTTGTATGTACACTGACTGATTAAAAACAAGTACGCTCTCATTTACACTGGTTTATACTTTCAAAAAACGCATTCAAGCTGTTAACAGGCAGCTAGTCTGTCAAACCTTCACCCTCCCCCCCCCCCTTAACTGTATCTTAAAGAACTTGAGGATTTTCTCCCATGTAGTAGTGGTTGTTCAAAAATATTTATAAATTAAAAATATATACATATTTGAAGGTTTTTATCAGAGATGAATAATGCTTGAATAATCGGAAAACAAAAGGTTTGTGACTTTTTTTTAACTCAAAACCCAAAACAGACATTTTAAAAAAAAAATTGACTAAAATAAACTTTCCAACTACATCTTTATAGTCAAAATAAAGGCTTATAGGAAATGCAACACTGAAATTGCAAAGAATAAATTATTCCTAAAATGACCAGAACAGCCATTCTTTTATATTCTTAAATAATAGTGTATTGCCAGCAAACTCGTGTGATCGCCAGAACTAACTATAATAGGTCTCTAGCTCAATTTGACTGGGAAAGCAGCACATACCTTTCCAATCAGTAACTCATGAATGTCACCCTGTATTTCCCGTGTGCAAGACCACAGGGCAGCCCTTCTCTCCCTTCCCTTTCTCTCTAAGGCACACCAGTATTAACCAGTACACTTTCTGGTTGCCTGAGCACAGCCAGCCAAACAGCTATGTCCCAAACTGAGTCCCTTTGAAAATATTTGTCTTTAGTCTTGCCAGTGTCATGCATAGGCCATAACAGCAGAGATAAGACCTGCCACACAAGGAAATCGTTTTAGAAACGGCATCCTCTTGCCTTCAGGGTTTCATACACTTTTGGGTATCATCCTGCGACTTCCTGGAATACTGGAGAGTTTCCACTTACCAAAATCTTCTGTATCCCATGATCCATTACAGCAAAGGACTGGAGGCTCCTAATATAACAGATGATCCCTCCCAACTTTAATCACAGGAATGAGAAGGAGAAAAGATTTCAGCTTCTCATACTCTCTCAGTGAACAGACATCGTGTGTTCTTCAAGGTGATAGTTATTAACCAGTCGCCTGTTGAATCCCACCAGGATTGGCGTATTTTTTTCACTTTCTGAAGGACCATGAGACAGAAGTACCAATATTTTCTGGTAGTCCCAGAGCAATCTTGAACCTTTGTTGCCTTAAAGTGAGTGCTTCTTTGGAGATGCATTTCTTTCTCAAAAAGAGTAAGACTAAACCATAATATGAATCTCTTTGCAGTCTCTTACTAATCTTTTGGTCAGGTTGTTCATACCAAAATATCAGCCCACAGTTAGCTAAAAATTCCATTTGCTGGAAGGTGGCTATCTACTCCTGCAGCGGTATGGGAATCACTGGGTGCTCAGAGCAAGCACCTCATGATGTACATGACTGCTCTGTGTAGATAAAAAGGCAGATTAGCCTGGCCCAAGCTATCATGGGTATGAACCTAGTGTGCCCTAGGGAAAGTATCATAGGGATATGATACTATCATCCCCCCAAAAAATCCTTGCAGGGCTACAAGAAGGATGTGCTAGTGGTCCTGGGGAATACGCTACCCTTGAGTCACAAGAGAAGGAGGACAAGAGAAGTGGGATGCATCAGTACCATAATGACAACCACCCTTGCTGTGACCTGTTGGCATAAGATCAGAGAAGCAAGTGATGGAAGAAGAGGAATTTCTATTTTCAGTCCGACAGAGCGAGTCTGTTTTCTGATGTCCAAAGTGGGAGGTTTGGTGTTTTGTAAAAAAGAGTTTCAACATCACAAGGCACTTTCTCTGGCTTGTAGGTTCAAAGGAAAAATGTGACTGGTCAGGATCAAAAGCTTTATTCAGTCATGGCTGATAAGCATGTGCTTTATGGCACCTGTCCTGCAAATAGGGTCCTTCACCTTTCAGAGCACATTGTAGCTGTGGGACCACCTACAGCAGAGAGAGATGGGACAGGCCACCTCCCTGTTTACTACGGAAATAAAGAATAACGGGAATCTGTAACTGCAGGTACCTAAAAAATATATTTTAGCCCGAGCTTTGTGTTCTTTCAATAGGCCAAGGAAGCCTTGTCAGGTCAGTTGTACTAAGTTTACAAACCCTTAGAACGGGTTAGTTAATATAGCAATAGAAATAACAGTTATTTCACTTCTTTACTGATATTTCCTTCTTCCCTTCCCTTAACTTTTCATTTTTCTGGTCCTTCTTTCCCCCCGTTACATGAAATTACATTTTAGTAAAACATTTAAAGTTATTTATGTTTCAAAAAATGCAGATTGTTACATTCTTTTTTTCAGCTAGTTGGAGCTAAATTAGAGTTTAAATGCCTCTCACACAATGCTTGACCTCCTCATCCCTGAGAAAAGAAAACCCTTCCAGTTTTAATGAAGGAGAACCATTGTGCACAAAGCAGATGACTAGTACTGAGAATACTTGATTGTTTTCCAGCTTCTGCCATGTGCTTCTTGGGTGTTTTCCAGAAATTCATTTGAATGTGTGCCTCAGTTCCCCATGTATGAAATGGAAATAACATTATCCAACAGCATGATATAGGAACCAGATATTATCATTATTGCTAAACCAAAGAAAATGTTCACAATTTATTTTTGTGGTTCTAACACCCTAAAAATAAACAAGGAATATATACCTCTTCCGTCAGAAAATGAAACATGTAAATGCACTTCACCCACAGCACCATTTTTATCCATGGGAATAAGAACTGCATTTATAAACTGAAAGGTGCAAGACAGGTTATTTATCACAATGTAAGAAATCCCAGCAGAGATGGCTTGATCACAGCGATCCCTAACACTGTGAGCAATCTTTACATACACAAATTAAGTCCGTAAGTAATCACTGTGCTTTGTAACATGGATAGGGGCTGGGGGAATCTGCTTCCCTGGGGAACTCTAGAGAAAGAAAGCATCAACAGTAGCTAAGAGAAAATTATTATTTCCCAGTGACGCAAACTAAAGTCGCTAACAAAAAAAAATCCAGTGATGGAAACAACAGATAAGTCACTTAACTAATCTGGCAATAAAAAAAAAAAAAAGAGAAATAAGAAGATGCTTCCTGAAGAATTTGAGCCTCCTCAGAGCCAGAAAAAAGCTGGATGCCATATACAGTTTTATAGACTGTATCTACCACTGTTTACTATCCTCTTGCCCCAGGGCAGCTAAAAGGTTCATGTTAATATTCAGTAAATATTTAGCTTTTTTTAGAATGGACTTTCAGTGATCAAGAATTTCCTTTATATGGGATACTTCTTCTGTCACATTGGCTAATAATTCACTTCACATAATCAGAAAACAGCCACAAGTTTCAAGTTACTTTGAAGTCATAGAAAAAATATCAGCATATGAGGAAAAAAGTAATGTTTCCATGAGAAAGCTTAATGTGCAACTTCCTGCAATAGACCGCTCTTTGAAATGCAGCAGAAGGTAGCGGCTCTCTTCAGCATTCACTAGGCTGCTAGAAATGTAAAGACAAAGTATGCAGAAGCACAAAATTAATCACTGTATTATTACATATTTCCTATAGAGAACTGGACATAGACAATACTTGTGCCACCTGAGGCAACCGGACCGATCCCCTGACTTTGCCTCTTCTGCGGCGCGGGTGCGATCCGCACGCTCCAGGCCTTCTAGGGAGCCTCAGGGACTCAACCACTGTGCCTCCACGTGTCCCATCATCTTCTGGCAGAGGCATAACTC
>NW_008824115.1:1155570-1155792 GCF_000699105.1 Pygoscelis adeliae | reverse complement strand
TCCTCTGACAGGTTCGAGCGCGTGAGGGATGCAAAAGGAAAATAGGATTTCTCATTTGAAAAAAAAACAAAGGGTGAGGCGTACAAGGCATCTGTCCAGGGCTGCGTTCGCCTGCTCTGCAGCTGCAGGGAGCCCCTTAGAGCACGCTTAGCATTCTCAAACTCCCAGTGTTTTCCCAGCGTGGAAGGTTTCTGCCGGGCGGCGGAGCCTGGGCGGGCGGCG
>NW_008824115.1:1149584-1155450 GCF_000699105.1 Pygoscelis adeliae | reverse complement strand
CCCGCCCGCCCGGCCCCCGCCGCCTGCCTGCCTGCCGCCCTGCCTGCCTGCCGACCTACCTGCCGGCCTGCCTGCCGGCCTGCCTGCCTCGACCGAGGGCAGCTCTGACATCGTACCACGTCTTTCCTGGGATCCTATGTATGTCTCTATATAGAGAGGTCATAGATCTAGATATTTATTCTATGACTATATCTACAGAAATACTTATTTTTATATTTCTACTTTAATATATGTGTGCACGTGTGTCTGTATTTATATATAAAAGACTCAACCGCTCAAGTAAATATTTACAGTTGTCCCGTAGAAAAGCACCTTTTTGCACACACAATCCATTGGTACTTTATCCTTGTTTGTATTGATATCAGCACAGGGGACAGACAATACAACAGTAAATATGAGGGTAAAGTGTCAGGCTTGATGAAGAAACACTGATAGTTCAAACAATTCTGGTAGATGTGACAAATGAAGCTCCCTAAGCAATCAAGATGGTGCTTTATATTCTCATTTCACTTTCACAGCTGAATTCCATATCAACCGGGAACATCCTGCTCTGTAAATACGTGCTCTCTTCTCCCCATCCCCGGTGCTCTTCTCCTAAGGTTTTATGAATATTTTTATTCCCAACTTTCCATAACATAGGGATTGACCTTTTATGCACAGCAAGAAAGCCATAATTAAAGCTTGGCATTCCCTTCAGCTAGGGGCTTGTGTTCCTGAGTCACGTTTTCCTCTATAAAATGCTGGGAAGTCTTCTGATATGGTCCTGCAATGCTTCCCAACAAATAATTGTGCGACTTCTGTTGGGAGCAGCAAAAGTGCACTGCTAGGAAATGCCTCGTGCCTTCCAGGGCCATAGCCACCCTCCAGAAAAATCCCATCGGTAATCACAACTAGATGTCACGCTCCTGGAAACACAGTCATTTTGGAGTATAGGGGTGAAGTTTTCACTTGTAGATTAACACCAGTTTAACACTTCATTCCATATCGACCCTGCCAAAATTTACAGAGACTGCCACCTTGTTAAGGTCACAGAGGAAAGTATGTTTTGCCATCCGCCCTCCCCCAGGTCACCCCCATCCTACGATGCATAGAGTCCTACCGTGGTGAGTGAGTACTACCGTTTTCCAAAGATATGACCTAAAGTTGGGACTTACCTTCATTAGTTTAAATATAATCATCTTATGCTCTCCCCAGACAGGATTAACCTGAGATTTGACATGCCTTGGCTGGGCTCCACTGCCTCCGACACAGAACTGCATCCCCGCCACCTCCGCAGGAGAGTTAGTCTGCCAAAATTTTCCCTGGGCCTTCAGAAAGCTCTCACACCAGATCTTAAGGATGACTCAGCGAACAATCCTTATCTCTCTTACACCCCCTCACAAAAAGGAAACTAATCCAGAGGCCTAAATTAAGAAGATAAAAACTGCAGAAACCATACAGCAATATAGCGTCACAGAAAACACAGACACTCCAAAAAAATAAAAGAGCTGGAAGAGAAGGAGTAGCTCAAGGAGTTACTCAAGCCGTAATGTGGAACAGCTAAGCTGCCTCAGAAAGAGGACAGCGTTCTCTGTGAACAGGCAGAGCAAATGGTACTTCCCTTTTGATTTAATTAGGGCAAAGAACACAACTTCAGGGTTACCTCAGACTTGTTGTTTAATTAGGAGACAAAATGACAAAGTATATGGACAACTGCTTTGATTTCATGTGGTTATTTGTACGTTCCTACATCATGAACTGCATTAAAACAAGGATATGTAACCTTTATGTTGTGTTACACATTTTAAAATAAACATATCAGGGTTAGACAGCTGTTATTATTTACGCACTTCCTAGCATATTTTTTTAATTTTGGCTGTGTTCTGATATCTGGACCAGAACTTTTGATGTTTTGAGTTCATCCAGATAAGTATAAAAATGTCCTGGTGTACATGTTGCCCAAATACAGCAAAAGAATTTTCCTAGTCATGCTAAGCATGCTGGCATACACTGTACTCTCACAAGAAGCATGGATCAACAGAAAGACTGGCTTTATTGCTTTCTTTTTTAAAGAAAATAATTTCCTAATATTTCCTTGGCTGCTTAAGCACGTTGGCTACTGTAATACAAAGCAAAAGCACTTTAAACTTTGAATAGTGCCTCTTTGTTACAGTAACAAACCGAAAACAACTTATCTAAAGCAGGATTTGGGATTTTGCTATTAAAGGGGTGCAGCGGAGTCACCCTAGAGACAGTAATGGTCTGCCACAGTTCGGTAAGACAATACCCTAATCCCTTGGACTTTCTTAAGCTAATTTTGGAAATCGCCCTGCCATTCATAATGCAGCACTTTGTCTTCCCATATCCTTTTTCTGCTGCAGCTAGCATTAGTTAATACTTTTTGGCACTCCATCACCCTAGCAGTTGTTTTATTTTGGTTTTGATACTGCCTGTGGAAAATGCGACATTTTAAAGTAAAAAGAAAGAAAGAAGAAAAAAGAGAACCACCAAGTACTGAAGAATGAGAGACTTTGCCCTCATGTGAAGGCAGCTCAGCCGGCATGGAAATAGATGGACTAGCAGATGTGAAATCAAGGGAGGCTTTCCGGTGACTGCTGAATCATTTCTTCCTTTGTTATCGCTACAGGGCTTCCTGTCAGCAAGTCAATAGTGCATTCAGGACACCGCTAAAAGGCCAGATCCTATTCACCGAGGAGCCCCAATTAGCCATGTGATGTCAGGGGACCTTTTCACATCTAACACAGTAGCATTGTACCAGAATAAAGGTTATCCACGTCCAAAGATGAAGGAGTGAAAGCAAACTGGAGCACACCCATGTACCACTTTTGGGGGCTATAATAGATTTATACAGTGTGCACACCAAGATTCGTTCTGTTCTTCCCTTTTCCTCCATCAGATAAGCATTACTCAACAGGATTTTCTCATTGTTTTTATTTTAAAGAAACAGAACATAAATTACATCCAGGTTCTTTAAGGGAATGAATACACAAATTTTACTGAGAGTAAAATGGACTGAATTCCCAAGTGTAACAGCGACCCTGTCTTTCGGGTTATTGGATGAGGAGCTCCAGATAACCAAGACTGAAAACCCATTCTGACCTACTCTGTGTAAGCTGCCTGAATTCCCCCCCAGCTGCACAGGCAGAGAACAAGATGGGTAGGTGCTCTGCCTTTAGGGCTACAGAGAAAATTAGGCAGGCATTACATGCAGTTTTTCACTGACAGCTGGACTTTGGCAGAAAGACTCAGTTACACAGGGCTAACTAACCAGAGCAGCCACCTCTGCCTCTTACCTGAGCACAGGTCCCTACCCCAGGGCAACCTGAAGCCTCCGGCAGCAGAGGTCTGACACCTGCACCCCACGCTGTCCTCGGGGGCAGCCTGCTCCCCATCAGAGACAGCCACACACCAAAGGAAAAGTGCAGATTTATAGCTAAATGACCAACTCTTACTGTTCCTACAATGACTCTTGGTGACAGCTTACTCTCATTTTTTCTTTGCCATGAGAAAAAGAAACCAGCTCTCAAGATGACAAACCTCCAGCATAATTATGTGTTAAAAATGAAGAATGAAGACAGCGAAAGCACTTTCCATCCTTAAAAACAAGGGCCTCAAGCAAAAGACATCCACCCCCACCATGCTCAGTAGTCCCAGAGAAGTACTGGGAAGTGAGAGATTTTTTTTTTTTTTTAAGGGAAAAAGAATTAAAGGAAGATACACCCAGGATTTGTTTTGCAGGGAACCCTTTCAACTTCAACGGAGAAGACATCATAATGTGACGAGTTAAGGCTCTGACAGGTTTTTACTGCAGATTAGTACTTGCAAGGTGACTATTATTTTATTTGGGAGGTTGCATAGCTATCGCCCATAATACTCCAATTTCTTTCTTGTGCTGGGCTATGATCTCTTCTGCTCAATCCATGTACCACCCAGCGATAAACCCTGCCAGGCTGTAATAACTCCCCAGGGCTTACTTACTATGCTACATTAGAAGACCAGATGACGGTGAATAGAATACACATTTTAATAATCTCTTCCTGCCGGTTCCAAAGCATGCATCTTATTTCAAATGATGCATCCAGAAACAGAGGACTTCCATTCTCAATTAATAACAACAAAGAAAACCCACCTGTGCTGGCAAAAATCTTTCAGTGATTTTATGAACTACTGAGTCTGCATAAACTGGAACTGAACAATAAAATGCACCAAAAAAAACCACTGGCAATGTTTTATATAAAGCTGTGTATATAAAATCTGCAGTGAAAAGGGAGTAACACTGCTTTTGAACATGCCTGTATCCGAAGCTCAAACTCTATAAGGAGTTTGTCCATGTAATTCATGTTATAGTTGTAGCTGTATTCCAAAAGGAGGTAACTGAAACAAGGACCATATAGCTTCATTTTTTTTATTACCAAGATTACATTTGATATCTGTTTAAATACAGTTCCAGTTCAGTTATCAGTTTTTGCTTGAATTAAGCTAGTTTCTCTAAACTTCTCCTGTGTTCTAATGAGATAAATATCTCTGTGGGAATATTAACTATGTCCTACATCACACTTTCAGTATTTTCATTGAGATTTGGAAGAAAAAGGAAAAACAACACAAGACTCCCAGCAAGTCTAATCTCCCAGGTAATGGAGTTGGGGAGTATTCAATTAGGTTAAAGATAGCCCTGCCTTTGAAGATAAGTCAACACTTTCATGTGAAATGCTGTATTTTACATCAGGGAGGGATAGGTTTTCTGAGTTAATTTGTACTCCTCTTAACACATAAGTTACCATAAACTTCAGGCTTTAAAGTTTCCTTACTTGCAACTTCAGATAGTCCCATCTCAGCTTTTAGAGATGATGGAACATGACAAGTACACAGTGTGCATAGACAGCTTGAACAAAGCAAACTAATAAAAAAACCCTGAATGTAACATCAACAAGGCCAAGTGTCAGGTCCTGCACTTAGGTCACAAAAACCCCATGCAACGCTACAGGCTTGGGGAAGAGTGGCTGGAAAGCTGCCCAGCAGAAAAGGACCTGGGGGTGCTGGTCGACAGCCGGATGAATGTGAGCCAGCAGTGTGCCCAGGCAGCCAAGAAGGCCAATGGCATCCTGGCTTGTGTCAGAAATGGTGTGGCCAGCAGGAGTAGGGAAGTGATCATGCCCCTGTACTCAGCACTGGTGACGCCACACCTCGAATACTGTGTTCAGTTTTGGGCCCCTCACTACAAGACAGACATTGAGGTGCTGGAGCATGTCCAAAGTAGGGCAACGAAGCTGGTGAGGGGTCTGGAGCACAAGTCTTCTGAGGAGCGGCTGAGAGAACTGGGGTTGTTTAGCCTGGAGAAAAGGAAGCTGAGGGGAGACCTCATCGCTCTCTACAACTACCTGAAAGGAGGTTGTAGGGAGGTGGGTGTCAGCCTCTCCTCCCAAGAAACGAGTGATAGGACAAGAGGAAATGGCCTCAAGTTGCACCAGGGGAGGTTTAGATTGGCTCTTAGGAAAAATTTCCTCACCAAAAGGGTTGTCAAGCATTGGACCAGGCTGCCCAGGCAAGTGGTTGAGTCACCATCCCTGGAGGTATTTAAAAGACGTGTAGACGTGGTGCTTAGGGACATGGTTTAGTGGTGGACTTGGCAGTGCTAGGTTAATGGTTGGACTTGATGATCTTAAAGGTCTTTTCCAACCTAAACAATTCTGTGATTCTAATAAAAGTCTGCTATGCCATATCAAGTCACTTTAAGCATCTAAACTGAATGTACTAAATAGATTTTTTTTTACTTACTACACAAGCCATAGACTGATTAAACACCATAAGAAAGCCTAAGTTAGCTAAATAGCACAAGTTTTTATCTTTTTGTACCTTGAATATGAAT
>NW_008824115.1:1143806-1149557 GCF_000699105.1 Pygoscelis adeliae | reverse complement strand
GTACTTCCCTTTCTTTGCTCATTTTTCTAGCACTATTAGTGCTAGAAAATTCTAGTTCTATTTTCATAACCCATTAAGCTACTTTCTTCATTTATGTGAGCCTGAGACAGAGCATTCATCTTGATCAGTGACAAACAGGAAGACTACCTAGCAGCACAGTATGGAAGAGTACCAACAATACATTAGCTGCAAGCATTACTTTCTTTTCTCTGCACAAGACCTACAGACTAACATATTCCTAAGTACAACCACTGCATAATTTCCTCCACCCTCAGAGCTGACTACACCTTTCAGGTGTTCTTTCAGGTATTAGATGACAAGCTATACCTTTTATTAGCAGGAGTACGCATATCAGAACCTCTCAGCTGCAAAACCTCAGAATCAGGCTTTTGATTTTCAGCATTCAAGAGAAAAGAGCAAGTTTACAAACAAACAAAACCTGCATAAAATAAACAAAACCCTCTAACCTCCTTACATTAGGTAACAATACCTTTTTCTAATAGCTTACCATTTGAAATAAGTAACAACCACCTTTTAATAAACAAGGTGAGCCGGCAGTGTGCCCAGGCGGCCAAGAAGGCCAACGGCATCCTCGCCTGTATCAGAAATAGTGTGGCCAGCAGGAGCAGGGAAGTGATAGTGCCCCTGTACTCGGCCCTGGTGCAGCCACACCTCGAATACTGTGTTCAGTTTTGGGCCCCTCACTACAAGAAGGATGTTGAGATGTTGGAGTGTGTCCAGAGAAGGGCAACGAGGCTGGTGAGGGGTCTGGAGAACAAGTCTTATGAGGAGCGGCTGAGGGAGCTGGGGTTGTTTAGCCTGGAGAAAAGGAGGCTGAGGGGAGACCTCATTGCTCTCTACAACTACCTGAAAGGAGGTTGTAGCGAGGTGGGTGTCGGTCTCTTCTCCCAAGTAACTGGTGAAAGGACGAGAGGAAATGGCCTCAAGTTGCGCCAGGGGAGGTTTAGATTGGATGTAAGGAAAAATTTCTTTACTGAAAGAGTAGTTAAACATTGGACCAGGCTGCCCAGGGAAGTGGTTGAGTCACCATCCCTGGAAGTATTTAAAAGACGGGTAGATGAGGCGCTTAGGGACATGGTTTAATGGGCATGGTGTTGTTGGGTTGATGGTTGGACTCGATTATCTTGGAGGTCTCTTCCAACCTCAATGATTCTATGATTCTACATCCCATCCCATCCCTCCCTTCCCTAAGTAGGCACAGCTGAAATTCAGGCTCTTGGTTTCTGTCACCTGTCTCTCTTATTCTCATCAAGCAGACTAAGTTATCTATTTAAGGTGGGGGTTTTTCACAATACCACTTAGAAGACAAGAGAAGCAGTAAAACAAGGTAGCTGTTGTACTTATCTGCTGTTTAGATGCTTCTATACTAAATTGGTAACGTAGGTTAGAATATACCTGTAAAATATATGGTATGTGTTTTGGTTGTGATGAAAAAAGAGTTGCTGTTTGCATTGCTGTAATAGTTCCTGTATAAGTATGTTAATGGTTTGAAGTGCTTTAATTTTAAAGAACTTTTAAAGTCCTGATATTTTTATTATGAGTTCTATTACTGCTACAGAATTCATATTGCACTTTGCTAGTGTACTGTTCAATGGTGCTCAAGAATACAATTAGAACCAAAATGGAAAAACAAATTAATTTTGCTCTTTGCCCTCTCCTAGTGGCTGCTACCCCATAGCAGGGAAAGCTGGACTTTGTGTAAAGCCAGTCTCCAAGAGCTGTAGCTTACAGCCTGCCATACTAAGGTCAACCAGCACTTAATATGCAGTGTTACAAACTGTATTAGGCCAGAAGATGCTTATTTGTGGCTTGGTAGTACTTTTCCTAAGGCTGGGACAAATAATTGGGGTGCAATTATTTCTACTGAGTTAAGTCTACCCATGCTCATGAGTCAATGAGGTGGTTGATGGGCATTACTAAAGTGATTAAAGTATCTCAGGAGCTTTCTGTGAAGCAGGTGTTGTTAGTAATCCATGTGTCTGAGGTGAGGAAAGTGCTTCATCTGCTCTGGGTGTCAAGGTGGTGACCCAGGTGGGGTTTTAGTTCTCTTCTGAGAAATAGCAGGACATAAACTTTTGTTTTCCATAGACACTGCTGTATATGTAAATTATATAGAGTGAAAAAAGAAAGAACTCTTTCTCATAGGAACTCAGGTAGAGTGCAAGCTCCCCTTTTGTTTCTTGTGGATAGGGAAGCTGTGATTCACTTCCTTATTCTACCTTCTACTAAGGAAGCTATCGTACCACCTTGATAGACTGGGAGGAGAAAGATATATGTGAAACTGTACTCAAAAGGAGAGGAAAAAAAGGCCCTTACTGCAGGTATCAAAACCAAAGCATTTGAACAGAAAAACAGTTCTGGGAGAGTTTTTCTACATGTTACTTTTCTTTTCAATGTAAGCTGTATTTATGATTACATTATGGCTATGTTGCAATTTTTCTGGTGTCTACTTCTCTAGAACTCGGGTGCTACAGTTACTCTGTTCTGGATCAATCAGAGCACCCTCCCCTGGTTTCCCATACTTCATGGTAAATATTGCTGTCTGTGGCAGAGGGAAATGCTGTGTGACAGCATAAATACTACTCCTTGTAGAGTGGTGTTCATCTGCTAGTATTGGGTATTCATTGTCTTACTTATTCTAGGAGAGACTTTTCTTTCAGGTAAGTGCTCAGCCTTTTTAGGGAACTGCTAGAGAAGAGAATAGGAAAGAAAAAGGATAAATACCTAGCAGGAACACAGTGATCATCCTGTAGTGTGTTCTTAACATCTTAGGTGTAGCTTTCAAGTAAGGCTTTTGTTAAAACAACAATGCTTTTTTAAAAGCAATATTTACTGTATACCTCAATTTTAAGTCAGGCTTCCTGCTCAGGAGGAAGAACTCATTATGTTCCTTACATATGAACAGACTAAATCCATCTCTCTTCTTTCCCTGTGTAATTATCATATGTACCTCCATGGAAAAACTGATGTTGTATTTCTCTTCTCCTCAAAACCAAGTTCAAACCCTAGCATTAACAGTATAGTTTGAAGTGCAATCAGGGCTTTTGCTAGCCTGGAAACATAAGGTGTTACATTGTGGGTTTGGGAGTCATGTTTTGGGAGAGGAACTATATAGCTAGTAATGATGCTTAACATAAATGTGCAGGACTCTTTCAAGATTATGCAATTTAACCATGTTAATAATAATTGTAAAATGAATGCAAGCCATCTTTATTCTCTTACTTGGTGCAGTGAAGTTTACACAGAAGTGGTCTTTGGAGGGAAATGATGCAGCATTAGTGATCTGAATACTATGATTTTTTTGTATAGGTTTCGTTTGTTTGTTTTTAAGCTTAGTCTAATTAGTATTGACCTGCTTTCTGAAGTTGTTCTACTGTAGCATTTTCTTCTTTCCACTCTTCTCCAGGTGTCCCTCCAATCTGAAAGTCCACATCTAGTTCAGGTATTACAGAAAGAACAATATGTAATAAGTCACAGCACATGAAAACTCAGTCCTAATTTCTTGGTAGGTAAATTCTGTGTGAAGGATTGCACTGGCAAATTGTCAAAGTTTTAAGAACTACATGTAACTTGTGATAAAGAAACTGTGTACAGTAGTGTTTATTGTACCTTCCCTATTAGAGGAACAGTCATTGCTTGTCTGTCTCGCTAGCAACAGAAGCATGAAATTTAGCTTTGCCTGTGACGGGTTCCTTGTGTTCCAAGTCCAGCCAGTCTTTTCTCAAACAGATTTGAAGAGAAGTCCTGAGGAATTGTCAACATCAGTTACAGTCATGCAGAGTCTGATCCTATAATTGGATGCCACTTTGTTCCTTTATGTAAAACTTCAGAGGATTGCTCAGGTCCATGAATTCAAGCAGACAATTTGATGTTAGATTTGAGAAGAATTACTGTACTGACTTATTAGGACCAAATTTTGTATTAAATGCTTTTTCTTTGATTTTTTTCTTTGTCCAGAGAGCATTCTGGAATAAGGCAAACATGTTGAGTTAGAGACATATTGTACTTCCTTTTCTCTTTCAGAAGTTTATTCAACTAAAGATTCAGAAATCAGCTTGATATAGTAATTATCACTTACAGGTAATATAGTGTGCCTAGCAGATCTGATTGATATATATTACCTTTTATTAGTTGATAAATATATCACTGTGAATTTAATTATTCTGGGAGTATTTTTGGACAGTAGCATAGGCTTGTTTCCTTTTTATGGTTGCCTACCATAGCATTTGTTATTAATGATTCTCCTTTTGTAATTTTTATTACTGTTGCTAGTTTTCCAGCACCAACTAAAACATGTTGGATTTTTAACATACACAGAAATTGGGTTTTTCTTTCTTGTTGTACTCAGGTCATTTGCCACACTGCCATGAGATACCATCAGGCAGAAATGACCAGTGCCTGGGTTCCCTTTATTAGATTTAGTGCTTTAATTACAGGATTGGCAAACCTTATTAAGCAAATACAGGTGCTACAGCTGACAGACCTTATGCCTGTGGTTATCATGCCCTTTATCCATGTATATCCTCAGCCTGGTTACATTACACTACAGGTTCAGCCCTACCTGATGCTAAATCAAGGGGTTCAGAGTTGTATAAAGAAGGCTGAAAATTCACCAGTGGTAATGACTAGAAGCCTTGAGAGGCCAAAATTAAGACTGGAGTCCTGTCTCTGTATGTCAAGTGAGAAGCAGTCGTTATCCTAGTCCTTAGGTAGCCTGTGTCTGAACCAGAGATCTCAGAATGTGAGAAAAATTGAAGAGGAGGAAACCAAGGCATTAAAATTAAGAAAGACTATTATAAAGGCACTAATGGACTGTTAGGTTCCCATTTTGTATCTACTTATACTTTGTATCATTTCTCCATAAATGACTAGGAGGAGATAATGCAGGATATCTCTAGCAGAGGTGGTTCACAACTTGCATTTATTTCAGCAGAGCTCTGTATAAACACAGTGATTGATGGACAAAAGCTGAGTTCACAAGTTCTGGTCCTCAGCATGCAAAGCACACCAGTTGTAATCTTGTTATTAAACCAAAGCAAATGCATGTAGACTTTGGGGGTGCTGGAATACCTAAACTGAATAAAAATAAGTAAAAACTGTAGCTGGAATGCAAATCTCTTGCTAATAATCTGGCTTGTGTTTTGATATAGCATATATAGTTAGCACAGCAGAGCAGTATACAATTAAAGGCAATCCTTTACTAGTCTAACAGATCTTTAGAAGAATAATGATTTTTTCTCCTTTAAATCACTGCCATCTGTGGGAAATCAAAGGGGGGGATAGGAGGGCTTTCTGAAAAATAAACATGCTTAGCTGGCCTGCTAATGTTGAACCACCTCTTTTCAGCTGCATTGTTAAAGCTGTGCTATTGGAGAGGATGTACTGGTTTTCGGGAGAGCTGAGAGTGAAGGGCGGCCAACACCTGTGGACAAGCAGGCAGGTACAGTCTCCCAGGCTTTTATTGCAAAGTACTTCGGGCAAGCATGGTGGGGAGCTGCTAGCTCCTGACTGCAAGCAAAAGCGCCCTTAGAGTGGCACGGGGAGAGGTATTTGGGGTTTATTTGGGCGGGGAGAGAAGGAGCACCGAGGGCAGGTACGCGGAGAGGCAGGGAACCGCATTTCCCTCCAGAAAAGAGAAGCGTGAAGACGCTAGCTGCCCGGGGGAACGCTCTTTCCCGTTTCCACCCCCCGCGCCAGGGGCAGCGCTCCCCCGGGGAAAGCCTCGCTCCC
>NW_008824115.1:1133782-1143715 GCF_000699105.1 Pygoscelis adeliae | reverse complement strand
GGGCGGCTCTGCCGGGGTTCGCAGGGGCGAAGCGAAGCTGGTACCTCTGGGGTGGAGGGCGGGGGGATGATACTCTTCTCTGAGGAAGGCGTGGAAAAATGCTGCGTCTCCGAGGGAAAGGGCCGGGGTTAGGCAGCCCGCTGTAAGCACCGTCTTGAACGATGAGCGACGGG
Source organism: Pygoscelis adeliae (assembly GCF_000699105.1). Classification (NCBI taxonomy): domain Eukaryota; kingdom Metazoa; phylum Chordata; class Aves; order Sphenisciformes; family Spheniscidae; genus Pygoscelis; species Pygoscelis adeliae. Next base: position 1,143,542 of record NW_008824115.1, on the reverse strand, counting down.
ACGGCCCGACGTCTGCTGCTTATGGGGACGCCAAGCGCTGAGCTTGCTCTCGGGGCAGTAGGGCTGCCTCCATGAAAAACCGGGGCTGACTTCTGGTCTCTCAGGAAAAAAAAAGCCTGCGAGGCTCTAAATGCAGGCTAAGCCCAGAGCTAAAACACAATAATGCCTTTTACCAGCAGCTTTTCCACTTTTAAAACTGCCATCGGTTCCTCGGCTCCCAGTTTGCGGCTGGATGTCCAAGGCTGGGTGCAGGCTGCCTTCCCGATAGTTCTGTGGAGCCTGACCAAGGTGTTGTGAGCTATCTCCTTCATGGGGCTTTTAGCAAAAGTTTTGATGGTGAAGAAGCATGACACAAAGTTGAGGAGAGACTACAGGCTGCGGCCCAAAAAAGTCAGGAGCCGGGAGTGCAGGGTTTTGTAAGCCATTTAACCTGTGAGGTGGCAACTGCTGGTGCAAATTTACCTTTGGGGTGTTTAGTAAACATTGTCAGCATGCTAGAAAAACTGAGGCTCAGGAGGGCTTTTCTCGGAAACAACTCCCTCAGTATCTCTTATCTGAAGGACATAGGAATAAATCTTAGTACTTCTCTGTATATGGATTGTAATACAGCAAAAACAGGCAAGATTGCATTTGAAAACTTTTTTAAGCTCAGGCAAAAGTTATTAATACATTATGCTTTTTTAAATTATTTATGCTGTTTGTCAACTCTTTGCATTTCACTCATCTCTGTACTATCACCAGAGTGGTTTTAGATCAGACATTCAAGAGATTGATATTTTTGCAGATCGTGGGTTAGCTTCTTGTCAGTTTAATTATACCTGAATAGATGCATGTCAAGCTGAAACACTGAATTTGGTCACGAGTGAATGCAGGTTTTTGGCCAGTAGGACGCATTTCTGGTTGTGCAAGAGTTTTTTAAATGATACAATCTTGTTTTATGAATTTTGCAAAGTAAGCATAAGACAAAGAAGGATCACCTGGCTCATAACAGTTCATTCCACCAGTGGCTGGGCTCTGGTCTGGAGAGATAAGCTTTATTTTTCCTTTTTACATCTTGTTCTGGGGAGAATTTGGGGAGGTGTGTCTTTGAAGCATTATTGTAACATTCTTCTGCTGTTAAGCTGAAAAGCTCCGTGAGCATATCCAAACCTTGCCTCTGCTGTGCCCTACTGTGCTGCTGAATGTATCATTTTTAGCAACTTCTGAGTGATTTGGGCTAGCTCCGTCACTGCTTAATGAGAGCAATTCTTCCACTAATGCGTTCACATCAAGAACAGATCTGATGATACAAAATGTTCTTGAATGTTCATGTTCTTGTAGTAGTACTATTACCTAGGCAAAATAATCTTTCAATTAAGACAGGAAGAGTATACCACTGCTAGTTCCTTAAGGCTTGCCCTTAAAGAGAGTGACCACTATAAAAATACATCAGGCTTGACAAGATGATTTCTGCTGTGTTGCTTTTCAAAAAACTTTCAGAGTCAACAGGCCAGATCTTACAGCTATGAAGTCTTAAAAAAGCTGACAAAGAGCTTTTGAATACCTTATTCCATAAGTTCTGACCAAAGAATGATCTACCTGTCATCACTTAGTAAGAAAAACCACAATTATCTGATTACACTAAGAACAAGTCTTATAATGAGTGAATATAAAGTTTCTCAGTGTTTACATCCTTGTAGCAGTAATATTTTTCACCTGTGCATTTGTAGTTTTATATGGAATTGAAAGGCTATGTAGGCCATGTATCTCTATCTTACATTAAGGCTATAAATGCCCTTAAGAAGTCTAAGTTTTAAGAGCCTGAGAGTTGAAGGTAGAGCGTACTTAGGGATATCAAGCATGGCAAAGCATACCTTGTTAGCGAAAGGTATTTACTTAAAAAGGCTAGGTGGATTACAAGTTGTCCTGTATGAAAGCTAAAGCAAACAGCATGGTTTGGACTATATTGTGAAGTAGGTATCAGTGTTCCTACAGAGGCAGTATGAACTTTTGCTCTCTATCCCCTGCCATGTACCCGATTCCACTAGTTCAGGTACCAGCAGCCAATGTGCTGTTCCCAATATTATTTTATGCAGTCCTGGGTTTAATGCTCACAAGAGGGTGGTTGCCAGGCTTAACCACAAGGGTGATTTCTGTAGGGCTTGTGTTTGGGCAAGCGCAGCCTTGGACTGGGAAACTGTAGCAATTGCATAAGGTTTTCTGTGTGATGTTTTTGTTAAAGTGAGTTGTTCTCAAAATGAGTTACGTATTAAACTATATTGGAGTGTTTTTTCCTCCAAATGATTGATAGATTACCATGGGAAAAATGCCACTTTGTACCTGTTTCAAGGTATCAACAAAAAAAAGGTTGCTCCTGTATTTTGGCTTTAAAACTAAAGAATAAAAATTTCCCTGAACTTCACAGAATAGTTTACACATATTTTCTGGTAACAGCCTCTTCCCTGGTCTGAGATCAGAGCTTCAAGTGAGCCAGAGAAGGAAATGAACTAAAGCATCATGCTGGTTTAACTAACTGTTTTGGGGACCACTCATATCTAGAAGGCATCTTCTTGCTTTTGTGCTTGACGAATGTAAAGACACACCTAGGAATGTTACTGCTAAGCTCTGCTGGACCCGGGCCAGCCAGCTCCCGAGTCTGTCATCCTCCTGAGCAGGGATTCATCTCCTGAATGCAGGGATCTGCATCTGGAGAGTTGAGTAGTTTGGATGCATGGGAGGAGCGAACTTCCTCCTGGTGTTTGCAAGAGTTTGGGAAGTGCAGTGCTGGCGCACCTGAATAACTGTGTGTGTCAGCTCAATCCAGCTGAGTTTAGTAGCTCTGACCGAGCACTGCCCGTGCTACTGTTCAGGTGGTGCCTTGCAGAGCCACACAGTACTTGTAGTTTGCCCGGTTTCTCATTATCCTTCATAATGAAGAGTTATAAACATATTAACACACATATATATGTAGCTAATGGGAGTCAAATAAGCATCAAGTTCAGAGTGTTAAAAGTAACTGTATTCAAGTGGCAAGCATTTCCCTCCCTGGATGGAGTTTACAAATAATTTTTGTTAGTTACTGTCTTGTGCTAGTTATTTACCAAGAGATAACAAAGATGTGTAAGGAGGGTGTGTCTGTGGACTCTTGAGAAGGATTAAGAGGTATTTCTGGACATTATTAACCACTTGACTTTCATGGACAAAGGATTCTGCACACACTGGAGGTGTCTATTTCTTCCTGTCAAGCTCATGTGTGCCACATTACCATCTCCTGCTACATCAGGGACTCTGCTTACTCTCTTCTGCCTACACTTCAAAAGAGGAGGATACCTGGTTGACCTGCATACGCTGTGATTTTTTTTAAAATATCTGCTGTGCAATTTTATTTATTAAATGTTTGTATTGTCTTTGCGAGCTTGGACAGGTAAGTCTTATTCTTGGAGGAGGAAGAATGGGATTTGCCGACATTCCTTGGTTTAGTTCTGACCTACTGGCCTTACAGATGGTCTAACTAATGGCAAAAACTAGTAAGCATGTGCTCATGCCTTGCTTGAAGCATTCTGATAGTGTTGGCTAATAACATTCAGGAAGGTTGATTGTTTCCTCATGCAGAACTTGAGCATTACACTCAAGGGGTCCCTTTTTTTTTTTGCTTGTTTTATCCCAATCATATATGCTTTAATTGAATGAAGTAACTTTTATTAGGGCATCTAGAGAGAAATGTGAGTGTTGATGCAAAAAGCTAACTGCTGTGCCAGGAGCATATACTACTTCAAAACACAATTAATAGTGTAAATAGCAAATATTGTCATCCTAGTACCTGTTTTCAGTAAACATGTTGAATGGGAATATAAAAGGATAAAGAAAGTATAGCTATGTAAGTTTCTTCTGCAGCAGTTGTAAGTAGCCAGTGATTTCTTTTCCAGGATTTTCCTTATCAGTCCAGGTAAGGTGGTGGCTGTTTAAAATTCCTTGGACTTTTATGCTGGCCACCACCCCGTTTGTGTATGTGTAATCATCTCTGTTCTGCTTGTTTCTGTTTAAACTTTCCAGTGCAAGGCTTTCATTCAGACTAACCTGTACTCTTCTAAAGCACAAGCATGTTTTTGGGAAGAAAACAGATTTTCTGTATAGTCTGTGCCACTGTGGACTTCTGGTGTCTCTCCTATTGCTGTGTGAATTGCTAATGAGCTGAGCCTCACTGTCCAAGCTAACAGAGGAAGTAAGTGAAAGGAAATCATTTACTTCGCTAACTGGAATTACTGTTTACTGAAAGGTAATGGAAGAGATAAGAATTCCATCTTTTTAGACAAAAAAGTGCAATTGATATGACTGTAACGAGGTCATAGCTTGCCAGAGAAGAAGTTCTGAAACTGGACAAATAGGCTTAACAGCTGAACATGATGAGAAAACTGTCACTGTGATAAGGCACATTTCATCTCTGGGGACTTTCTTCCTCAAAAGTTTTTTTTTTGTCAGTAGTCAATTAGGCATTGCAGACAGTCAGGTTTAATCAGTATGAAATAAACCTTGGCTATTTCCTTCATTTCTGGTCTTCTACAGATTGTGACTTTGGTAGCTATCAGAATACAGACGTGTGTGGTGAGCCTGGACCAACCACTGCAGAAAAACTTGTCCAGTTCCATATAGACCTGTGGCAAAGACCTATGCCTAGGAGATCTGCCTACTGATTTTATTCTGTTTATTGTGGTATTTTGCATTCTTACTTTTGATTAGAAAAAGTGATCTTAAGAGTTGGCTAAAACTTTTTTCATGTCTATGTACATTGTTTTTAAGACAATGAATGTGATAGTCTTGGTCTCATTTGTTAAACTTGAAGCAAATAAAAAAGCTTGAACCAAAAATTCTCATTTTCCTACATTATTTGCTTAAGAGAGTAAAGAGAGAAATGATGGAAATTACTCTTAGTGTGTTGTGCTGATTTTTGTTATGCTCTGTAATGAGATTGTCTTAGCAGGCTGGGAGAAAGAACTCTGGTTTTACAGCCTTATCATTACAAGTTGGAGATTTGGTATGTATGGGCAGGATAGAGAAAGTAACATAATGTGAAGGAATGATCCAAAGTGCTGGTCAAGGTCTGCTCTCCTTGCTGTCAGCCTCTATGTCAAAAGGAACATGAGCCAGCTGGTAAATACTTTTCCTTTTTCTTAAATTAAAAAGTATTTTCAGTCCATCTCTAATGTTCTCACTTCGGGCTTTTTGAACCTAGGTTTGCCTGTTTCTCTACAAACAGCACCACCCCAAATAAGAAGTCTTTTGCTGATTACAATGTCTGAAACTTATCTATGAATCCTCCCTGAATTTTCCTTGAAATATTTATGTGTATTTTTGAAAGTTTTGTTTTTTAGTACTGGAATTGAATTCTTCAAGAATATTTCAGTACATATATTTTTTTACATATATCTACCGAAAAACTGTTTATAACTTTGTTTTAGTTTGAGCTTCCCTCAAGCAAAAAATGGATATACTTACAGTTGGAATTGGCTATAAAACATTTGTTATGTCTCTTATGGTATTTGCAAGCTGAGATCATAAGGATGTTCTAATCTTGTAGTTCTGCTGTTACATTAAAATGAGATAAGCATGCTGTAATTGCTGCTGCAAAACCATTCTGACCTTTATTTTAAAAGAACTGTCTTGTTAGGAGCAGAACTAAATGGTGACTGTGCAGCTATAGGAAATGGTCACTCTACTTTGTAATTGTACACTAAAAATCAAACAGGATGGCACAAAGTTCAAACTTCAAGACTAGAACCCCATACAGAATAAAAAAACATTAGGAAATGCTTCCTGTCTGAGCTTATTTTAGTGATGTTGGAAATGCCACAGTAGGTGTGACTTGTACTGCCAGTGCACTTGCTTGCAGAAGGTTTGGATAACCTGATGCAAGTCTGAGAAGTGTTACTTGAAGGTAATTTCTATGTCTGTCTTCTGCTTTCCTGATAGAAGCAGTTCCTGTTGAAATCAACAGACTTAGAGTGTGCATCTGAGAGCAGAAGCTGGCCTGTAAATTAAAGCTTCAATTGCTGTTGAATGTGTTTTTCCAATAAAGTAGTCTTCAGGTGATTTCTGTGGTGTTGTGCTGAGAGAGTCTGACACCATCATCCTAGGACAAGTGCAAGATGTTCAGAGTAAGTCAAGCTTGACCAGAAGGAACTGTGTAGTAAACTAACTGGGGTTCCCAATTATCAGGCTATCATAAGCAACATGTGGTTACAAATATAATGGTATAAAATTTCTTTTATAATCTCTGAAATTTGTAAGTACTTGAAAAGAGCTCTGTATGTGAACATATGTCTGTAACAAATTCAGGGTAAGTTCAATAAAAAACTTATTTCTATACTTCTAGTTACAAATTAAGAGCTTTTATAATGGTTATGGTGAAGGAGGAATGGCAACTGAAAACGCAAATGGAAGAAGATGAGGTAGAGTTAGTGAAGAAGGAAAGAGGAGAGAAATGTACTAAAGTTCAGTCAAAAACGTAAGCAGCTCTTTGAATATGCACTGAAAAATTAAGTAGAGTCTGGCAGTGTGCCTGGAGGATGACTTGTAGCTGTTAATTCAAAAAAGTGTGGACAGAGTTATTGTGAAGAAAACTTAGTGACATCCTCTTACCTGAAGCTACAAGTGGCAAGTAACAGATCTGCTTTCCTCTGTTCTCTGTGCCTACTGGAACATCAGCTCTCCCTCCTGACACTTGCATGTGGCTTCTTCTGCTGAAAGGAAAAAAACAGGGAATTGATCACTTGGATGGAGGATTTCTTAAGGGCATTTGCCAGTATGACACTTGTTTGATCTACTGAGTTTATATTTGGACTTGTCAGAAGTAGGAAAAGGGCAGGCATACCTATTTTATCTTCTCTTATGGAAAAAACTCACTAAATAGCAGATTAAAGGTCTATTCAGTCTTGCTTTTCTCCCAGAATTGCAAAGCTAGGTGTTTGCATCCACACAGGAGGTGTGCCTCATCATTGCAAATCCTACATATTTCATTGACATGTTGGAAAGCAAGTGGAATCTTATTTGCAAAATTGAAGTTTCTGGCATGAGTTTCGGCAGTTGTGCAGAGCATTGGAACCACAGGAAGCTTGCGTTGTGCAGCAAGCTGTCACTCATTCTGCTCCACAACATGAGAAATCTCACAGCTTTGGTATGCTATGAGTAATAGTGTAAGTCATTGAATTAGACAGTCTGGTGGGGCAAGGCCACCTTGCCCCAGAATGAGCCAGTGTTTCTGTGCTAATGCTGTTTTGATATTACTTTATTTGTAGGCTTGCTTAATTTAGAACACTTAGTTATCAGAGATGTATTACAGTATTTATTCTGTAGCCTATTTCTTAGTCTTGGATGATAGCTAGCTCCTTAGGAGATCAGGGATGTACTGTGCTCCTATGCTTTTTTCTACTGCTGGAATTAAATAGGGTTGTTAAAAGGTTTTGTTGCCTAAACTCTTTAAGTGGTAAATATATTTGTTTAAATGTTTATTACAGACCTACAGCAAACAGGTTAAATATGGGGGAAGGGAACCACTTAGTGTCAAATTCAGGCTCTATGCTTTTGAGGTCAAGGCTTTGTGCATACATCTCTTAAGTGTAAATCCTACTCCTCCTTCTCTGGTTTCTCCTTTATTCACTCCTCCCCTTCCTTCACCGGAATAACTTATGCTTCTGGAAAAGCAACTGCGTGGGAGTTTTGTGGTCGCTTCAAGGCCAACTTCAAAATAGTTTTTCCAAAGCTTTTTCTTGTGCAGTGTGGTATTCCACCCATTTTAATAAGGAAAACTAGACTTGCTTTGGTTTCACCTAAAATGAAAGTTACCAGATCCTGGAGGATTGTTCGTAATGACAGTATTTCAGTAAGTTTTCCAAAGTAGTACAAAGTCAATAGTTTTACCAGTTACTCTTGTAATACAATGAATCCCATGTAAAGCCTCTACAAGAATTTTAAGAGTTGTTTCTTCACATTTTATTTACTCTTAATTCCTACAGGAAAAGAAAGAACAAAAGAGGAACAGAGGCCTTGTCCCTCCTGGTAAGCATAGTGTGCTTCTCTTAAATCATCTGTGAAGGGGGACTGGTTCTGGCAGAAGACTGCCAGAAGGTTGCACTGAGCTATGCAGTTCATACAGTAACACTGTTAGCTTGAAAGGGACCTTGGGAGCTCTGTAGTCCAACCTCAGTCTCAAAGCAGGATCAGCTGTGAGCTCTGAGTGGGTTACTAAGGTCTTTATCCCATAGGACCTTGGAAAGGGATGGTGACTGCACAGCTTCTCTGGGGAACCTGCTATACTGCTTGGCCAACTTCATGATGGAAATGGTTTTCCTTAGGTTGTGTCAGAACCTCCCCTGCTTTAAGACCCCTGCCTCTTGACCTCCTGCTGTGTACCTCTGTAGAAGTGCCTTATTCAATTGTTTCAGAACAATCAAAAATGTTAAGGAGCCTTATTCAGCCATTTTACGTTGCAGGTATTGGCTGCTACTGGGTGCCCTCCCTATCCCATGGCTGTCTTCTCTTCAGTCTGAACAGACCCAGTCCTCTCATCCTCTCCTGACAGGGCATTTGCTCTAGCCTCCTGACCCTCTTGGTGGCCTGATACTGCAACAGCAGTGATTGCTAGAGATGGGCTTTTTCTCTAAGTAAGCCTGTTGCGGGACGGGGGGAAACTTCCAATTCTGTTTGTAACAAGACTTAATCTCTCTTGTGTTTCTGTAAGAATGGAGCTGTAGGATTCCAGGTCTGCCTCAAATGCTGGGCTTGTCCTAATTTATGTTACCTTGTTTGTCAAGTAAAGCACGCTTCAGTTTGAGAGTCCCTGGTTTTGGCCTGTAGCAGGAGCATTCAGTCTGAAGAGCCCTGGTGGCTCAGGTCTGAGGGCAGGAGGGTACAGTCTATCCAGAGCGTGGCCTAGAGTCTTGGCTGGAAAGCAATGAAAGGCAATCCAGATCAGAGCCTAATTCACACTGTCATAGCTCTGCTGTGTGGGTAGAGTCCAAAGAACGTGACTGAGCTCTGGAAAAACAACAGCTGAAGACAAATCTAAGGTTTCATCCTCAATGCTTCTGAGCTCCTTGAGGGCTCTCCCTGATGAAGGTGAGTCACATGGAGCCTTTGTGTTTGAGGGAACAAAAATCTATGCCCTGGAAGCAAGTCCTGCTGTTTGATACAGCTGCTGCTGCTGGGATTTCTCAGCTGAGTTGTTTGTTCTTCAGGGAGATGCAGGTGCTCTGCCAGGCTGTCATGGCGGCAGGGGATGCAGGTAGCTCCTGCTCTTCACAGGGAAGCGCACCCTGTCAGAAACTTAAACCTGGGAATATGCCCTGGGTAATGAAACATAATGCCTCAACACCTGGTGCTGGATTTGGAGCCTTTTTGGTGTCAGACTGTCAAGTTATAATATTCATGTAGTAAGCGCACTGGCACTTGTGGTTGATTTGCATTACAATTTTGTTGGTGTTCTCCTATGCTCTTGATAAATATTCTTTGTTAATTGCTTGTGATTTTTTTAATTACGATTTTTTTGCCTTTCTATGTCCCGCTGATTCTCTTTCCTGCTGTTTTTCTTCAAGCCTGCATGCTCCTCCCGGTTTCGCGGGCAGGCCTTGCTGGGAGGTGAGGCTCTGCGGGGCAAGGGCTGAGGAGACAAACGGTCACCTCCCTCCGGCGATCAGGCTTTCCGCTGGTGTCCCGAGAGCTCCTGGGCACGCCCCCCGCGACGAAACACGGCGGCGTTTAACACCTCGTTCCCGTAACCCTTCACCTC
>NW_008824115.1:1117604-1132983 GCF_000699105.1 Pygoscelis adeliae | reverse complement strand
GGGGGAGAGGGTAGTGGAGACACCCCCCCCACCCGCGCAAACTCCTCCTTCCGCCGCGGGGCTGGGGGAGACTGAACGGAGAAGAATAGATCTGGCGGCGGGCTGAGGGGAGAGGAGGGAGCGGGAGGAGGCCGGGGTGGAGGAGGCCTCTTTCCTGCGCCTGGCGTGCGGTGGAGCGGGTGATGCCCGGCCAACTTCACGCAGCGGCCGGAGGAGGCTGCGCGGGGCGGCGGGGGAGGCTCCTGGGTCGCCAGGCGCCGGGTCTGTGCTCTTCCCCGCGTCCCTCGCCTCTTCTGCCACCCTCTTCCTCCTCGCTTGTTAAATGTGTGCCCGCACCCCACCAGTGCGCACTTTAACACCTCGTGGAGGCATTTTTTAAACCTGGGGATGGGAATACAAAGGCCTGGAGGCTTGTCTCCGCGTTTGAGAATAAGTATATTCGCTGTGGTCGGGATGGAAGCAGACGTTGCCTACATGCTGCACAGAGCTCAGGTGCTGCACCAAAGCACTGTGCTGAGAGTGGGCTGTGGCACCCACAAACACACGCTTACAGGCTCAGGTGTTGATACGGCATCTGGCTTCTCTTTTGTGCCGGTAGTTAATGTTTATTTTATTGCAAGATTGTTCTTGTGGCAACTCCACTTTGTTCCTCTTCATTGTGAGAGTTTGTATCATTTGTATTTTGAAGTTAATGTGAGAACAAGGGAAAGAAATAGGTATTTCCTTTATAGGGAGTCATATGTCTTAAAAAAATAGGTTTTTACTTATATTAACTGTAGAAAGTATCAGCCCTGGTTAACAAAGTATACTTCTACAGACTGCTCACATATTGGAGCTTTGGGTTGCCCTCTCACTACCCCCAGTGGGGATGTGGTATGGTTTTAATAATTTTAAGTAATACAGTGCTGGTTTGGGTTTTTAAAATGTTAATTTGATTTGTAGTGGAACAATGTGCCAACCACGTTGTTTCTACAAGCCACATTAAGATAGGTTTTTAAAATGGGCAGGTACTTTCTAATAACTCAGGAGCAGTTGAACAGCCCTAACTGATGTGCAATTCTAGGTGTTGAATGTTATGCAGTTTGAATTCTTAAGTGGAAGAAATCACATTGTGGCTGCTAGAAGAAAAATAAATACTAGAAAGTATTTTTTTCCCCCCTATTTTATTTTTTGATTGGCTTATGTGCTGTATTGTTAAGTGGGGAAAAGGAGGAGTCTAGTCACAAGAACAGAAGAACATAAGTAGATTAGAGCCTTTTTCTCATACCTACCAGTGTGAGCAAAAGTCTTCACTTTCATATTGAAAAATAACTGGCTGACTTGCTGAGTACTCAGGTATAAGTACTGTAAAAATAACTCTGAAGACTTAAGGCGAGAACTGTACTGAAGAGGAGAGCTTTAGAATATGCCTTAAATGCTCTAAATGCTTGAAAAACAGTAAACTTTGGGTTGTCGGAAAAGAAAAGGCAGAAGATCGGGCAATGACATTTTAACAAACTTATCTCCTGTGGTATAAATAGGCAGCACCTATGGATAGACTTGTTTTTATGACTTCTCTTTCAATTTTGTTTTAACCTATGTCTCTGTATTTGAATGCTCTGCTGCACTGATAGGAAGGTTTTAAAGGTGCTATGACTAAACCCCTGCTCCTGGAAGTAAATGGTACAAAACTTGCTGTGTTTGGGAAATCCCGAGTGTCACTGCTAGCCACTCTTAACACCTCTGTACCCAGTGCAGAACTTGACTTTAACTTAACTTTCCATCGTTGTCTCTGGTCTGACCTATACATATTTTGCATCTTAGAACTGTGCCATGATTAATAAATATTTAAAGTAGCTGAAGTGTATGAAGCTGTAGAATGTAGGTTTTGCTGTACCTAAATGCTTTTGATTAACTTACAAAATATTTGTACTTCATTTCTAAAAATCCTTTTCTTTGTTTATATTATGTTTTAAGGTCATGTTATACTCCAGAAATGACGTCAGAGTTCTGTTCTAGAGATTTTTGGCTTAAAATAGATGTAAATTAAATTTAGTAGCAGACGGGATAGACTAAATTGTAGAAAAACTTCTACCATACTTTGTCTTATACAGTTTGCATTCAATTAGTAATTCTGCAACAGTTTATGTAACTTACTGGTGAAATCCAGATGACGCTTTAGAAAGAACATTCCAAATACATTTATACACTTAAGTCTGCAGGTTGGGTACTTCTGGGGTTGGGGGTTGTTTTTGTTTGTGTTTGTTTTTTAAAGGAAGGAGTTGTGTTTAGATTCTGCAGTGAAGCTAAAATAAAGGCAGCTGTCCATCTAGGTAGTGTAGCTTATTCCAAATGTGTGTGTGAGCTGAGCAATATCCTGTGTTATAGCTATCCTATATGACAGTCAAAATTGAAGTGATTAGCATAGGCTTGTCATTAATTTGATTAGAAAGAAGTATCTCAAGTTTATTTGAACTCTGACTACTGGAAATAATGCCAGCTATTGCGGAAAGCTGTTCCATGTCTAGCGATGATACGTGGCATTGTCAGTGCTGTACCTAATCGTATATATAAAATTAGCCCTAACATTTAAAGTCTTGGGAAAGATAAATTTAAAGATGAGAAATAATCACACTCCTAAATAAAACGTGCTCAGTATTGTTTTCATGTAATGGTTGATGCTTTACTATTTGACTAAAACTGCTTGGCAACTGAAAAATACAGTATTATACAACTGACTTAGTATACCGTTGAGGTAATTGGCAATGTTTTATACCACACAGTTTATCATTTGCTACAGTTGACATCATGAAGGCTAACCATCGTGGAATCATTTTCTTCCAGGTCTGAGTTCAGGCCCTGAGTTTTTTCTGAAAAGTGCAACATCAAAGTCAAGAACAGGTCTTGACAGAAGAAAATGACTGAAATGTTTCAAATTCTTAATACATTCCATAAAGTGTATTTTGTTAAAAAGCAATTGAAATGGACTAGAGGCAAGCACGTGTACCGTCACAGTTTTCAGCACTCAGATGGTAATGGTTTAATTGCAGACTTACATAATTAAAACTCAGTATTTGCTATATAGTCAGTTCAGTGTTAAAGTCTTGCTGTCAGCTTCAAATCTAGCCATTCTCACATTGGTTTCAGGTACTGTACCTGAAGTTGGTTTTGGGTGCTATACTCCCCAAAGTTTTCTTGCAATACTTGTCCTTTTTGCAGTGGCAAGCTTTATATTTCCAAACTGGTTTTCACTTTACGATGTGAAGAATGTTGCAGACAAGTGTGAAAGGAGACCGGCGAATGCTTTAATTCTGAAACACATTTAATTCTTTTTTAATTTATTTCGATATGAATCTGTAGAATAAATGTAAATAGTTTTACAGACATGTAAATCGTCGTAGGACTAGAATTTATTTTAGGGGAAATGGAGATCACAAATTAGTTTTAAATACAACATAAACTGGCTATTTGAAGTAATACTTTGTTTAGCCATGTTAACTGCATCCTTAAGTATTGAATAACAAGAATCTTGACAGGACATGTATTTAAGTTTTAAAGGGCAAATTCAGTTTAGATGTGTATTTCTTTAAAAACTGCAATAGTAATTCACTGATCTAGTTCAATTAAACATAGCATTGTATTCATTTAAAGTTTCTCAATATCTTTAGTCACATACAGGCACACATCTTCATGTATGAGCTTCGTTAAGTCTTGCTGTCCATGATGCTGCCCTTACCCTTTTTTTTGCATGCTCTTTATTTAAAAACAAACCAAAAATACCTCATGCGTAAGCTGTGCACACTTTGGTCAAATCATTGGAAATTACTTGTACTTTATAAGTTGCCAAGACTGGCACCTGCAGTTTTGAACTACAGCCATTTAGAAGGTTAACAATGATAAAACCTACTTAGGGCAGTTTGATAGCTTAAAAAAATCCAAAAACATGCCTAATTGTAGAATTTACATTGTTGAATCCAGTGAACAATAGTTGTTAGCATCCAGTGCTACAAATCTGAGCTGAAATGTAGTGGAAAAATTAGAGGTTTTGTATTTGTCAGGCAACACAATATATTATGATATTGGAGAGGCAATTGTGAAAAGGGCAATGGTATATTTCAAAAAAGAGAAAAAAGAATAAGGGAAAGCTTCTCCCTTGAAGCCCAGGAATGAGAACATCACGTATCTTCTGATTCCTTTCAGAAATGCCATGTTCATTTGAGTATGTTTTGTATGACTGGCTGCTGATCTTTTAATATACAAGGGAATTGAATAGAAAACTCAGTGTCATCATGGAGATGTGGAATATGCTCTGTCTTAAAGTGCGTCAAGATGAGGATGCACATAAAGCACTGTGAGATTAGGGTAGTGATTACAGTTTGCTGAAAGAGTGATGTCGGTTCCTATGCCTTTTCTCTTGTTAATCTAAACGTCCTCTAGGCTGTGAGAGTCACAATTAAAACTTCCACAGCATTGCTAGGCTGGGGTTCAGCTATTACTAACAATGAAAATGGTTGTCCTCATACAGCTCATCATAAAGCAAAGTAGCAGTGAGCTTTTGGTGTGCGGAACGGTTGAGAGCACTGTGTAAGATGATAAGAAGCGATACATGAAGTGAGCATTGCTACTTTTGGGTTAACTGGTTCTTCTGAAATTTGTCAGTAGTAGGGACATAACAGTCACTGATCATTTGCTGGCAATACTGTTGTCTATATACTCTGTTTGCACTTCATTGTCTGTTGGTCACCTTTATCGTGATGTTTCTTCAGAAGGCATGTTTTAAGTGGCAGTGGGGAACGGTTCAGTTGACTACAATTTCAGAAATGTGACCCTTGGAAATAACCCACATTTTAATTACTGAGCATTGGAGTATAGCTGCACAAAAGTACAGAAGTGTAAATCAAATATTCTGGTTTAGACTATTTAAATGGCATACTCTAAGTCACTGAGGCGGCCTTTTCATGAAAGAATGCCAGTTGATGCTAAAAAAAGCTAAATGGTACGCCTCATGAAGATGCTAAATAAAGAGTGATGCTGGATAGCTGGGGAGAGTGAAAAAAGGGATGCTCTTTGAAATGAGGAGCCAGGGCTTTGATTAGTGCAAGTACTGATACTAGCAGTTATGTACGAGGAACGGTGAAAGGGCATGTAAGCTACTCCCTGGCAAGATACTTTTCTTAGATTCTGCTGCACATTTCACATTGGCTGAAGCACCTGAAACATCTGCAGAGCTTTCTTCCTAGCTGCTGAGAAGATGAGAAAACTTGTGTCTGTTTCCTCTTCTCCCACACTAATATTTTACCAGTCATATAAAAAGTGCAACTTTCTTTCCTATGCTGCTGTTTTGAAGGATTCTGCAACTATGATACATCTAAAGCTTTCTTTTTTGTTTATCTGATACTATCAGACCATTTATGGTCTGATATTAATAAATTTTGTTGTAGCAAATTGGGATGAAAGCTTTTGGTTTACCTCTGTTCTTATTTTTCTGAAGAAAAAGTTAACTCAGTGATATTTGCGTGTGCATGTGGACACAAATACATCTGAAAAGTTGTCTCTTTTTCGTTCTTAACCTCTGGGGTGGATGTAAAAAAGGTCTTCAGTTTTATTTTGCTTTATAATCCCATAGCGCTCCTCAGAGAAGACACGCTGAATCTTTATAAACTATATGAATTCCCTTAAGATACAGTGAAATATGTAAGAATTTGTTAATTTCCCTTTTGCTGTCAAGAACATTAAGAGCAATATCAGTGAACTGTAAATATTTCACTCTGTTCCATCCCAGCAAGAGTTGAACTTTGCTGACTCTCAACTATTTGCTTTTTGTTAAAAGGGCATGGGGAAAGAAAGCCCTTTTCTCTTCAAGATACAGTAAATATTAAATTGATATTCACCTGATCAAATGCCTCCATGTGTGCTGAATAAATATTTACAGTTTTAATATCACATTTTCAAAGACTGATCTGACCTTAGACTTTCACCAGCCACAGAATCTTGACTTTTGGCCTTGTCAAGACATGATCATGCAAGGCTGTGTTAAAGGCCCAAAATGTTACGGGTTTTCTGTGCATATCTTGTTCAAGGACCTCATTTCTTTCGTGAAGTAGTACAGGACAGACATTGATGATTTTTCTGCCTTCGATACATACACTTTAAACTTCTTCTTAAACTGTGGTCTAGATTAGATCCCCATGAGCCTGGGAGGGTAATGTAGGTCTCTGGATTCTGCTAACACTCTTGACTTGTAACTGGATAGTTTGACGTATGAGTATCGATCCTGTTTGCTACTCATTTAGAGAGCAGTGAACCACTTTATAGTTTAAAACAAATGCACTTCTGAACTCTCATGACTTCAGATCCTTTGATTTTCACCTACTCACGAAGACCATGCCTGGGGCTGCAGTCTTTGGCAAAGTACTTGAAATTGTCTTAACAAGTCTTATTTGAGTTTGCCATCAGCAGTCTGTTTTCCTGTGGCAGTTGTAAGAGTGGAGTCTAGAAATCCAAACAGCTTTCTTACAGAAACAAAAAAATTAGAACAAAAGTAGTTGATAAAGCAGGTCTTAAAATATGGTCTAGACACCTGATTACTTTCATGAAGATTTTTTTCACTTAGGAAGAGGCCCACTTTTTTTATTGTCTGTAAAATTGGTCCATCATTCTATCTCCAGACAGCCATCAAGAAATTTATCCTGAGTGGCTGATTCAGCCTTGGTTAGAGCCCGCATTCCTGGCCTCAGCAACCACTGGTGTAACTCCATTGAGAGGCCTGGGATGATGGTGCGTAATTGTTCACGTGTATCCAGAGTTCAGTGAGCTTGGCTTTGAACTCAATAAACAATACTAATCCTTGTTCCTGTATCAGAACTTTTCATGAATTGCATGTGCATTTCTTTCCTTCCCTTTCTTTGCTTCTTTTGAGCTACGTTTCTGCAGTGTTTCTCTGGGAGCACCGACAGCAGCAGCAGTCAGCTAGGTAATTTTATTAACCTTATTCAGCAGCTGCTTCTACACTGTAGGGTACGTGTTCTTTAAGAGAAAAAGAGGATCTTCAGCTACTGCTGTACTAGTTCTTGTCTTCACCTGTCCTTGCCAGTTGTACTGACCAGAAGGAGACATTTTTTTAAAATAGAATTTAAAGAGGAATTGTTAAAATTTAGAGGAAGTAAGAGGAAATGAATGCATTGCCACCATGACCCTCTGTCAGATTTATCCCCACCATAAATGTGTATTTCTTGTAGTAGCCTGCTCTTTGTGCTGTTGGCAAGTGAGCTACCATTTGTACAAAAAGAGCAACTACGGATATACAACAATTTATCATTTTTTTTCCACTTTTTTTCCAAGAGTTTGCCTACAGAGCTTACCTGGTTTTACTGGGTACAGTTTTTGATTGTATGAGGCTTTGGTTTTTTTAAAGTTCCAAATGAATAATACTGGCTTGCTATCTTTTCTCCTAGCTTTGCGACTATACAAGCAGGTAGCTGATGGGCATTTTTCTGATGCTTTGGCATTCAGAAATATAATGCACGTGTTTAATGTAATAAAATACATATGTGGAAGGTAAGGCTTGGCACCTTTGTTATTGTGTTTGCTGTTGATGGTTTTTGAGGGTTGGCAGAGAGTGCACTGGTTACAGTGAGGGCACAAAAGAAGATGTGTAAAAGCAGAGAGGCAGAGCTGAGATCCAGGAGGCAGTAGTAGCAAGGAATCGTGGTTTGGGTGGATGGTGGCTGAGCACTAAGAGAGTGTAGCATAGCAACATGAAGGCACCTGTTCTGGTAGCCTTGAGCTTGTTTATTGTGAAGTTCTGTCTGTAACATTAGTTTTGAAAGATTGGAGTAAATATTCTTTTATAAACACCGATGACAGCTGCACACGGTGTTTTATGCAAGCATAACAGCTGTCTTACACGTTTGAATTGGCATTTATAATTGAAACAACATGCATTTCGGGGAAAGATATTTCAGAAGATCCATCTTCCTGTGTTGTTTGGCCTAGGGTTCGGTGTTTCCAAATACTCATTCATTTGGAGTTGAGTGGTAAGGGTTTCCTTGTGTTTTGCTTTTCTGTTTCTAGTATTTATGAGTTACTTTAAAAAACTGAAGTAGAATTAATTACGTGCATCCTTTGCTTTCCATCCCTATTACTCTGTAGCTCATTTTTTCTTTAAAGAAGTACAAAATAATGTAAATTGAATGCTGCTCACTATAAAACTGTTGGTTTAAAAATCTTGGCCTCATGGTATGACTTTATGCAGCTCTCTTGATGGATAATTTAGAAATTAGTACAATAGATAAAAATACAATTCTAATATTTTGATATTGATGTGATTGCAGTTTTAAAAAGAGAAATAATTATACCTATAAATGTCTTTGGACTTTCCAGAGGTTAAGTCCAAAGAGGTTATAATGTATTAACCAGATTGTTGGAAGCCTATGGAAAGATCTGATCAGACTGAAGTTTCTCAGAATACCGAATCTCCTGTACATATTAAGAAAACAAAACTGGTTCATGTGAAAAGGAATAGGTTATTCTCTGAATCTGCTCTAAATTACAGCTTCAGATAACATGTTGATCTTCATAGCTTGGTTATCAGATATGCAGTAGTAGCCACTGCGTCTTAATTTTCAGAAATGTGAAGTGGAACACTTAATGGGAAAGGAGAAACTTTTATATAACAAATATATTGGTTGGAGAAATCCAACCCACTATAAACCATGGTTTTTTAAAAACTTTTAAATCTTGAAGTTTCATTGTGAATCAGGGGATTTAAAACCATATCTAAGGAGAAAACATTTTGAAATTAATAAGACAGGACAGCTTTTGTTGTGAGCCCTAAAAACAGTTGACAGAGAAAATGTGTGAGTCTTCGATTTTCATAATGTTTAGGGTCTGTCCCTATATTTCATATCTCAGAATTGTAGAGGTGTGATTGTATTTAGACTTTTCTGAGGTATTTAACTCCATGCTGCGACACACTTTACCAAACCAGTGCATTGCAACAAGAACAAAGGGCACTTCTCTACTGCAGGCAGCCCACAAGCTCGCCTCTGGAAATCTACAGAGACTGACATTGTGCCTGAAGCGGATCGATTTTCCTGTTGGTGATCTAGAATTAGCTATAAAATCATGATAAAATGTTAATGATGGAAATTAGCCATATGGCAGGAACAATGAGCAAATTGCAGAAAGTGAAATACCCCTGTTATATTCCTTGTTTCCTTCTGCGATATGCTTTCAAAGATCATCTGGACTTTTTGATCAATCTTTCTGTTGTTGGGAGTTTGGGCTTTGGTAAAGCACTCAGTCTTGCCTAGCTATTTTATGTAGTCCATTTAGTTTTTTCTAAGCTTTTTGTTCCCAGGCAGTAAACATCCTCAGTTACTATGAAGAGAAAAAGGGGAATTGTATTTTATGGCTTGTAAAGGGCAAGGAGCAAATGAAGTATGTTCTAGAGGCTGTTCTGAACTTAACATCTGTTCTTAGTTGCACGCAATTCAGGAGACTAGAGTTGAATCCAGGTGGTTTCTTTAAATTCCAGTTTTATGTTCATAGTCTGTTTGTACAAAGCAGACTGTACCAACAAAACTCAGAAGCTTTCTTTGAAAGTAGCAATGAAGAGGGTTTAGAGGAAATTGTAAATAGGCTGTAATAATGCCTTTTGGCTCAAATATATGAAAACTAAAATGGAATTTTGTCATTCCATCTCAAATTGTTCAGGTTCAGTAAGTTTGAAAGTCATAATTGTGCTTCCTTAAAATGAAAGGGGTAGGAGAAGGACCGAGCGAAGGCAGTGATGGTAACACCTGACTTTTTCATGCGCTGAAATGTGATGGGCTGGAGGGACTGCTCTATTACCTTTGCATTTTATTTCACTTAATTGCTTATACACTCAGTTAGGATGAATATTCAGATGTCCTCTTTAAAAATAAGCATATGCGAAGAGTGGTGTATAATACAACTGATGTGTAGGGAGTAAGCTTTTCATGTGAGTGTTCTTGGTTGCTTTTAAATATTTTATAAATCAATTAAGTGCAACAGTAAAAGGAAGACACACTGGGATATCAAGCATATTGACTTTTATTTTGTGTTTGTTAATTTAAACCACATGTCATGCACTATGAGTGTTTGAAAACAGTTGTATTAAGGTTCTGTGCTTTTTTTAATGTTGGATTTTGGCAACTCGTATTGTCTTGGTTGATTACTGGAGGAAAAGAACTTTTCATTGTTTTCCCTCCAAATTGAAATACCTTATGCAGAATGGAGCATCTGCCATTCTGGTCATCCTACACACACATCTTTGGTATATATTTTAACATTTCTGTGCAGCACAGAGAGCAACAAGGTGCTGATTGGGTTTAAATAACAATTCTCACTGGTAGGTCCTAGTCAGCATCAAGGAAAAATCCTGTTCACTGAGGGATGGGCTCATGTAATTTAAGTAACTTTTCCTAGAGATTAAATTTCAGGAGAGTGTGTAAAATGCAACATAATAGAAATTTGTTGATTCTGTCCTTTTTTAAAACAATGACTGACAATACTCTTTTCTTGTTCTTTGCAGTGTGGTGATATAAATATTTGGTAAGCAATTCAGTGACTATTTATTTCAATGCTATTGAAATGTGAAAGAAATTAACCTGATTTGTTAAGGTAATATGTATTAGGCTTGACTTCTAAGTATTTATTTTGTCTTTTGCACATCAAAATTGCAGACATTTATTATTATATACAATGTCTGGTTAGTGTTGTGTCCTGGTAGCAGCCAGAGAAAACTGTAAAAATATTTCACTAGAGATACGCGTAACTGATCCCTGACACTGCTTCTGGTTGTAATCTCATACTTACAGATTGGTCTGAGTCCTAGAGTATCAGGATCAAAATGTTTATTCCCTTAGTTGCTGTAACAGTGTGACAGATACTCATCTATATGAATGTCTGTTCCTTTGGATTACATGGGACCAGAGGTGTTCATAGCTTTCAAGCCTTCTAGTGGCAAAATTAGTCTTATATGAAAAATAATTTCCTAGCCACTCTTCTCTTGCCTTTGTAAGATGTGGCCAGAGGTATGAAAAAGGATGTACTACTTATGAAGCTGTATTTTAATAAAGTTAGTTCTTTGTTCTAATTTTTATTCAAAATTTTGGTAGGGAAACAGCTGCTTGGCTCTCTTGCCTGTTGAATAAGAGTGGTGAAAGATCTTGGAATTAAGCACTGGGCTTTGTAGAAGCACAGTATGCCATTACCTTCCATGGAGATGCAGTAACTTGCTCTGTAAGTGACTGACCATCCACAGAGGATGTAGTTCATGTGCGTGCTGCCGCGTCTTCACTTGAGAAACTTTAGCATTGTGTAGTATATTGCCTTGTAAATTACAGCTGTTTACAATAGAATTAACTTTTTACAGATATTTACAATGTAATTAACTTTTTAAGCACTTTCTGAATTACAGTTGTAATGATAAAAATATTGTTTGCATTACTGAACAATCAAAATTTGAAATATGCTGATGAATTCCCAGACTTTCAGTAATTCTTCTCCTGAAGACCACTTTTCTTAACAGAATTAAAGAAAAAATACAGAGCAGAAATTCAATGCTTTATCTATAGCATCAACCTGACCTTTCCCCTATTCCCAACGTGTAAGTTATATAGCTCATTAAATCTTTGAGCAAGCCCATGTTTTTTTCCCCAAAGTTTGGAAATAGGACTTAGTTTATTTAAAATGGTGTTGGGGAAAGGGACTATAAATAATGTTGTTAAGCCTAACTTTTATGTACACTGGAATATTGCCTTTTACCTATTTTCATAGCTCTCAACACCATTGCTTTTTGCTGCACAAATCATGACATTGTTACATCAGATAGAGGAAAATACAAAATTGTGACTATAGTTGGCTTTATTTGCCAGCCTGGTCCTTTCTTGGATATGATACTTAAATGACATTTATGTAGTAAATCTATGTAACTTGTTGCATTTGGAACTTGTTGCTTCTCAAGGAGATGCATGAGGAAATGACACTTTTTCCATTGTCCAACAAATGCATACAAAATCCCTGTGAGGACAATTTCCCATCTATTTGCAGATAATATTGCTTGACTGCAATGGAGAGGGTGGTATGGAAGAAATGCTTGTTTTGGGATATGATACTAAAAACTGAGTCTTAAGGCTTTTTTTTTTCTTTTTTCTTTTTTTTTTCTTTTAACGAATGTAAGAACAGAAAAGATATCTCGATTGGAAGTGATGAGAAGTAGCAGAATTTGAATTTGTTTGAAACAATACACAGGTGAATATCATAAAATGAGGAAGAACTGGTGTGATTTATGAAGGAAAGTAATATGTCATGTATGTATGAGAGTTCTTGGAGAGAATTAGCAAGCACATGGACAGGGAAGAACCAGGTGATGTTACTTGGATTTCCAAAAAGTAGTTGAGAAGATCCATCCCCAAAAATTTGACAAGAAGTTGAATTGCCATGGAGAATGAATCCTTACGTTGATAGATGACTGCTGAAAGGGGATATGAGGGAAAAGTTAATGTGTAGAAATAAATTGTCTTTTTTCATGATGGAATCTTATGTGGGTTTGTGCTGGGAATCCATGCATTTCAATGTATTCATAAATGCTGTGGAAAAGGGGTAGAATAACGAGGCAAAAAAGTTTCTTGACAGTATTAAGTTATTCAGGATGTTGATACTGAAGGGCGAGCCATGAAGCATTGCAAAAGGACATTGTTGTACTAACTGTTAGATGGCACCCTGCAATTTCATCAAGTTGAATGTGGTAATGCAGCCTGGGGAGATAGTATGAAAAAGGCAACCCTTGCTTTATGTACACAGTGATGGGCACTGAAATTATATCATTTGGTAATTAGTAAGATCTTGCAACTGAAATGAAAATGCCTGTTCAAAGTTCAGCAGTAGTCACAATAGCAATCAGAATCCTGGAAATTAGGAAAGAAATAGAGACTTGTTATACTGCCGTTACATCTTTATCTTATGCCATGTGCAGTGTAGTTTGCACCTCACAGGACCATGTTGGCAGAACTGCATGTACAGAGAAGGGCAGAAAGGACAGTCAAAGGAATGGAACAGGTCTGTATGAGAAATTACTGAATACTAATACTCTTTTCAGGCTAGAACAAAGGTAACTAGAAGATGATGAGATAGAGTTCTATAGTACTGGTGGTACAGAAGAGGTAAATCACTTTTTTCCAACGCAGAAGCTAGGTGAACCCAGTGTCACTGATGAGCATGGATTCAAATCAAGAAAAAGGAGTTTCTTTACACAGATTTTGATTCAACTATGTGCCTTTGCCAAAAGATGTTGGGCATGCTAAAGATTTACATGAATTAAAAATATAAAAATTTGAATTCGCTATGTGGAGGGAATTCAGAGATTTTATGAAAAAGATCAGTTGGTGCTGGCTCAGGAATCACTGAGCTGTGCATTGCTGGTGGCTAAAATAATATGCAGAGAAAGTATCTCTAAAAGGGCAACTATATATTACCTTCCATAAACATCAACTATTGAATGCTGTTTCTATTAGTTTTCTCTGACCTAGTGGTATGCATCAGTAAATAACACATTTTCTACCACACTCTAGCTCAAAGAAAAAGAGGAGAGGTAAGGCAAAAAAAAAACAGAAAAAAAGAGGAGGTAAAAATAAATTATTACGAGAAGGTAGAAAGGTGTTAAGAATAAAAACAATTTTGAAAGAGGGAACCAGAGAGGGACAGAGAAAAGCAGTCCTGATGGCAACCATCACTTCTTGGTGGGGTCCAAGTAGGAGTGGGTGCTCCTCGGTGATGCTCAGCCTAGAGGCATGATTAGACAGGGAGCTTGGAACAGTTGCCAGGTCTCTGTTGTTAAACTTCCTGCTCCTCCTGGCACTTGAAATGGCCAAGACGACTAGGGCTGGGTGAAGTTTGACAAGAACATCTCAAGGCTTGGTGAGGCTTTGAATGTGGAGGGTAAATGAAAAAGGGAATATACAATTGTATATACAATTTCAGGAGATTCTGGAGGAACTAGAAAAGGAACGTGGCATATTTGGTACCTACAGGGTGAGAGCGCCTTTCTCTCACCATGGAATGGGCATGAGTCAGGATCCCACGAGCACACCTGAGTCTCTGTGTCTCAAGCCCTCCACTGTGAATTTTTTCAACTTGCATTCCTGTTAAGCAATAGACTTGGTTAACAATATAAGCTACCACACTAGGGTTTTCACCTTCCTATGGCAGTAAGTCATGCTACTGAATGTTTTGGTGTGACACAAGGCCAACGAGTTGGAGGAGTGAAGCACAGTTGGATAGGGAGGTTTTTTGAGGCATGATTTCAAGGTGAATTGGTTAGCTGTTATACACTCTACTAAAGAGACGTGGAGAGGAATTACCGATAGTTTTGGAGACGTGATACCGGTTTGACCCTCTGTGTGTCTCATATTTCTGTATAGTTGTGTTAGGATAAGAACTTATAAAATAGCAAAATTTATTTTTACAATTCAGACAGTAACAAAACAGGTTTAGAGGTAGTCTTATAAAATCAGAACAAAAATCCACCCTTAAAACTATCGATTACTTTGATCAACTTGAAGAATTTCAGTGCTGTCTGTCTAATAAGCTGTTACTTGCTTACGTGGCCATTTGGCTGCCATCTCATTCTTACTTTGCAAGATCATTACCCTGGGAATTGCTTTCATTGAGACAGATTAGGATTTGGTGATAAGTGTATCTTTGTGAACTCATTTTGTCCCTGAAGTGCCATTCAGATTCAAGCCTTCCCTTTAAGGATTTCTTGTGATTTATATTTGGTGTTTAATTAAACATGCATACTTCTGTCAAAAGTTTATTGATTGTCCCCCACCTAATTATCAAAATGGTGATGTGCGTGGGGCATGGCTGGATGGAATCATCACACAGCAAAGCAGTAAAACAACTTCCCCACACACAAATTCACTGCAAATTGATTTGGTGTTTTCTTTAGCTATAAATGGGTTGGGAAGATTAATGTTCATTTGTATTTTGTAGTTTCCAGTATTGTTTGCAATGTGTTTGGAGCTGAGCATGTTCAATCATCTAGAATACTTGAGATAGGCAGTTCAGAGTCTTGTCCACAGCTTTCTAGAATAAACTGGTAGAACATTAATTTTTCATTGACATTGCAATCAAATGTATGCTACTATTAAGTGCGCTGAGTTGAAAAATCACTGGCACTTTTTACAGTAACTTGAAAGTATTCTCTTTACTTTTGCTACACTTTTTCTCACAGAGGAAAATAAATTATTCCCAAAAGGTCATATGGAAAGCCTGCATTTAATTTTCTTTCTAACTTGATTATTTAACACTTGTTTTTTCAAAAACTGAGCCAACAGTTCGGAAGTGGTTTCTTCTGCCAATACAGTCAGTC
>NW_008824115.1:1116806-1117549 GCF_000699105.1 Pygoscelis adeliae | reverse complement strand
TGTTTTGTGTGTGTGCTCCCCCCCCCCCCCCCCCCCCGAAGTTTAGTCTTTGTTCCTTCTTAACATTTGTGTTCTTTGGAAGTCATTAATTTTGTTTTCTTTAGCATCAGACATGCAATTTCTTTCTGTTGCTCAGTTAATTTTGTGTGTGATAATGCCATCTACCTTTAGAGAGGGAATGTCTCACCTTTAGTTTTCTGAGTGATGTGCCATAGTTCAAGAATGGACGGTACAAAGCAAAGCTTTGTATAATTTTGTAATGGATTTTTACAGTTTTTTATCAGGCTTTAACCTTTCAATTTATTGAAGTCAGTTGGTCTTACTGAAGCAGCATTCTCCCAGATGTTGTATTTGTGTTGTGTTGACTTTGCTCAGGAGAGCCTTTGTATCAGAATGACTCTTGGGTGAATACACAGCTCTTCGCAGCAGTGCTCTTTTCTGGGCAAATATCAGGAGACTCTTTCTCCCCCTTAGATACTAGGATAGCTGGGAGATGAATATTGATTTTGTTTAGATTAGCATATTCTTTTTAGCTTCTGGTGCAAAATCAATTACTAAATGAATGGGAAAAATAAATTGATCCAACAACATGTGAGGTGGTTTTTGAATTGGATTTTGATATGTATGTATATCATCAGCTGGTGATAGATGTGCAATGTTTGGAAAGAAATTTTTATTCTCTTAGAGTACGTTTTAAAAAGAGACTCCAAACTGTGGTGCTCACTACAGCAGTGCCTCAGATT
>NW_008824115.1:1111772-1116389 GCF_000699105.1 Pygoscelis adeliae | reverse complement strand
AGGTTTTTCACATAAGAAATGGTGCAAATACTTGCACTATGCAAGTCCTTCCAACTGTGAACTTATGAAAATAACTAGAGAAAACAAGTTTCGTTGGTTGGATACCTATAGTATATCAATATATCAGTATATCAATATATCAGTATATCAATAGTGATCAGATGCTTAAAGAAATACTGATCAGTTTTTGGGCAAGTGTTACCATGTGAGTTGATGTTTATCCAGAAAAGCAGGTAAATGGCTAGTGAATGGAATTAGGCAGACTTTCTTCATAATTCACAGAATCATATGGTAGCTCAGCATTAAAGCATGTTGTTTGAAGTTTGCATAATGGTTTGTGTGTCTGCTCCTTTGCTTTCTTCCTCCAGCTCGTATGACTAGCATGCTCCAAAACCTCTGAAACTTCTTCTGTCTGCCACTTGAAGATTAGTGTTTCACTTTTGACCCTCTTAAATGAACTGTATTTCTATTGTGGAAAAAATGCAGCTGCCTGATGCGATAAGGCTCAAACTTCATTTGAATAAGTTCTTTTAAACTGAGAGCTGCATTTTATACTAGCATACAGGTAGTTAACTGGATTTTATACAGTTATTTCAAAGAGTTGGGTGTGTTTCATTATGGTATCTGAGCACAGACTTAGCAAGTTGGTGATAACAGTTCAGGAGTGAGTCGGGTTCCTCTGAGGCTCACCAGAGGTGCCCTCCCAGGCTGAGGAAAACCACGTCGGGCAGTCTGGAGGCACATCCACCAGCCTGGCTCTCACTCGCTGCCTACTCGTCTCATTTGGTGCACTCCTCCAGTCCCATCCTTCCCACTTGATCTCCACTACTCAGATTGTATTGACATCTGCCATCCCCTTAGTAATCCTGTTTGCAGGCTGAAGAGTCCTAGCCACCTTTGTTCTTCACTTAAAAGCTTCTCCATAGTTTTCGTTATCCCTAATGATTTCATGCCAGCCTTGGAGATGGGGGGGGGCCAGAAATTCCAGAAGTATTGAGAGGCTGAGAGTGCCCTGTAGGTTAGTACAGTTGCCTAAATAATGTTGTGGTTCTAAAAGTCCGTTTGCTACATTTACTAGTGAGATTTTTCTGTTTTACTGTTGAGTTGATGCTTTCAAAGAAATGTCTCGTGTATCAGCAGATCCCATTCCTGAATGGCAATGGTTAGCTTCAAAGCCAGTGTCCACTACTTTGTGTGTAGTCATGCTTAATTTGTCTGCCCTTTTATTACTCATTAGTGTTACTGATGTTCCTGTGCAGTTTTTGATAGCCTGACTTTGTCTGTCCTATCCAGAATATATGTGATGGCACAGGCACAGTCCCCAGCGTAAGTGGGACTCTACTGGGACTTCCCTCTACTAAAAACAAAATGACTGTTTATTCAAATTGTTTGCTGGCTATCTTTAAGGAGTAATTGGTCAGGTTATTTGTCATGCAAGGGCCTGTTTAGGAGACCTTAGTTTCTTTGGAGCCGTTTGTGAGAGATCTTTGGTAAATGTCTTTTGGTAGTCCAGGTGGACTATATCAGTGATTTCTCAGTGTGCTGGTTGAGTCTTTCAGAGAAGGACAATAGACTGAGATGTGGCTATCCCTTATAATAGCTGCATGGAATTATCTGTGCACCCACTAATTCTTTTCTTTCGAGTAATTTATACAAATTTTTCTGCTACAAACATTGAACCTACCTGATCTGTTGTTTCCTAATTTTCCCCTTGAACCCTTGTCAGAAATTCATGTTGCTTTTCCTGTCTTTTAGAGCTACAAGATTGAGACTGTTTCAAGTGAGAATTCACGAATCACGGCTAGTAGGTCCTTCATTCTTGAGTTCCATTCTAGCACTTCATTATTTTTCACATTGTGAGCTTGTTCTTTACCTTCTTACAAACACACTTGAGGGGATTCTGGTATGGGAAGTCTCCACAGTTTTTCCTCAGCGTGTAGATCTAAAAAGAGAAGGGGAGAGTTCTTTTTCTGTAGGGCTTTATCTCCGATGAGTCCTTCCTTATGTGCTGATTGTCTTCTGGCCCTGGAGGAGCACTCCAATAGAGCTGCTGTTCCTTCTCTCTTCTGAAAAGGGCTTATTTTTATGCTTTTTCCTGTCTGTTTCTCAAACTTGATTGCTGTATTTTTTACATGTACATTACCTGTTAGAGCTTATGGTCACTTTTTTTTCCCCTCCCCTTTTGGATACCACTTTTGATTTTCTGAAATACATCATTTTACTTCAGATAGTTTCCCTGACTTTACTATTTAGAACGTTGCCATTTTTTCCTAGTTTGTGTAAAGGCTTCTTTTATGTGAGGGCAAGCAGTTATCTTCTGCCAATGAGCATGAATGCCTTACAGAAGCATGATCAGGAAATAATTATAGCAAACTGTTTTGGCTAAGCATTTGTACAAAAGGGCATACAGGAAAAAATGAGCCAGAATATAAGCCCAAGTTTTAAAAACAAAAATAATGCATATATTTTTAACTCTTTATTTTCATATTTTATAATCCTGAATAACTTGCAGTTATTTTGCTTTAACTAGATTTGAAGAATATCTGATTTCTTTAAATGCCTACTGTCTTAAAAATCATCTATGCTAGATGAAAAACCAAAGTTTTCATTACTAGAGAGGCAACCAAGTCTTGCTTCTGTAGCCAGCCTAGCAGTAGAGCAAATGGGTTTGATGGATGGACTGTTCGATGGATAAGGAGTTGGCTGGATGGCATCATCCAAAGAGTTGCAGTCAATGGCTCAATATCCAAATGGAAATCAGTAACAAGTGGTGTCCCTCAGGGGTCACCGATACTATTTAATATCTTTATTAATGACATAGACAGTGGGATTGAATGCGCCCTCAACAAGTTTGCAGATGACACCAGGCTGACTGGTGCAGTTCACATGCTTGAGGGAAGGGATGCCACCCAGAGTGACCTTTACAGGCTTGAGGAGAGGGTCCACATGAACTCTATGAAGTTTAACGAGGCCTCCTGCAGCTCGGTCAGGGCAATCAGCAGCATCAGTATAGGGTGGAGTATGAATGAATTGAGAGCAGTCCTGCAGAGAAGGACTTGGGGATGTTGGTAGATGAAAAATTGGACGTGAGCCGGCAATGTGCCCTTGCAGCCCAGAAAGCCACTCATATCCTGAGCTGCATAAAAAGAAGCGTGGCCAGCAGGCCGAGGGAGGTGATTCTTCTCTTGTGGTCTATTCTGCTCTTGTGAGACCCCAGCTGGATACCGCATCCAGTTCTGGGATCCCCAGCACAAGAAAGACACAGACCTGTTGGAGCAGGTCCAGAGGAGGGCCACGAAAATGATCAGAGGGCTGGAGCATGTTTCCTACGAAGAAAAGCTGAGAGAGTTGGGGTTGTTAAGCCTGGAGAAGGCTTCAGGGAGACCTTATTGCTGCCTCTCAGTACTTAAAGGGGACCTATGAGAAAGATGGAGAGAGACTTTTTACCAGGGTCTGTAGTGATAGGACAAGGGGTAGCAGTTTTAAACTGAAAGGGAGTAGGTTTAGATTAGATATAAGGAAGAAATTCTTTACGAATTGGTGGTGAGGCACTGGAACAGGTTGCCAGAGAAATTGTGGGTGCCCCCTCCCTGGAAGTGTTCAAGGTCAGGTTGGATGGGGCTTTGAGCAACCTGATCTGGTGAAAGATGTCCTTGCCCGTGGCAGGGGGGTTGGAACTAGATGATCTTTAAAGGTCCCTTCTGACCCAAACCATTTTATGATTCTAAGTGGAGAGGGATTCCTGGTTGACTATTAATAAACGTAAGGTATGCATTTGCTGAAGATAGAGTGAAGAAAGTGTGCTGTCAGTAGGTATTCAGGAAGATGTTTGTGCACGTTAGGATATTTGTATTCAGAAAAGTGGGGGGTTTTTTTTGGCTCTCTTTCATTTGGATTAAACTATGCTGGGGATGTCTATGTTTTAAGTAGTTAAATTCTGTTTAATACTAAAAGATTGAGTTAAGAAATTTTAAGAAACGTCACATTTCTTAATTTTGTAAGTGAAACTTAATTTTTTCAAATGCAAGTGTCGCATTAGATGTTGCAGAATTGCAAGTAGGTATTTCACACTGGGCCCCTCACTTTGTCCCTAGTACAAATGCTGTTGCTTCGGACTTCTGCCATGCAGTGACAGACCTAAATCACCAGTTTTCCAAATGAATGTACTTTTCAAAACAAAATGTATTTATAGGAAATTAAAAGCTTCTTAAAGATAATTAAGGAAAAATAATTCAGAGGAATGATTTTTTTCTTGGCTTCTTCCAGGTACTAAATTTGGGATTTGTGTTTTACTTTAAACGGCTGTTAAAACCTGGAACAGGTGTATCCATTGACCAAAAAGCCTATCTCTACAGAAGCATGCTCTTAATTTTGCTGTTTCTTTTGGTTCATTTTTTCTTTTTCTAACTTGAATTATCTGTTCTTAAACTTAATGCTAAATTCAGCACTCTGCTACCTGGAATAAAGTAATGGGATGCTAGCAACAACCCATATGATCCTGTTGGTTTTTGGCATATTCCGGGTGTGTGGTACTAAGATACCTGACTGCACGCAGCTTCTGATGCTTCAGAATCAAGTTGTGCAACTCTTCCGTGTTTCCCAGTGCTGTGTTGTAGC
>NW_008824115.1:1092983-1111731 GCF_000699105.1 Pygoscelis adeliae | reverse complement strand
CCGCTCTGTCCCCTTTTTTTTCCTGATCATTTCAAAGCTGATGGACTGGTCAGGTGTGGTCCCAGCATATCTATGTGAGTCAGCAGTTTTGCCTCCTCATAGCTGTGTGTGTCGTAGGTGAAGAAGCTGCTGTTCCTATCTCTTCTGGGACTGTTTTCGGATTGGCAAGGTGGCTTCTTGCCACCTAGGCTGATTTCACATTTGCTCACATATCTGTGAATTGCTTTTACTAGTATTTTGGGCTTTGAGAGTGCTGACCAGGAATACCCAAACTGACTCTGCTAAGGCACTGCCTGAATGTAAGCAAAATGTTTCTGGCACTGTAGTGGCCCCAGAAGTAGTTTAGCTGTAGTTGCACATCATCCAGCCAAGCCAGTAGCCAGGATGAGTGACCCGCAGTCTGGTAAATCACCTGTGAGTAACTGGAAGTTGAGCACTGAACTATGAGTTCAGTCCCTTGTCTGTTAGACAAGGGTTACATTACTAGACAGTCCCTTGTCTGTTAACACCTAGGGTTGAAGGAGAAAAGAGCAGCATTTTGTTCAAAGCCACATATTGTGAAGAACCAGAGGTTTTCACAGGAAGTAAATAGCATTGGATGATGGAGTCCCGACTCAGTGTGAAGGAGGGAGTCGTTTCCAATTACAGCTTACCAGTCATAGCTATGAAGTTAGTTAATGTACAGTTCTCACTGTGTAGCAAACTTCTGATGAATATCTGTCATGCTGGATTGCTTCTGCTAGGAGATGTATGTACAAGTAAAAAGAATAAAGTTATTACTGCATCCTGGGAGAAAATTGTTGCAAAACTCCGCTACTTGTGTACTGTGGCTGTTTTGGTGGTTAGATACTAATGAAGTTACAAAGCTGTGTTAAAATGAGAACCCAGCTGGATTTTTGCTTAAACATTTGTAATACTTCTGATATGTTATTTCTCTGCGTTAACACAGTGAATGGAGGAAGTCTATACTTTTTCCAGATCTGCTATTTTAAGTGGCAAAATTGCTACATGCTCTTTCTCACTGGGCTGGAAATGTTTTGGTTTTGTTTAATGGAAAATAAAAAGATTTGATTCAGCAGGCATATGATGATGAATGTAGTAAGTATTTCGTTAAGCATCTGTTATGCTTCCATAAAGGTAGTCATGTATATTAAATTTTTTGCCCTAGAAAGAAAGACCTAATGAGAGCTACCGTATTTACATATCGTATGTATTTCCTTTGTAACTTCATCTACGGGTGTTTGCTGTATGTAGTGCTAGTAAAACTAGGTATATAGTGACCATTGCAAAGAAAAAACTGTTACCTTTTAAACATTTTGGATCTTACATTATATTTTATTGGGCCTTCTTATTTTTTTCTTAAATGGGGATGCCTTTTCTGGTGTAATATATACTTAAAACCTGATGAAAATTAAAAGTGGCATTTTCTTGTGGAAAAATAATGTATTTTTATACTGCTTAAAACTGCAGAATATATTTCTGATAACTTTTTTTTTCTTGGCAGTTGTACTCATTAAATGATTATAAGCCACCAATTTCTAAAGCTAAAATGACACAGATCACCAAGGCAGCAATCAAGGCTATAAAGGTAAGAAATTGGCTAACTTCTTTTGACTTCCTTTCCATTTCTCATCTGTGTCAAAATAACTAAATAGCTTAAAGAACTTGCTGCAGAACTTTCCACCTCCCTTGTACAATTTCCAAGTAATGATCAAACGTGATAGTGATGGGATTTTCAGGAGTGCAACAGAAGGCGTAATTTGTTCTGTGACACTCATTTGCTGGTTGTCATATGTGAGAAAGAATTATACCAACTTGATTCTTCAATCAGATCTGAGGGTTTTTTTCTCAGTTGGAAAAGGAAACACTGACATTGCCTGAGAACAGATGAATAAATATAAAACTACCATCTCCCTGCCCGCTCCCCCCTCCTGAAAATGTAGGATGTGTGTGCCTTTGGATCAATACAATTGTTTAAGTTTTATTTCATTTTTATAAATTCCTAGCATACCTTTTCATGGGTGTTGTTCATAGATGTTATTTTTGATGTTGCTTGCCAAACAGCAATGGAACAGCAGAAAACAGCACTGAAAAATGATGAAGGAAAGAAGTATGCTATTAATGTTAAGCATTAAAACAAATGGAAACTCAGTGAAAGCTGGAGAGGTGAAAGAGAGTATAGCATAGAAGCTAAAAAGCCATGAACTCATGTTCTTCCTATCTACATTCCTCTGCTGAGAATGCAGATACATTTTCAGATAATGAAATCCGTATTGGGATTTTGTGTAATTTGGAGAGAGAGCAATTTGATGACAGAAGAGTGAAATTCACTGGCTTTCTTAAATATGAGAAATCTATGTAAATTAGTCTAAGTGTTGCAGTATAAGGAAAATGCTAAAAACTTGTATTGAACATAAGCAAGTAGTAAATGATAGTAAATGGTTCTATAAATGAAACAAATGTTACCAAAATGTTTTATCATGTATTTAACTTGGAAATCCTGCTTCCACTCTTATCATTTCAATAACAACATTTAATTGTGTAGAGCAGTTACTGAGATGATGTAGAGCCATTGTGATGATATGGGAGATTTAAAAAAAAAAACAAAACAGGCTAATTTTAAAGAAAAAGTATTTAGTAGATGTTATAAGATCTTCCTATACTCATGTTTTTAGGTTATTAAAGTGAACACTTGGAAAATAAATGAAATACAGAGAAGTGCTATGCTTAGTAACATTAGGCTAACATCTTCAGTTGTGTACACTGAAATAATGGTTTGTTTTTGAAGGAACAATTATATTATTCTCTTAGTTCTCACTAAATAAGCGCACGTTATTTAAAAAAATACAGTGTAAAAAACCTTCAGAAGGCAAGAAAAAGCAAGATTAGCTTTTTTATATGCTGTTAAATGTTCTAAGGAAGACAGCATACTCAGCTGTAGGTATTGGATTGCTGGTTAATCAACCAAAGTTTCTAATTCTGGTTTTACTATCAATATTGCATGACTTGAACAAGTATATGCATCTTCAGATTTTTTTCCTCTGTTGAAATATTATTTTATTTTCCAGTTCTACAAGCACGTTGTACAGAGTGTTGAGAAATTCATTCAAAAGGTAAGTCAGTCATGGGTATTTTGTGTTAGCACTGAGAAAAATGTCCTCATTTTGGATTACAGAGTATTGAAGACCATCGGGTTTTAGGTACACGATTAATATTTTTATCACACGTTAGTTTATTTCAGTTTTTAGACACATTCAATTTCTGCTAGTAATCACTAGCTGATCATAACCCATGACACAGAAAGACAAATACTTTGTCCCCGTTTTGTAGTTGTGATATACTTAGATCTGAATGACTGTGGATACTGTCTTAGGACTACTTCTCTGTATGTATTCATTTAATGTTAAAAGAGGCTGTCAGTGTAGTCCATGTGAACAGCTAACAGCAAAAGAATTAACAGTGGTTTGGCGAGTGACGGTTACTTTTGCTTTCTGCCAGGTTTTCCCATAGATTTTAAAGCTGAAGGGAAGATGGCCATTCAACCTCATCTTTTGTGAAGCATGAGATGTAGCATTTCAGTTGGTGGTTCCTGCTAGTAATTTAAGACAGAAAATATTTATATGGCTAGACTGGAATTACTTTTTGGGAAGATGCAGTATTAATTTAAAGATTCTGAATAACAAAGAATTTTATTGCATTTTGTTTTCTTGCAACAGTTAATTTTTCTTGGGTAAAACTGCATTTTATTTCCAGTTGGAAATGCATGGATCCCAATTTGTGCGTCTTTCCTCCTTGTCTGCATTGTACTTGATTGTTCAGTTGATCATTTTGGTACTGAATTTCTTCTCCTCTTGTAAACAGGAGTAAATTATGATCAAATTGCCTTTTTATTTTGACAAACAAGCTAGAGAAGTTAGTCTGTTAATGTTGCAATGTTTGGATGCAATGTTTCTTCTGTTGTCCACATTATGAAGCAGTCTAGATTGCTCTGTGTCAGTAACCTGTCTTCCTCATTACCTTTTATTCCTTGGTGCCCGATGTATGCTGCATTGCCTTTTGGCAGTGGTTGGACAGTGTAAAAGGGGTTCAGCTTCAGCCTGGTGTTTTTAACTGTCTCTGAACAGTTAGTGAATTAATTATTTAGTACTAGGATGTCAGTCCTATGTGGAAAAGGTGTCGTGTATGTTTCGGGGCACTAGTAAAGGCTAGCAGTATACTTTACCATCACTGCTAGTGTTTTGTCAGGTAGTTGTCTTTTGGGGCATCGCCTCTGATTTCTTTCCACCTTTAAGAAAAAGGATCAATATCCTCTGATCCCTGTTTGATACTACAGGTGGTCATAGGAGGATGAGAGCAGGTGTACATCTTATCCATCTCTGATCAGTAGCAATTCGCAGTTTCACGTCCCAAAATTAATCCTGAATTGCCCAAGTTCCAAATACTGCTTTTTAGTTGCAGTGGCTGTGATTGGCAGTTCTGTATTCAGAGGCATAAGAGAAGATTTATCCTCTGAATGATAGTTTGTCAGGAGTTGGACCGGTTATTCGTGACCCTTCCACAAGCTACTAAGAGTATGGGGTTATCTTTGCACATTTGTGTTCGGTGTCCAGTACTACTTAATAAGGGAGTTCTGCATTGTTCATTGCTAGTTAGAGGAGGCAGATGTATGATGTTATTGATAACCTTATTAATGATCACTCTGGATTAGATGTTTCCCTTTGGTGGGCTTGATGGTTTGTTTTTTTCAGTATTTCGTGAACGATTTAGAGAAACACGCGAATTACTAATAACATCAAATAGTAAGTTCTTATTTTAGTAGAATCGGAGATAAGCAGATGAAAGCTCTTTTCTAGCCATTTGATATTTATGGACTTAAGTTACATGTTTGGAAGATAATTGGATTATTTTTCTGGAAGAAATCACTTCAAGTTAAAGCTCAAAACTACTGATTCTTCCATTAAAATGTGCCATAGACTTGTCCAGAGTGATGACAGTGCCGTCTCAATTAGTTTACTGTTGATTCTTTCCTACTCCAATATATTATTTCTTCAAAATTAATCTCAGGAGGTTACTGAAACTTCAGGTGAAATAATTGTCCGTGACATTCTTTTTGTGACACTTAACTCACTGGTCTTTTGTCATTTTGGCTGACTGTTTTATTCTCTGGCAAAACATCACTTCAGGGGTCAAGTGACCACATTCCATATATGTAAGGGTATTCCAGTGTGAGAGCGAGACTTGAATAATATCTTTGAGTAATCAAATTATCTTATTGCTTAGACTCACTAGGGAAATAAGTGAACATTTGTTGTGTAAAAACTTGTCTCATCTCAGATTGGGGATACACAGGCTCACTGCCCCAGCTGTCATTCTTCTTTATTTAATTTTTTATTTGTATTTTATGGTCTTTTCCTTTTTTATCATCTGTATTATTATATTAATTATAATCTTTTCTTGCTTTCTGTATGTGCCATGTTTTTAAATACTCCACCTGGCATATTTGCTGAGTTTTCTTATTAAATATCTGTGTTTTGTATTAATTTCAGTCTTGTGAAAAGTCATATACCTGTCTGTTCTGTATGCAGAATACTCCTATTTTTGGTAATAATTTAGCTAAAATTTGAGTAGCTACAATATATATTGAAGTGATTCTCTGAAGACAGTGTATTATATGAAAATAGATTTTAATTTCATAATGCACATTTATTCTTAAAAGGATGCCACACACATTCTTAAAAATAAAGAATGCCATACTTAAAAACACTGGACCATGTTTAGAGCCTAAATAAATGCTTTATCAAGGTTGCAAATGTTAGCAAATCAACACTTTTCAAAACAGGAAGTTTGTATCTAGGCTGTAATAAAATCAGTAGTCTGAAGAGTTTGTTTGGCACTGTATTAGAGATGATGAATTCAGTGTGTTACATAGTATGTTTATAGACTATCTAGGCCAGAGAGGGAATGGGTGTACTTTCTCATGTTTTCCATAGTACCTTGTGTGATAAGTGTGTACAACCAACATTCATGAAGTGAACCCATGTCATAGTATATTCCAGTGATGACTTTTTTATATTTTTGTACCACTTTTCATTCTTTTTTAAAACTGGTTGCACTAGTCTGGTGCAATTACTTCGCAATTAAAAGGCAACAAATTTAGCTTTAATTGTTAAGTAAAATTACCTAAGTAATTAGTATTGTAGCTAGCAGACATGCTTTATAAATACAATGCTGTTTGTAAATTATGCAAGTTTTCCACATTTTTAAAATAAGTATCACTGGTATATTCTTAACCAAACAGATGTCCACATAAATATGTTCTTGTTCTGGCGGGAGCAGGATATACCACACGCTACTTACAACAATGTAAATTACAGTAAACAAATGTTAACTTTAGTGTTGACTTTGATGATAAAGAAGGACAAAAATATTTTTAATTATATTTACAGCTAGTCCCAATGTACTATTAAGATGGTCATGCTTTACGCTGTTCTCTTAAAATAGGTGTGTGCATTTAAAAAGGATATCTGGTTCATGTGCTGATTTTTAATAGCTCTATTCTAAAAAGCTTTTTTAGTGGTAGTAAATTGATTTTAAACCACTTACATATTTGCAGAATACATATAGATGTGGCAATTCAAACATTAAAGGTTAGCTATTTTTGAGAGCGTTTACTTTTTCAGGACAATTTGTTAAATAGAGAACGTTTTGGTAATACTTTGACCCATTTGAAGATTAGAGAGGACTATTCATACTTACTCTGCCATTAATGGTTTTTGCTATTTTTCACATATGCACATTTTAAATTATTATTCTTTGTAGTGCAAACCAGAATACAAGGTACCTGGTCTATATGTCATTGACTCCATTGTAAGACAGTCCCGGCATCAGTTTGGGCAAGAAAAGGATGTATTTGCTCCAAGATTCAGCAATAACATCATCAGCACTTTCCAGAACTTGTACCGTTGTCCAGGGGATGACAAGGTAAACCACTTCTTATAGTTTGGTTTTTTTTCTAATTAAAACAATCTTTAGTATGTTATCTATAAAGAATAAAGATTCTGATCTCACTTTTTGCTTGCTAGAGTGGATCTAATTATAGATTTACACATTTATATGTATTTCTTTTAATTTTGCTTGTGTGAGTGTAGGTAGAGGGGAAGACACATCCAATTAGGTTAATTAGAATTTCGAAAAGGTTTTCGGGAAGACTGGATGGATTTAAGTTAATGTATTTTGATTGGGGGGGGGGATTAAGCAGGCATTTGGTAGGACGGGGAGTTGTAGTCAGTCTTTTATTGTCTTCTTCCCGTCTTCAGTGGGAAAATGAACGAGCAGGTTTTGTATTGTGTCAAGGAATAAATAATTTTTCTTGGTAGCTGTAACTTCAGGGCAGACTAGTGTGTTCTGGACTGAAGGAGCAGTAGAAAAACAGCAAAGTATCTTAAAAGTTACTTTTCCTTTGATACTGAATTAACCAACAGCTGAATAAAGCCTAACTTGAACAGTTTGACCCAATAGTTCAGCTGTTGCCTTGGACCATAGTAGTCAAGATCGCTACCAAATTATGATAGGTTGGCTGGAAATAGCAGAGGGTGCAGGCGGTTTAATTTCCTTCATACTTGCCACTGATCTTACAATAGCTAGAGTTTCTTGTTAGTGAATTGAAAAATTACAAAAGGATGTGAAATGCTAAGGGCTTTATCTCCACATAATTTTGTGTAATAGAGTCATTAAGTCAAGTAGAAAGTGAGGCAGGACACTGCAGGAAGAGAATGACAGGTTATTCTTTGAATAGTCACATACCATCCTACAGCTGTATTTTTCAGCCAAAGATCTGAAAACCCAAGGCATCCACGGAAGGTGATTAAGGCGAGTTCAGCCATTGCGTGTATCCTGTAGTTGTCTTAGGATTCTTGCCTTTTTAGAGGAGTTAGGACCTCTGCAGGAAAATAACGTCAGGACCTGCAAATTCTAAGTGGTTGAAAAACTCTGCTATGGATGACTGTCTTCTCTTCTGCAACTGAATTCTGAGGTGCTGCTGAACAGGTTATTTAAGTTAAATGACGTTTTCCCAGTCTGGTTTTAGGTTATCTGTGTGATCAGCTTGTGCTGCTTCACAGTGTTTTATATATATAGAGGCATGATAGTTAACTTACATTTTTCTTCATTTAGCTGTATTCCTTAAGCAGTATTAGTTTGTTTTGTATAATCATTTAGCTTACTACTCTGAGAAATATATTAACATGGAAATAGTCTGACTCGTTGAAGAAGGAGGGCTCAAGGATGGGCGCAAGTATTCAGTTTGTGTCTGGCTTTAAAAAAAATATAGTAAATGTATTATACGGTAAGAAATAGTGCCACTTATTCTGTAACGTTTCAGTGCATGGCAACTAATGTGTCACATTAGAGGTGTTTGTTGTCGTGGTTTAACCCCAGCCGGCAACTAAGCCCCACACAAACGTTCACTCTCTTCCCCCCAGTGGGATGGGGGAGAGAATTGGAAAGGTAAAAGTGATAAAACTCATGGGTTGAGATAAAGACAGTTTAATAGGTAAAGCAAAAGCCGCGCACACAAGCAAAGCAAAACAAGGAATTCATTCACTATGTCCCACTGGCAGGCAGGTGTTCAGCCATCTCCAGGAAAGCAGGGCTCCATCACGCCTAGCGGTTACTTGGGAAGACAAATGCCATCACTCCGAATGTCCCTCCCTTTCTCCTTCTTCCCCCAGCGTTATATGCTGAGCATGACGTCACATGGTGTGGGATATCCCTTTGGTCAGTTGGGGTCAGCTGTCCCGGCTGTGTCCCCTCCCAACTTCTTGTGCACCCCCAGCCTCCTCGCTGGTGGGGTGGGGTGAGAGGCAGAAAAGGCCTTGACTCTGTGTAAGCACTGCTCAGCAGTAAGGAAAACATCCCTGTGTTATCAACACTGTTTCCAGCGCAGATCCAAAACATAGCCCCATACTAGCTACTATGAAGAAAATTGACTCTATTCCAGCCAAAACCAGTACAGATGTGAAGAGGAATAGTAAAACGTAGTCTGTTTATGGTCTGTAAAGCTCCTATCAGGTTCACTTCTAGGATATTTTTCACCTCAGTTAGGGAGAATGTATTTTGCTACATGTGTCTTTGCTGCAAGATGTCTTGCTGCTATCTTGCATATGGATTCGGTATTATCGGAAAGTCTTTGTGCTGTGAAAGTAGTTACCATATATCTGACCCAGCAAAAAATTGTGCTGTCAAAGATACCAAGCTTATGTACCTGTTTTCTCGCATTTTGATGTTTAATCTGATTAACAGGCATAACAGAGAAACACAACAGGTTGGTTGGTTGTTTTTTTAAAAAATCAAGCAGAAGTATAGTAGCATTTCATTTAAAGTAGCAAGAAAACCCCCACTGATTCCTTCATCTGGCTCAGCCATGGAAAATGCAAGGGGGAGACAGATACTGGGGCGCAGAAATAGTTTTATATTCCTGTTCTGGATAGAAGAGGGAAGTTAGACCTTCTGATGGACTTGTCGGCGACTGCCTTACAAAACAAACTTTCAAAGAAGAAGGGCTCGCATATTGTAATGCTGAATGGAAGCCTTCAGAGATTTCTTTAAAGGAGCACTAAATTACATCTTCCATGCAGTGAAAATTCAGCACTTCTCTCTATTAAATTTAAGTATCCTCTTGGAATTCTGGGCAAACAGACTTTTTTTTTCTTTGGTTTAAACACTGTGTGATTAAGTACTCTTATGTTCATGTTTTATAGAATTTAAATAATTAAACCATCTTCGTGACAGCAAACACAAGATCCTATGAAGAACTTTCTGTTCTTAATACAACTAACTTTTTTTTTTATTTCCAAATAAGCCAGATGTCTTTTTCCATCACATACATTACTACCCAACTTCTCAAGATCAAGCAAAATCTTGCCTCTGGGTAGACGTGAAGCTTAGAAAAGAAAAGATTTGGGAGCAGATCAAAACAGTGGAATAGAAATGTATTTGCAAGCTGAACAATGAGTTACATCTGATGGAATTGTATGAAGTCTTAATTTTGATTTTTTTTTTTTTTCCTTTCCAGTGATCCACATTTTTAATATTACTGTGTAATTTCAATAGGCAGGGAATTGTGTTCCAGTTTAAATTCCTCACTTCATAAAGAGAGCTTGCAAAATATTGAGCTACTTTCCTAAGAAAAGTATTTAGCAGTCTTATTAGTATATGCCCATTTTTCAGTGGACGTAAGTAATTTTGGTTCATAGGTAGATGAGAATTGCATTCATGTATGTTGACTATAAAAGTTTTGGAGACTAATAATTCCTTGCTTTAATTATTAGTAATGCTTTAAAGTGTTTCCTTAAAATAATTTTCCTTCCATGCTGTCTTTGAAGAGTAAAGGTATAAAAGTGTCAGATACATTTGTTTAGTTTTGTTTTGTTTTACTATATTTCATTTTCTGTTGAGAGAAGACTGTCACTATGTGCATAGTGTGTCTTTACTATTGCCTAGGCATCTTCTATAGGTCAGCCTCAGGTTCATAGGTTAGACATCTTTGGTGTGATCCAGTATAACTGATCTTATGGATCTTACTGTTTGTAAACCTAAAGGTGCTTCAATCTAGACAGATTGACATTGCTTGTTAAGAATTCCATAATTGAAAATAACAAGAAGGGTAAGCGTGACTCAGGTCTTTTGTTATCGTTTCTTCATTTTAGAGTAAAATTGTTAGAGTGCTAAATTTATGGCAGAAGAATAATGTGTTCAAGAGTGAAATTATTCAGCCTCTCTTGGATATGGCAGGAGGAATTCCTCCTCCAGTTGTGACCCCTGTCTTGCCCAGCACTACAGCTGCTATGAGCAACAATACACCAGGTAAACAAAAATAGGTTAAAATCATGCTTTGAATCAAAACACTTGTGTCAGCTTTGGTATGTTGGCTGTTAATATGCTGAAAAATCTCACTGGTTTCCTTTAGCCAAATCAAATGAATGCTAGAAAGAAATATATTATAGCCAGTGTCCAGATCAGCGAAATAGCAAAACCAAGAGGCAGCCTGTTGTGTTTACTTTCCAACTGTATAATATATTTAGATTGAGTAACTGCAATAAGACCTTGTTTTGCACTTGAAAGTCAAAACAGTAGATCACTGACAGAGTTAAAAACCCAACACAGCACTTAATG
Organism: Pygoscelis adeliae; assembly: GCF_000699105.1. Taxonomy (NCBI): domain Eukaryota; kingdom Metazoa; phylum Chordata; class Aves; order Sphenisciformes; family Spheniscidae; genus Pygoscelis; species Pygoscelis adeliae. The sequence goes on along the minus strand of NW_008824115.1, from coordinate 1,100,559 downwards.
CAATCTTTGTTAATAGTGGTGCCACAACTGAAAGAAATTACACATCGGTATCTTTTTGCTATCCATAGGGTTGAGCTTGCTGGATCATGTCAGACAGTGTTCCTTTACTTTTGCTGGCTGACAGCCAATGATTTTGAGGGGCAAAAACATATTGACAATATAAACTGCAGCCAGTGATGTACTTCCCTCTCCCTCAAATCTGAAGTATGTGGGCCAGAAATCATGCTGGAAAATCATGTGGACAAAAAACTGCTCATGGAGTATGTCCCAAGTTAACAAACACTAACGTTATTATACATGCAGACTTGATCATTTTGTGCTCTAAAGCATCTTCCTTACTTAGGTAGGTAGATGGCGGGGAACTGGCTTTTTGACTTTTTTCGTTTTGTAGAGATTTTTTCATTCAAGATTGGGTTGTATGGGGAAATTTTACATATAGAAATTGGTTTTTGGCACCCACCTTTTGCTGATCCCATGCTGAAAAGCAGTGAGGTGGGCAAATCCACCTTGTTTTTCATTGGTGTCTGTAAACATGTAAAAGTTCCAGCTCTTGCATTGGACTTACTGCATCTTCTAGTGCAATATTTTTTATTTTCAATAGTTTGATTACTTTAAATTGTTGAAATCATAGCTTTACTCTAATGCTTTTTTGATTCCTGATGCTAATTGTCTTTTAAAACAGTAATCTAGTCATTTACATTTAGTGTTCATCAACATATCTCTACTTCTGAGCTAACAGTAGGAGTATTTTCAGGGTTGGAGGATTCTTCTGGATTATGGCGTGAAACTAATTATCAGATTGCTGATTTAGTCTCAATGTTCCTCTTGAAAAAAAAAAGATAAAGCAGGCAATCCTCATGAGTCCAGCTGCTGCAGGTTGAAATTTTTAGTAGAATCCTTAAGGCTCTTCCTGGAGATAAAGTGCAAGTCCAGTAAGTTCTGGACTAGCAGACGTTTCTGAGTAGATTGCTAACAATTATCATTTGGTATATATTGTTTCCACTAAATGGTTTGGATTACTGTGTGAAACCTATTTATTTTGCATTTGTCAGTGTTTTTGTTAGTAGTTCCCATAGGTTAATAGCGGAAAGAGCTGTCAACTACACTTACACAAAGTAATCCTGCTACTTGAGGAATGTTGAGCAATGTTGATGTGAGTCTGTGTTATTTCTGTACACTCCATGTGTCTGTCAGAAAAGTAGTTTAAATTGATGTTAATACAGTGCTTTCTCAGTATTTATTAACTGGTTTTGATGTCCTAGGAAGATTATAGTATCTTTATAATTTGATTTCTTGCAAACCAGAAATCTTTGCTGTAGAAAATAAACAGGAAGGTTAATGTCTGGTTTATAATTTCTTTTTACAGCAGGTTTCTTTTTCCCTTCTCTAACACTATTTCTAAGTCTGTATGTTAAAATATTTTGGCGTATTGGATTTTCTCTTTTTTAGGAACACCTGTGACTCCAGTTACTCCAGCCAATGTGGTGCAGAGTTTACCTGATCCTTGGGTATCTCAGATTGCTAATACAGATACCCTTGCTGCTGTTGCACAGATTTTACAGAGTCCTCAAGGCCAACAGGTAAATATTTTGTAGGCAATTAGACTGTACACTGTTTGATACTTCGTGTCTTTAAGGTGCGCTTAAGGAATACTGCTTTCATGAGTATCTCTTAGTTTTGTGTCTGGTATCCATGTTAACCATCCCATGACATTGTTCATCACAAGTAAGTTCCAGGTAACCTAAAACTTCCTGTTAGCTTTTGTAACCAACCCTGTTTGTTCCTTAAAAGTATCACAGAATGTGACTTCAGATAAGATGGTCTGTAATACATACTTCTCTATATAGTATTGCAGATGACTAAATCAAGAGTAGCATTAAGATTTCATGGATATAGGCATAAAACAGAATGCCAGTTTAAGCATATTTCTCTGCTGGATGCCCCAAGAAGCTAAACATTGTACAGAATTATGTAATGGGAATGTACTCATTTTGGAAGTGCGTTGTGTGTTGATTCTTTTCTTTATCTTTCCATCAGCTAAATATAGTTTTTATTTTGCAGCGTTCAAAAATAAGGTCTTAGAAGTGACTGTGTTCCTCAGTTTCTAAATGCTCAACTCCAAAAGAGTGGCTTGATGTGCAGCATGCATTGAACTGCTTGTCCTCTTAAGCCGCAGCCACATAAGTTGAGCGCACACAATCAGCTTTCTGTAAAAATGTAGATCATCGTTTTTCAGTTTATGCTAGAACTCTGGCACCAGCATAACTTCGGTATTACGATTTTTATTTGGACTGAGGAATAGGATGTTTTACCTGCTGGGGTACTAAACAAAAATCCCATGCATATGAACGAGAAGCGGTCACCAGTGAGCTGTTATGAAGCACTGATGCTGACAATAACAACAACTTTACTTAGTGAGATTGTTTTACAGTGTTCAGCTAAGCAGAGTCATCTGTAATTGTTCATAAGTCAAGCGAAGAGAGTATTTTCATCTGATTACACTGAAAGAAATTGATGGGTCATTGAGAAGCAGAGCAAAATGAGTTTGTGGGATACTTTGTGAAATGTGGAGGGAAGATAGTGGAATAGCTCTTAAACAAGGAAGGGATGTGAAGTGAGAATGGGAAATATATGGAAAGTCAGTAAGGTAATTTTAAAGTTTATTACCTAGCGAGTATTCTTTAAAAAAAAAAGGACCAAAAAAAAAGGACGAAGCAAAATAAAAGATTATGAAGATGAGAAGGGAATTAGAGTTTCAAAGACAGCAGATCACAAAGAAATAACATTTGGATATTTAGCTCAAAATGGTAAAATGAGGAAGAGAATGGATTTTGGGAGAGGGAAAAGATGGTCTTAAGCAGAAATGTGGAGACAGACTGGGGACGCAATAAATATTTACATGCAGATCTCTAGGATTGGTAGATCAGCTGCAACATTTGCTTCCATCCTGTCCATCTCTTTTCTTCCTGTTCTCCAAGCCACTCCACCTCCTACCCCCTCCCCCTCCCCAAGCTCCAAAGTCCTTGATTTCATCTTAAGACTGTGTTTTATGGGCGAGAATGCATGCAGGTAAATTGAGAGTCTAGACAGGAGAGGATAAGAGTAAGAAAGATGTGACCAACAAGAATGTGAAAACAGCTAGAACGGTGACCACCCAGGATTTTCCCACTCTAAGGCTTCCATCTCTGCTTCTTCAGTTTGATTCCTTCCTGCTCAGAGCAACGCACAAGGTGGACCAGCCATATTTGCTCATCTTTTGTGGGTCAGCCAGGAAGGGAGGGGAGAGCTCTTTAGCTTTGCCTATTGCAGTAATCAGTGAAAGCTCTTGGTGAGGTATAACAATAATTGAAGACTTTTCAGAGGCTCTGCTGTATAAGGAGTCTGTATAACTGTTTTTAAAGACTAGGAAGAGTTGTTTCACATTATCGGAAGGTAGCTCTAAAACAATCTTGAAAAAGGATCATACGCTTTTGATGCATTGTGGAAAAGATCAACCTAATCAGCTTATGCAGAGGTTCTAGTGAGCCGTAGTAAGAAGGGAGGGACTGAACCCTGTAAGAGTTCAGTGGTGAACCCTGTGAGGAGGTGCAATATGAATGTGAAGATAATCAGGGACTTATGTCAGCATAGTTTGAACTACCTGGATTTGCTCAACCTTTTTTCCAGAAATACCCAAAGGAAAGGCTCCAGGGGTTTGCCTCATGGAAGGTGAAAGGACTGCTTCCTGTAATTCCACAGTACTTCAGGAGGGTTTCTTTCCATCGGGATAGTGTTTTTTTCCTTTTGTGTTAAGGTAAATTTTATGGGAGCATCTCTATTCAACAGATGAATAGATCTGCACATTAAAAAGCCTTTTATTTCCTTCATTGGGACAGCTCCTTTTAAAAAATTACATACAAATAGGAAATTGGAGTAAGGAAATCAAGATATGCCAGGCGATTGGATTATACATTTGTTCTAAAAAAACCCTGTGGAAGATATTCTATTTTTCTTTATTTTCCTCCTCTAGATTTGAAGGAAGAGACTCTTAGGGTATCCTTATATACTCTGATGAAATGTCTTAGGTCCATTCACTACACTTCTGAAAGTTCCTTCTCTGATAATATTTAGTACTCATTCCAGTATAATCCTAGACCTTTCCTGGGTTGTGAGTGGAGTTGTTTAAACAAACAAAGAAACCACCCCAACCACTGCACCACCCTCAAAACTATTTTTAAATAATATTTGAAACACCCAACACTATTTTTAAATAATATTTTTTAACATCTGTCTTTTGGCATTACCCATACTTTGTTTTTACTGTAACATACTTTGTTATTACTGTACGTTTGTTGCCCCAGAGCTGCTGCTTCTGGTTCAACGTTGCATCTAGGCAATTTTTATCCTAAGATAGTGCTATACAGAGCCTAGAGTCTGTGCCATTGCAGGAAGTCAAATTATATTCCCAGTTCCTGGTTAATTTGCTTTTTATGTCTTGTTAACATAGCAAGGGAATTGCGTTCTATCAGTGCAAACCTGAGTTTCAGCATGAGATTTTCCTTGTGACTAATCCAGAGACACTAGTGCAAGCTCTTCATATAGACATGTTGCATCATCTTAAAGTGGAGCTTGCAACAATGCAGTTATTTTCTCTACACGAATGTTGTTAGAGCATACAGATTTTCCTAATATAGGTGGGCCCTTAGAAAGCTGGAGTAGGCTAACAGATTTTTTTCAGGTCAGAAGGAATCAAACTGGAGAAACAGAAGAGGGGGAACCCTAGAAAGCAGGAAATCCTGAGTGGTGATTGGTCATCATGCAACCTGTCAGAGCAAGTTAGGAGGAAGAAGCATCTGCATGTCTTATCAGCCACAGAAAACAAATTAGCCAGTAAGTGGGAACAAAATTTGCCGTAAATGAAAACAAATTAAGATGAAATAATAGCCATAGGTTAGATGATACTGCATTCCTGAGGTTTTTTTTTCCCAATTGGAAGGGGAAAAGACTAGTTTGGTTTTTGCTTTCTGCTTTTTAAAAAAAATTTATTGTTTAATGCATTTGTTATCTTTTCTCTTTTAGCTTCAGCAGTTGATACAGACACTGCAGATACAGCAGCAGAAACCCCAGCCTTCACTACTTCAAGCCCTGGATGCTGGTCTTGTCGTTCAGTTACAGGCCCTCACAGCACAACTTACAGCTGCAGCTGCAGCTGCTAACACACTTAATCCACTGGAACAGAGTGTCTCTTTTAATAAGGTAGAAGTAGAATAATAGAGGTTTGAAGAAATATTCATTGTTAAAATATATGTAAGTGAAAGAGGTTTTGACTTTAGAGATTCTAAAAATACACGAATATACTATATAGTGCTCTATCTCAAAAATTTAAAAAAATGTCTAGAGAGAGTAGTATAAATGAAAATATTAGTTTTATATGAGTTTAAGGCTAAATGGCATTTCATAAAATATCTCAAGTTGGAATGGACCCATAAGGGTCATCGAGTATGAAGAGGGATTTGATTTAGCAAAGTTAAGCCATTGTTAAATGTTTTTCTTCACCCTTTGTAACACAGCGGTGAGAATTGAGCATGTCTTGTGTTTGCCCTTCCTGTGTTTATGATCTGAGGTAGGAAATTATTTCTTACAAGGCAATGAAAGGGAAACATGCAGAAATTTACATACGCTGTTTTCCCAGAAGAGTAAAACATGATTGTACTTGTAATTTTCTTACATTATAAATGCCAAGAAAACTTCTTATCTTGCCCACAAAGCGATAAGTGAAGAAATAACTTTATGACTGTAGTTAAAACCAGTCATGTGACACTTTTAAAAGTATGTCAAAATGTAAAAACCAAACAAACCTTGTAGGTAAAGAAACTTTGTGTGTGTTGCAACATATGTGCGTATCTGAACAAAAAAATTGAATAAATACCGAATGCAGGAATTTAAGACGACTAATGTAGTTGAATGCCAAGTAGCAATAACCATGCTGGCAATTACAGTAGTAATAGTATAATATCAGCAGAATGAAAAAGGAAGAACTTCTACTCAAAGATGAAAAAATAAATAAATGTTGTTCCTTTATCTTTGGAAGAAACAGCTTGTGAGTAGATAATCTCTGTAGGATTGTCCTGGAGTGAATAAATAATAAGGAAGTCAGAGAAGCAAAAAAACCTTTTTTCTCCTAACCCAGATAATCTCTTTTTCAGGCAGTTAGCTGCTCAGAACTTGACAAGTGCTGAGTTTAAAGTTTTAGGACAATTTATCTTATATTTCTAGAACTTGTTCAGCTAAACTCAGATCTCTGAAATAATAGAGAGTTGTCATTACTAATGAAAGTAATGCAGCTGTAAGAATAAGTCAGGAAAAAAATAGCCTGTACTCATGCTGTATCACAGCTGTAACCATCAACTAGAGTAGGGTATAATCACAGGGAATGAATGCATCAGTTAATAGGGACTGCCTTAATATTTAGATACAAAAAGTAATTAAGAATACGGCATTGTATTGTGGTTTATCCCACAGACTTCAATTCCAGCATTTATATGGATAGGTGTACTCATAGGTGTGGCTGTCGTGAATGTTGGACAGCTTAACTGGAGCAAATTGAAGGAATTGGCATTCTGATGAGATGTTTACATACCTTAAGTGAGTGCAGCCTGATACTTTTCAGTTAGTTTATGCCAGTAATAGTATGCAGGAGTCTTGCTATCGTGAAAGCTGTCAGCAGAGTAAATGTACATGATTGTGATTTCTGAGACCTTGAAGGTAAGGTCTCAGGAAGGTAAGGTGGTGGAAGAAATTCTTGTGGCAATGTGATAATTCACAAGCTTTCAGTAGGTATATAGTGTTGATTTGTTCTTGTAAACTGTGGAAGAGTTGTGTTTATAGTATGTGATCTGTACCTCAGTTCTTCATTATACAAGTAGTGTTAGATTATAATACATCTCAAATTTCTTGTTCAGTGTTCTATAGCATCTCTATGAATGAACTGATAATGTGTGTCTTGTTAGTCCATTGAGGCTTTTACTCAAAGGTTATTGAGGCTGCTTTGCTGAAACAGCATGTCATTTTAAAATTTCTTCTTCTTTTTTTTTTTTTTAATATAACGTTGGTGCTACCATACCTATTTTCTCCTTTTTCTGAGGTTTGAGGATTTTGAATCTAGGTATTAGAGAAGAGTACATATTAATATATATGTATTAATGGGCAATCTTACTTTTGCAATGATAAGTTTTGGGGATAATTTTCCTTGCTTTTTTTAATGGTTTCTCAGCACCAATATCACCTGCCACCCGAATCCACTTTTCAATAGCTGAAGACCATGAGTCATAATGATATAATTCTATTTATTAGACTCTTTACTTCCATTTTATTATATAATTTGTATAATTTTTTTACTAGACATGGCAGCTTTAACAAACAAAGTGTTAAAAAGGCAATATTTACTTTTATAGGAAGCATAGAATCATAGAATGGTTTGGGTTGGAAGGGACCTTAAAGTTCATCTAGTTCCAACACCCCTGACATGGGCAGGGACACCTTCCACTAGAGCAGGTTGCTCAAAGCCCCATCCAACCTGGCCTTGAACACTTCCAGG
>NW_008824115.1:1085106-1091495 GCF_000699105.1 Pygoscelis adeliae | reverse complement strand
GCTGGTGAAGACTGAGGCAAAAAAGTCATTGAGTACCTCAGCCTTCTCCATATCCCAGGTAACCAGGTCTCCCGTTTCATTCCGGAGAGGGCCCACATTTTACCTCATCTTCCTTTTATCCCCGACGTACCTATAGAAGCTTTTCTTGTTGCCCTTGATGTCCCTGGACAGATTGAATTCTATGAGGGCTTTAGCTTTCCTAACCTGATCCCTGGCTGCTCGGACAATTTCTCTGTATTCCTCCCAGGCTACCTGTCCTTGCTTCCACCCTCTGGAGGCTTCCTTGTTGTGTTTGAGTTTGTCCAGGAGCTCCTTGTTCACCCCTGCAGGCCTCCTGGCGTTTTTGCCTGACTTCCTCTTTGTTGGGAAGCATCTACATCAGTGTTTTAGTTTGAATCAGGAGCATGCTTTTGAGGTGAAACTTTTGATTGTTTACATGTACCACATATCGTTTCACTTTGCAGAGCAATCTTGAATGCATAAAGTAGCTTCATTTGGATTAAGCTAAAGTAAAAGATACACTACAACTGCTAATGAGCACTCAGTGGATAGGGCCAGACTAGAGCTGCTTCAAAGTAACTAGTAACAGAGTCCAAATAGCATGCCCAAATGAAATAAAAACTATAAAACAGCTTTTTTAAGAGGAAAAGTTTTAGGAATGCCTTGCTTCCTGACAACAAATCTAGATCTTTGTTAGTGATCTTCCAGGATGCGCTGAATTTCTAAAGTTTTTGTATGCATTTTAGAGAGCTTGCAATAGTTCTATATTTAACACAAAATGCCTCAATTGCAGGTGACGATACTGTCAGAGATACAAGTATCAAAACCCAAGGTGTCAGAACAGTACAATGAACAGCAACACTAGGCTGTTAACAGCCTTTGTTTGAGTACCAGACATACAGTTGCTTATTCTCTGGGGTTCTAGTCTTTATAAGTAAACAAGTTGTTAACAAGTATACTTACAACAACGGAGCATGAGCCGGCAGAGTGCCCTGGCAGCAAAGAGGGCGAACAACATCCTGGGCTGTGTGAACAGGAGTATAGCCAGGTGATTGATGGAAATGATCATCCCATCTAGACATCCCATCTGCTCTAGACTGCATCTAGAGTATCACATCCAGTTTTGCCACCCCTGCCCCCATACAGGAAAAGACATTGACAAACTGGAGTGAATTTAGTGGAGGACCAACAAAATGGTCAGGGCTTGAGCACTGGAGCTGGTTCAGCCTGGGGCAGAGACAGCTTTGGGGGAAACCTAACAGCAGCCCCCCAGCACCTACGGGAAGGTCAGCAAGAAGATGAAGCCAGGCTCTTCACAGCACGGCATAGTGGCAGGATTACAGACAACAGACAGAAGTTGAAACGAAAGGGTTTGGAGTGGGTATAAGGAAAACCTTTTTTCCTATGAGGACAGTCAAGCACTGGAATAGGTTGCTTGGAAAGATTGTGCAGTCTCCGTTGTTGGAAACTAAGACGTTTCCAAGACTCCACTGATAAAGCCCTGAGTAACCTGACCTGAGCTCACAGCTGAGCTTGCTATGAGCAGAAAGTTGGACCGAAACCTACTGAGGTCCCTTTCAGCCTGGACTGTCCTGTGATTCTAAGATTTATGAAGAACGGGGTAGAAGAGAGTGTCATCTAGTGGAAGTTGATGAAGTATTCTTACCTGAGGTACAGTGAGCAATCCTGAACATCTTAAAAAAGCTGCAGCAGCAAAATTAGACAATCTAGCAATTCTGAAAGCAATCATAAGAAACATTGAATAGTTTCTGTAGAAGATACTGAACAGACTTGTGATGGAGTTTAGAGAATGGAGGATGGAGCCATGATGTGCATATAGAAATACTTAGATGGTTGAAGGCAGTGTCCAAAAGGCAAACATTCTGAGTTGGCCGACATAAAAAAAAAAGACAGCTTTTATCATATATAAGCAGTAAGCATCGTGATCCAAAGAAAACTGTGAAGCTTAATTCTCATTCCATGATATGATGATGGTGAATTGGAAAACAAATATAAATAGTGCAGGAAATTATTTCTGATGAATACGTAAGTATCCCATCTTTTTTAAAAATCCCTATTTTTAATAAATTCGGCAGTTCTTCCAGGTCTTTGTTTTCAAGCTCTTCGGTCTCCATAGTATCTTGTGGTAATAAGTAGCGCAAATTAACATGCATTACGTGAAAAATTCCTTTCTTTTGTCAACGTCAGATCTGTGTGTTTTGTAATCTTGCTACATGACCATATCCTTGTGTTATGGTACAGAAAGATTTTTTTGATCAGCATTCCCTATACATTTATGTCCTATTCCCTTTATTTTAATTTCAAAAGAGAATATCCTGATCCTTAAGAAGAATTTTGTTTCCTTTGGAATAAAAAGTTGTTTTCATGTCTTTAATCATTCCCATTGCTTTTTCTGAACATATTCTTTTCTTAGGTGATTAAAGTAATAGATGTAGTATTCATGGAAAGTTCTATACTTTTATATGCCTGTGTGGTGGGTTAACCTAGGTATCCTAAGATTTAATTTGTTTTAATTTCTATTGCTTTATTGTAGAGAGTATTCTGTTACAATTTATTTAGAAATCACGATAGTTCAGTTCAGATTTTTCCCTTTAATATCTACTGTATTATTTAAAACAAATTTAAACAAAAATGATGCTGCACATTTGCCTATGTTGGCTGGAAGTTCTTTGGTTTTCTCTGGCCCCAGTTTAACTAAATAATTGTTTTGCATATCATAAATTGTTGATTACTTTCATTTGTTCCTTTTCTCAGACGATTAAATAGTACATACTCTGTTATCTTCCTGTCTACTTTGTCATGATGGAATATACGTGATGATTAATATTTTAAAGAGGAGACTGGTGTTTTTTCTAAAATGCATATTTTTTTTCAGAGCAGCAGCATTTTGCAAATGCTTTACTTGGAAAATATTCTAACAGTATAAAAAAATGAAAGTGGGTAGCTTGCTTTAAATGGATTAGATGTATATGGTGAAAGTTACTCTGGATTTTAGCATCCCATGTCACATAAGCTTGATGGTCTATGTTTCTGCTGTGTTTTCTCAGAGATATATTCAGTCCTGCTTTCATATATATTAGATTATTTCATTGGGAAAATAGTTCTAATAATTCTTGATTGATCAGTCTCTTAGTTAGCTTATGCTTTGTTCTTCTTGCTGGACTCCAGTAATGGAGAATAAATAAAACATCCTGAGAAAGAAAATGAGCTACTGAATCATCATGGCTTGTTACTGGAGACATTTTTGCCTTGGTATTTCAAAATGACTGCCCTATGTTCTCATCCTCTTGGTTTTTTCTTCTGAGACCAGGGTTTGAGAAGAAGTTATGGCGGTTTGTAGTACAGCATTCGCTCTGCTTTTCAGAAAACTTCCAAGGTGTAAAGATGCATCAACGTGGGTTTGATAGCACTGCTCTATCAATGCATAGTTACTGAAAAAAGACAATCTCATTGACAAATAACATTTGTTGTTTTTCTTCATGCTTGTTCTTTAGTTTTGTCTTCAAGAAAGTAAAATGCTGCTGAAATGCTTCTGGGCTGTTTAAAAATTAATAAATAAAACGGACTTTTTTTGTTCAGCAGAACTACAGCGTAGACATCTTTACAGATAAAACAGGAAGTCTATCCAAGTTTTTTTTTTTCCCTGTCAGATACCTTTCTTTTTATCCCTCTGGAGGCTTATTCCTCTTACATGATAACTGCTTGCTTTGATTTTTTGCAGACTATGTGAGAAGTTGTTTTCAAGGAGCAGTATATTTGAAGGAATTCAGGTTGTCTAAATGACACGTGTGTGTGAAAATACAGTAATTCTTTGCAAAGTAATCAAGCTGTAGGTCTTCTCTTGATATGAGCAGAGCAGTTTGCTGATTGCCAAAGGATTGAATAGTTGGCCTCTTCGTAGTAATTTCTTCTAATTAAAGGTACCAGTACATAAATTAATCTTTATTTAAGTCTTCCTGCAAGCTAGCTGTTATTTAGTATGAAAAGAACATGTGGTTGTACTTGTAACAGCAGCCAGAACTCAAGAAAGCCATGGACAAAATTTGGTATTTGATGCATTCAAGAGCTTGGTAGCAATAGTAATTTTTTTTTTTTTTTAAGTTGAGAAATAAGGGCATTTTTCTTTTGAAAAGTAAATATACATAAAGGGACATAAAAGGAGTACTCAGTAATGCTTATTTTGCTTTCTCCTAGAAGCTGATGGACAGGTTTGACTTTGGGGAAGAATCTGAACAAAATGAAGAGCCTAAAAAGGAAACTCCTGCTTCCCAACTGTAAGATCAAGCTATGTTTATTATGGAAAATGCTACAATTTGCCTGACACTAGTTGAACATTAGGATTAAATAGTAAGGAAAATATTGTTTCTTTCAGAGCATAAGGATACTAAAACAGTAGGAAGAGAAAAGACAGTTTACTAAATTAATGAAACATATACATTTTTTAAATATTTAATATAAGTCTGTGTGCCAGAAGTTTTGTTGACTTCATCTTAAAGTTAGCACGTTCTTTACTTTGTTAGTTATATTCATAGCGTTAATGTGATAATGATGATAACAGAAGGTGGAACTAGCTACCTTGTCTTCATTATTTTTCCTTTTTAGTTAAACTTGAAACTCGGTTGTGAAGACCTGTTACCAACTGTTTAAACCAAGAGAAAAACTGTTGTGGTTTTTTATTTAAATTATTTCATTTTAGGCCTTTAGTACCAGAATCTATGAACAACTCGCTTTTTCACCAACTAGCTGAACAGCTACAGCAACAAAATTTAGAACATCTCAGACAACAGCTTCTGGAGCAACAGCAGCCTCAAAAGGTAAGAACTCCATCTTGTGGCTGTCGTAACAATTTTGTTCTCCGCTGATTAAAAAAATTCATATTCTACTTCAGGACAAAAAAATTGTCTTGTTACTGACACTTCTGTTATAATGAAAGTCTTTGTCACTAGCTGATCATCTAACAGGAGCTCGCAGAGTAAGTGGAATAAGCTGAAGAAAGTGCTTAAAGCAGAAAAAAAAAATGTGACCAAATGTGTGGGGTGTACATTTTACTTCTCTTAGGAAAGAGTACCCTTTAGGTGAGTTACAGACTGGCTGTGCTTTGGTTGTTCAGCTCTTTATATGGGGGGAAAAAAGCTTTTTCCCTGCTGTCACAAAGGTGATGGTGAGCACTGAAGTGATTATGCTCCTGTCCGTGAAGGGAGAGCAGCGTGTAAGCTGCTGCTGCAGAACCGTCAAGAGGACAGAATAGAGATTGCAGATAACTTCAATTTCCCCTACCAAGCTTTAAGTTTTGGCTAGTAAATGTGTCATTCTGTTGAAGAATCTGAGCTAAAGAATAGAGTCATGTATTTCCTGAGAAATGATTAATTAAGAACTGATGCTTGAGACAACCCAAGATTCCTTCTTAACTATGTGAATTGGGTCCTCTCTGCTCTACATTGAAGTAAATTGGCTTATTTCTTCTGAGGTTACTCCTCAGTATTTAGCTGCTCTTCTCCCCTCCTGATTCCAGTTTCTGATCCCATTAGGAAAAAAACCCGAAAGTTAGAATATTCTGTCTTGATACTGACCGGATGTAAAGTGGACTTTCTGTGAAGTATTTGGATCTAGCTTCACAGTAAAATAGAAGTCTTAGATTGAAAGAAAGTCTAAGGGACCACAAAGTTAACAAACAACTGTTGGGGATTTTAGTTTAACCTGTGCAAAGATGCAGTCGCTCAGTTTTCAGTCAAGAACGTAATTTGAGTTCTGAATTTGTGACTTTGTGTTTTTAATTGTTTAGAAAAATAGTAATTAAATTTTTACTAGATATTGTTCTTATTCTACTTCTTTATTTTACTATGTTTTGTTTTTATTTCTCACTTAAGTGCAGTAACTGAAATAGTTTGTACAACATAGCTACAGACTAAATAGCTTTTGATGTTGGTGGATATCTAGCAGTTTCTGGCTTTAAACACTAAAAAATGTTGTAGAGGAATATAACTTTGAAGGGTGCATCTGTTTTAGGAGCTTTTGATGTGACGTATCTAAAAGTAACTATCTAATTTGAAAATAAAAATGCTGAATGCCTACCTTATTGTAAAATAAGCAGAATTAGAGTTTAAATTAATTTTATCTATGAAATTAAGTTACGGTACATTTATGGGTAGAACGTTCATGTGACTCCCCCCTTATTATTTGATCTTCTATTCCAAGTGTTCTTTCAGAAGTTGTTTCCCTTCAGGTCCACTCAGCTTCTTGTCTAGTCAGTACTGAGGAAGATTTATTTCACCTTGACAGCAGCTAAAAGATACAAACTTCTGCTGGAACTAGTCTGTAATGACTGCAGCATGTTATAAGGAAGACTTTCTTTAATTCCATGTTTAAAA
>NW_008824115.1:1071545-1085070 GCF_000699105.1 Pygoscelis adeliae | reverse complement strand
TAAGATAAAACACAAACCAAAATTATTAAGCATCTGATTAGGAGCAGAGGGAGAGGAGGAAAGGATAGAAGACAGAGACAGAAGGAACAACAAGAAATGTAGGAATTGATATCAAGAAACGGATTGTTGAAGAATAATTAAATAAAAGGAAAATGAGACGAAACAGATAATGTTAGAAGGAAAACACGTTAACTGAATTATAGTAGAATTTTTTAGTTTTCTACAAACTGTCATTATAAGCTGTTTAAAAATACAAAGACAAAACAAAAAACCCCTTGGTAGTACATGTCATTCTGCTAACTTTCTGCCATTGTCCTGGCAGATAGAATATCTAGCATTTGTTTAATTAAAGTAAAAATGTAATGAGAATCACTGAAATGTTTACCTGCAATATTGGATTATAGGTTTAGAATTACTTTTCAAAATCATCCTGATGGCATTTCTGAGTATTTTCATTGCATTTCCTGTATTTCTTGAATTTCTTTCATATCTTACAGATATTTATTCCAAATCTGTACTTTCAATCCAATGTGCAGCCCATTATAGTTTTTTCTCTAGCAAATCAACAGTGCATTTAGTATTTTACATTTTTTAATTTTGGTGTTTTTTCAGAACTGCTTGTTTTGTTAGGTCTTGTAATTGAGATGCTGACATAAATGACAGAACACCCTTCCTTATCTTGTGTAATTACTTGTCTTAAATCACACACTGTAAGAAAGCTTGGAGTTAAATGTAAATTTTTTAAACTAGTTCAATTGGTATTGCAAATATTTTCATTGTATTAATAACAAAATATAATTTATTAATGCATGTGCATGGGTGACCAATGGTATCTTTCAGTGTCACTGTACATAGGGCTGCCATCACTATTGTTTGTCCTCTAAGTCTTTGTTTTCAAGCCAGCCAAATTAAGCAACAAATCGTGTACTTTGGGGTTTTGATTCAGCAAATAGATAGTAATTTTTTTATAGTCAGGAATATTAATTATTTCAAAGTTTTGTATTTAAGGATGATACAAAAAAAGGAATGGAATGGAGTGACATCTGGTTCAGCTTCCACATTAATGGGAAGTGGAAAATAAGAGAAAATTGATAAATAGTTTTTCAGAGATATTTGAACAATTGTTTTATGTAGTATTACATTTTGACACAGTAAGCATTTTGAATTATGAGGCTTGTTATGATATATTACTATTTGTTATTTAGGCAAGCCCTGAGGAGAATCAAGAAGGAAATTTTGGTTCAGAGCACTCTGCCTCACCATCACAGGGGAGTAGTCAGCAGCAGTTTTTAGAAGTGGAAACAAATGTAGATGATTCAATGGATATTCAACAACAGGTAAAACTATTTTAAATTTGATTATAGAACTTGAAAGGAAAACACATACTAAGATGATTTCAAAATGGGTAATATGGAGGTATGCTTTCCTATAGTCAAATATATTGTGAGTATGTTTATTAAATGTTATTGAACATCTGTTATGTCTGACCTCAGGACATGGATATAGATGAAGGACAGGATGTTGCTGAAGAAGAGATTTTTGAACAAGAAGAAAAGAAAACAGCTGTTCGTTCAAGATCAAGAACTCGTTCAAGATCTCGTTCAAGGTTTCATAATTAACTTGTATTAAGTAAATGAAGGTTTTCTGAAATGAAGTTGCAATTTGTGATTATCATTCTCAATTCTGTATTTTCCAAAATTGTCATGAGCAGTTTTCGGCAATAAAAAAAAGCGTTCATTTAATATTTGTGTTAGATGCAGACTTTCTGTATGACAGTTCATTTTGCATATCTATGGTCTACTTTAAAATTTTTAAGATCTGTTCAGGTAACAGAAATAACTAACGCTAGCACCTGGTCAGGTTTTCTATGCCAGAAAAGTAGATACTGTTATGGAACTCTTTCCATGTGTTGTGTTTTGTTTTGTTTTAAGCTCAAGGTGGATGTTCTATTCCTCACACTAATGGCATTAAGTTTATTTCCTGAAGCAGTTTGAGTGAATATAACAGAAATGTCTGTATCATGCTTAAAGTTTGTAGTTAAAAGATGACTAAATTAGAAATATTTTTTTTTAACTCAGCATACTGAAATAAAGTATCTTGTAGGTCACCAAGAAAACGAAGGTCTAGATCACGGTCTGGTTCTCGTAAGCGTAAACACAGAAAACGTTCACGCTCAAGATCAAGAGAAAGGAAGAGAAAGTCATCTCGGTCATATTCCAGTGAAAGAAGGGCTAGGGAAAGGGAAAAAGAACGTCAGAAAAAGGGATTGCCGCCTATACGGTCAAAAACACTAAGTGGTAAGTAGCAGCTGCTTACTGTTTTAATAATGTAGTATTACAGGAAAAAAAGGCTTTGTTTTTCATTGAAAGAACAAGATTTGGCTTGAGTACTGTTACAAAATACGGTAACCATAATCTTTTTTAAGTTTCATTTCTGATGTTTCTTACAACTTAGGTACATCGTTTCATCTTAGAGGAAAGAAAGTATCATACTGTTCTACTGATGATTTTACTCATACTGTTGCACCAATGATTTTACTTCTGAACAGAGAGTAGCAAGGGCTGTCCCTAAGTTAGAATCTGCTTTCTCTTTAATGCTGTCTTCCATGGGGCATTTGAAGATGATCAGCGCTTGATCTGAAAATTGGTATGCTGATAAGACATTTAAGTATGTGGTACACACTTTGGACACTTAGCTGAATAACTTAAGTAGAGGCCAGTTTTGTTAAATTTTTAGAGTTTTTTTAAATAGCTTTTCACAGGAACATAGAGCCAAAGCAGGTGGAAATGGGAAACAAGTAATTTGCTATCATAAGACAGACCATAATGGTCGTATCTTAAGAAAGTATCCAAAAACCAACTGGATTTCAGCTTTTGCAGTGTGCTGCTGTGCACTGCTGTCGTTTCTACAGAGAATTTACATACTAAAAAGAAGGAAGGTAGCAGGGAGAAGGAGAACTTTCTCCACACAGTTGCTTAAATCAAAGGGAATGTATTTTGAGATGAGCACTAGAAACGGTGAAATTGGGTGTAGTCATCTGCTACTGTATCTGTATATCCCACTGCTACTGTGTTAGCAGGACTCTGGATTCTTGGGATGCATAATTGTACTGAATTTACTTTTGTAATGAACTTGTGTTCCCAAATTTAACTTTGTTTAGATAGTTTATACGCAGTTTCTGATGTAGTTTTGCATTTATTTTGTATTTTAAAACTATATCGTTTATCTGACAAGCAGTTCAAAATTCATTTTTGCAAAAGAAAGTGTGTTCTGTTCTCTTCACATTGATATTTTACATTATTCCAGGGTGGCTTTAAACTCAGATGTATATTTTTTTCCTCTCTGGCTTTTCACGGGAAAAGAGGCAAATCAGTTTTATGGTGTAGATTTCTCCCAGTAGTCCACAAAGCAGGGAGCTATAATCAGAATGGATGGGAACTGGGAGGCAGGGATGTTAAGGGAGGGATGATGAACAACAGCAGCAATTGAGGTCCTGTGAAGTGACCCGGGTCATGGAAAGGAGATAATAAGAAGGCTAAGTGAAGTGTGTAACGTGGGGGGGGGGGGGGTGTGTAAATAAATAGGTAATTCAACTGACAAGCATTTTACTTCATGAAATTTGTTCAGTGACAGCCACTGTTATCACTTACTGAGGTCTGAAGAGTTGTGTCATAGAGCTTAACACCATGAGAAACAAAAGGGCCATCTACAAGCATGTGAGGAACAAGTTTTGTCCAAGAGAAATCTTAAGGCTAGTCATTCTCAGTACTACTGAGTACTGCTGTCAGTTGACAGAGGAATGCACAACACTGGTTTCCAGTTTGGTGCGCCAAGATTGATACGGGAAGGATGTGTGATGTATCAAGATAATGATGAAGAAAGAATGTTTCCTTGGTCCAGGATGGGGCAAGCCCAAGAGATCCAGGTTGTCTGGTTTGGTTCTGCCTTAGATCATTTAAGATCCTGGGTGGATTACTCAGGGTAGTAAGATATTTGAGGAAAATACCAATATTGGCCTAATCTCTTGCTGATTTAGATCACCCTGTGTTAAGTGGAAGTAACTGCTATGAGTTTGTCAAGGCTTGCACACATAAACTGGGTAATATTTGGAAGACAAAAGAATTGGAACCATGTACATACGGGAGAAGGACGTTCAAGCTCACATGTCAGTGGGTGTTTATATTTTGTGAGGGGGACAGGGGTAGGGGATCTGGGCTTGTGGAATTGACAAGAGTCAGAAGTATCATGGACATCTTCAGCTCAGTGATGGACTTCAGCCAAGTTTGTCTTTCTGGGATGTTCCTCAAGGTAAAGTAAAAGTACAGTTTCCATTTCTTTCAGGTGAAAATGCAGCGCATAATACTGCAGTTAAGTTCCTTCTGTAATACACTTCTAGCCAGTTAGAACTTAATCTTACTTTGTTAAAACTGACTTTAAATCCTACAGGCATCGTTTTAATGGAACATGGAATAGAAATTATTAGTAGTAATTTCTATTGCAGTTTACCTTAGCTAATAATCTACAGAATTTTATTTTTTCATTTCTTTTAAAACAACTATTTTGTTTGAAAGAAAATGAAACAAGAAGAATGAACACTTGTACTGAGTATCTGTATGGTGTTTTTTAACTTTTTAATGTTTTTGTTAAGGTACTTAATCTCTATATAGTCAGTAATAGATTTACTATTCTTGCTTTTTGATTGGTGATTTCTGTGCAAATGTAAAGACCTTTATATCCATGCTATAGAGTACTTTATAAGCTAACATTCTAGTATTTTGATTGACATGAATGTGTCTCTTGACAGTTTGCAGTACTACTCTTTGGGTAGGTCAAGTAGACAAGAAGGCTACACAGCAAGACTTAACTAACTTGTTTGAAGAATTTGGACAAATAGAGTCTATTAATGTAAGTAAGCATGTTACCATGCATTTTCAGGGATTACAGACTAGCAGCTTAAACATGCTTATGCCTCGGAACTCCTTTTAGCAGCTTAAGCTTGTATTTAGGAGACTGGGTTTTTATTACTGTTTAAAAACTGTGGCTATGATATTTGCTTGTTGGTTTCTATGTACTGTCTTGTGAAGCACTAAAGACAGTGCACTTCATGGTAAAACAGCTTTTCCTGGGCACTAACAATTTACACAGTTTTTTAAACCAGGGTCTTAACAAACAAAAAGTTATGTCTTTTCTCTTTTTGTGATGTGGCATAGTGCAGGTATCATTTTTCTTTGGACTAATGGACACAAACTGATATGTATCCACATTGCTCTTGGTTATGTTCCATACAGAGGGTTCGTTAAGTGGAATCAATGTGGATAAAACATTTAGAAGAAAAGAAATTCAACTGTAAACAAGTGTTTATTCTAAAATGTGACAATGAAAAAGATGCTTATAATTAGGAGATAGTTTCTCATGATTTAGAGTCATTTAGATGTAGATGTTTAGAGTAGTACTTCAGTGTTGCCTATAATTCAGCTTCAAGAGAAAGTATTTTTCTCCTAAAATAACATCTACATGAGAGAAATTTGGATTTTTGTCTCTTGCTCCAGCAGTTTTAAAGTGCTTCTCCTGCAATTTCATTCATTTCAGATAATGTTTTTACTATTTTTCTTACCATGTTAATGTATTCAGCTACATAATTAATAAGGAACAGTTTTTGTGGCATTACAGAATCTTTTAAAAGCTTCACAAGTCAAAAAAACCCCACAGCGTGACAGTTAAGCCTTAAGTAATTTCCAGGGACTAGCAATTAAGAAAGTTCAAAGGAGAGTAATGTAACAATCATAATGTCCCAGTGCCTGTTGCATTTCAGAGGCAAACCATATTGTAAAAATAGGATGAAATAGTTCATCCTACGCATTCCACAAAGCTTTAAGTACCTAGGATAATGTTGTTTTATATCTTAAACATATTTTTGTAACAACTGCATTAAAATCTGTCATCTTAAATATTTTTGTTGGTTATGTTACTTTGTGCTCCTAAACAACATAAAAGCACACCTATATTTTATAACTTTTGTCTAAAACTAAAATAAGCAGTTGTCATACATGATTTGCAAACTTTCACAGATTACATGCCGCTTCATACTTTTCTTTACTAAATAAAACATTAAAGCTAGTGGAAATCACACTTCAGGAATGAGGAATTTCACCCTTCAAAAATGCAAGATACTTTTAGTCACTAGTTTGCACCTCTGTGAAAGGTTCGTGCTCAGCTCATGGTGAGTTTGGTGCTTAATAAGAGGTACCAACCTCTGCTTTTCTGAAGCTGTGATAGTATAGCTCCCAGTTCTTGCCTGCTCCATGTCGTTCAAATCTTTCATGTCATTTTTAGTACCCATTCTTAAGCTTACTGCTGCTTCTTGAAAATGTTATAACTGAAGTACCGTGCCAGTATCACTCAAGTTTTGCTGATGCTCAAAATTGTTAATATTGCTGATTAAGGTAACAATTGTTTACAGTGTAAGCCTTTCCTTTTTTAGTATTAGTGTTCACTTAGCCTAGTTATGTAATCTGAAGTACTGGTTTTCCTACTTTTTAAGACCATTGCTTTTTTTCCATAGATGATTCCCCCAAGAGGTTGTGCTTATGTCTGTATGGTTCATAGACAAGATGCGTATCGTGCTCTTCAGAAACTTAGTTCTGGGTCCTATAAAATTGGGTCTAAAATTATTAAGGTAAGTTGCTTTTAATCTAAGGATACTGTCCATTTCAAATACAGTACAGTTGTAATATGACGATTTGTCATTTAGCAGCTGTTCGTTCAAACGTACAATATGGAGAAGAAGAATGAAGCAATAAGGTGTAAATTGTTTCTTTCCTCTCTGTGTAAAATGCAGCTTTTAACAGGTGATATGGAAGATAGTAAAATGAAATTACGACTTGATACTTAAGAAATACTTGGAGAACACTTTATGTACGTGCTAGTGACGAGTACAAGACTGTAAACAACTTAAATCCTGTACTTAACCATGTGGATCCCTTGATATTAAATTTGATAGTATTCTTATAGAGTTAAGTATATGATTAAATGCTGTGGTTTTTTTCTACTTTCTTTGATGCTTTAGGATGAGTCCTTGAAATACTGTATTTTTAATTTCCCAACATATATGTTAGAATTAATGCAGAACAAATTTAAGCTTTTTGATGTAATTAATCTTCCACCTACCTGTTGATGCAGAGGCCAGGTAAGCTTCCTACAGGTTCATTTAAAATTAAAAACTTTAATAAATAGGTACTGAAGATTGATCTGCAGTGACAGGAACATGAATGAAATGATCTGAAATACTCTGTTCACAAGTTACATGATTTAACCAGATTGTCTGGTTGGGTTTTATTTTCAGATTGCCTGGGCTTTGAATAAAGGTGTGAAAACAGAATACAAGCAATTCTGGGATGTGGATCTGGGAGTTTCATATATTCCTTGGGAGAAAGTAAAATTGGATGATTTGGAGGGCTTTGCTGAAGGTGGCATGATTGACCAGGAGACAGTAAATACAGGTACAGACATCAACAATGACTCTCCTGGTAGGAAAATGTGTTTGTTTTGGTAATTGCAAATCCTCAGAAAGTTTATTGTTTTAGGTATACATACTCTTTCTCAATTTACATAAATTTTATAAGCTACTTGTTACAGTATAAGTGGCACTGTAATCATGAAATCTAGATTGTCTTTGTAGCTGAGTAATTGATTGGCATGACAATGAGGAATTAGTGACAAAGGGGAATTAATCTAAGCAAGTTAATAAAGGTTAGCATTTTTAAAAACAGTTACGAATTTGCTGTGTACTCATTTCCATGTATGTAAAATATTAATTTGTGTAGAAATTATGATCTGCTTGTGATTGTGAAGAGTCTTATATTCAGGTGTAAGACTTAAGTTGGAGTTGGAACTTGTCCAAATAGGCACAGCTTAGCTGAACTTTAAGGTATTTCTCCATAAAGTTGAAGAGACAGGAAAGCAAGTAATGTTAGACCTTACTCTGAAGCCCAGTTAATTGAGAGGTTTGTTAGATTTGTAAAAGATTCATGAGTACTGTGTTTTCTTGAAACGGATCTAGCACCAAATGACTGGACTATACTGAAGTAAGCAGTAGATTAAGACTGTTTCATAATAGTGACGATAATTTTTCAGGTAAAAATGCGGTCTTGCTTTGAGTAAAAATTGAATATAAATGACAGAAAAATTAAAACATGAAACTTTACCAAAATATGTTCACTCTGTTATACTTCAAATACAAAACTTTTTGAGGAAGTGGCAGAAGGAAGAAGTGGGGGTTGGGGTGAGGTTTGTTTAACATGAGGATTCTCTCATTGTACAGTAGCCAGCTGATAACACAGATATGTTGACAACAGCAGTTTCTAGAAAACTGGAGCATACTCTATATCACAAATTATTAACAGAATGGTTGGTGAAAAAACTTGGCAAGTTTTGAAAAATCAGTTTGTATACAGTCATAATGAAACAGAGTATTGCAGGTGATTAAAGATATTTTACATTCTTTAAAATATAAGAAATAATTGCACTTGCTTCTTTTCATAATGTTTGGGAGTTATTTGTAATGACTCTATACAGATACCAGATTAAAATTTATTGTTTAAGAAGGAAGAGGGCTTTTTAGTATTTAAACAAAAATAACACATCAATTTTCTTTTTATATTAAAATTATACCTTTTTTTAAAGAATGGGAAACAGCCAGAAGCTCAGAAGCTGCTAAAGAAAATATTCAAACTACGCAGAGTGCTGCAGTTGATAAGAGTACAGTTATTACAACACAGACAGAAGCTTACACGCAACCAGTCACTATGCTGCAGGTTTGTATTGGTCTGAGTGTGTAAATACCCCACAGAACTGGAGGGCAAACTTTTCATTCAATACAGATAAATTTTAATGCTGAGTTAAAGTACTTAAATCAAAAATATTTGTCCTGTGTCCATGTGTGTTTATCTCTGAAATATTTTAGAGTAGAATCAGTTGCCATGGTTGAGCAAAATCTTCAGTTTCATGCACAACATATTGCAAACTTGTGTACAATCTCAAATGAAGGCTTAAATGTTGAAGACAGAGCAATTGTAAAAAAAAAATAATAATACTGGCACGTTAGTTTTTTAAAGAGAAATTAAAATGAGCTTACAGAAAATATTTTGTTTACAGAGCAAAGCATCTTTATGTAAGCTAAGCAAGGCAATAAGCTTTTTTTCACTTCTGCTTGTTTCTTCTCTACCTATGTGCTTTTCCCCATATCAGCTTTTAATATAGTTTAATTATTTTCTCAGTAATTTGGGGCAGGATTTCATAGGGACAGTCTCATATTTAAAAGATCTGATTATTCAAGCAGTGTGCTGTTGCACTCTTTATGCAGTAATTCATGAGAGTCTTTGATTCTCTGTTGTATTTTTTTTCCTTTGCTAAAACAGAGAATTTTTATTAACATCCAGTCAGTAACAAGGTATTGTGGAAGGCTAGAAATTTTTCTTGAGTATTCTACACTACACATGTTTATCGAGTATAAATACAAATGCTTTTTGTCAAACTTTAAATCCTTTTTATAATGACCATATGAAATTGTAAAATGAGAAGTAGTTGCTTAATACAAATTTTTTTGTATTAATATTATTACTGTTTTATCTTTCCTAACGTGTATAGATATTTCCAATAAAATAAAATTTTATTGACAGCTGACGTAAAATTACTGTGAAAGTTAACATATTTGCATTTACTTACATTGAATTTTGTGCTTCTTTCTTTTCACAAAAATTGTCTTCAGTCTTATTTCAACTATTTCCTAGTGTACACTGTGATCAGTATATACTTAAATATACATATTTATATTTTGCTTTTATTCTGCTGCTAATTACTTGTAATCATGCTGCACTATATCAAAAAACATAGCTCAAACAGAAGTTTGAGAAATACTAAGTGATTTTCAGGACTTCATCAGGATTATAATTACATACACTGAACTCAACTTTCCAGTACTGTTCTAAAATACATAAATTTTTCTAATGAGAATAGAATCACTGTTTTCTAAGTGCTCTCAAATTGCCACACTATCTACATTTTCCTTCCTTTTCTCTCCCTTTCTGCATTCACCTTTCTCCCATAGGTAAATTTTTATTCTTGAATAAGTATAGTGTTTAACCATATATTTTTCTGTTCTTTTTAGAATAAACAAAACATAGCATAGGATTAGTCCAGTGTCCTTGCTTACCTGTAGTGTAGGTACCATTTCAGAATGCAATCTAATTCTTCAGGGTGTTCAGAATATATGCAAAGCCTTTGGTACATTTAGTGCTTAACATGAATTGCAGTCGAATCAGTTTATCCCTCTTTTAATGTCATTGAAAACTGTTAAGTATTGAAGTTGCTTGTTTTTTCTTTCCATGAAAACAGATTCCAGTAGCTCCAGCTGTGCCTGCTGTTAGCTTGGTTCCACCTGCATTTCCTGTCACAATGTCTGTCCCTCCTCCTGGTTATAGCGCAATTCCTCCTCCACCCTTCTTGCGAGCGAGTTTCAACCCTTCACAGCCACCTCCAGGTAAGTTAGTAAAAATGAAGTTGAGTATGTAATGAGTATACTCAGTTTGTGTGCTTCTACGTACATCATGCTTTGTATGGTTTTCCATCAGCTACTGGTTACTGTTTGAGCCAGTTGACCTTTGAATCTTTAATTTTAATCTAGTATGAAATTTCTTATGTCTAACTTAATACTATTTTTACCAGTGTATTCTGTCGAGAATAGGAATTACAGCAGAATTTTTTTTGAACTTTAATAAAAATGAAAATTTAAAAATCCTTAAGATTAATCTCCTTTCTTTGGAAAATTTTGAAACTCTTGGTTTTCTTCTTTGGATATTGCTGGCAGAAATCACTTTAAAAGATGCACATGCAGATCATCTACAGTAAAGATGGGGTTGTTTTTGAAAACAGTAACCACTGTTGCCTCTTTCCATACATTTGTTGTTTGCTAGTCTTCAGTGGTGCAGCTTTTCAGGATGAATAATGTAGGCAAGCTTTTACTGCAAAACTTTATTTGCTTCCGTTGTAATAATTTGTCTTTTTTTTTTCCATATAGGTTATATGCCTCCCCCAGTTCCACCTGTGGTCCCACCACCTGTTGTCCCGCCACCTGTTGTCCCACCAGTTGTTCCAACACGTAAGTTTGATTCTTCTTGTGTTTGTGTGTTGTGAAAAGCTTAATTGATTGATATATTACTTGTTATTTAATCAAAAGCAAGTTAATCCTGTGTAATGAAAAACAGCAAAACAGAAGTTATTGTTTAGCTGGTTTAAGCAGGTATTGAGAAAAAGATTGACAGAGCTTTTCAAGTTGACTGAAAAATTATGCTTACTGTGGAGTTACTAAAAAAAATTATGACAAATTAATTATTTATTATTTGTATGCATAGTTCAGTATTTGAACCTGTCTGTAACAGATGTATCTGTTACTTGAGCTGTTTGGTGTTAGTGACTGAATAATTTATAATAATTTATTTTTGTTTAGCCTTTTAACTGTTTTCATTCAACGTTTAAAAATATCTGTTAAAGAGTACTGATTGCTTAGGTTGCCTGCAGTTCATGGTCTCTACAAAAAATATAAATATTACAGTGCTGATTGGGGATAAGAAATTATCCAAAAATGTAACACTTAGACTAATTAATTCCACTTATTTTATCAGCCTGACCTCTGCCAAACTAATCTTGAAGGCTTGAATATATGATTACTGTGATACACTTCTGTTATTTCTCTACAGCTTTAGTACAGCCTCCGTTACCAATTGCACAAGAGACGATGAAGGATGTTCCTTTTACTAGCCTTGTTCTACCAGTTGGCACAGTTACTAGCAATCTAGCTACTCCAACGTTATCTGCTGGAAGCGTTTTTAATCCTCTGCCAATCAACAAACCAGAATCAGATGAAAAGGGATCACATCTTCCAGACCTTCAGATTTCTTCCAGCGAAAACAATAGATCTGGTAAGAAATGTCTTTATTGTCTGATACGATGGCATACAGGAAACGTCGTACTTCTGAGGGTTTTTTTGCAGATCGTAGTCCATTGCAGTAATAACTACAGAGTAGGAAGTTCTAGGCTGGGGATCATTTTCCGTTTAAGTTGGAGGAGTGGTGGGAACCATCTTTGTCATCATCTGATCATTGATTTCTAGCAGCTTATGCGCAGAGATGTTTTCTTCGTAGACTGCAGAAGTAAAGCTGAGACTGGGAGCCCTTTAGAAAACTTCTTAAAAGTGCATTCTTACTACACAAGTGGCAGTGTTTCCACAAGTGGAAAGGAGCAGGAGAGGGTAGGATAGTACAACATTTATAGAATTACATCAAAGATTTTAATACTTCCCTTGCATAAATTGGGTGATGGCTGTGGGATTTGTCAATTTTAAGCTGCTATACATTCTTTACTATGTAGAGACATTCATTTCTGTGGCATAATGTCTGTTTGTCACCAATGTGATTAAAATAATGTATGTTCATTACAGAAACTGAGACAGACCTTGTCAGCAGTATCATCACTGAATGCATTAACTGAATATGGATTAAGCTGCATTTTGTTTTGAATGCTACGTGTTACACTGGCATTTTCTGTTAACTGTTCTTCTTGTTGCTGCATTTTAGTGCAAAGTGATGTCTCGAGTAGTTCTGGACTTGGAGGAGTGCAGCCACCCAGCGTCTCAAGCAGTTCTGGGCTTACTGGAGAGGGGCAACCACCCAGTGTCTCAAGTAGCTCTGGACTTGCAGGGGGAGTACAGCCACCCAGTGTTTCAAGCAGCTCTGGACTTGCAGGAGGAGTGCAACCACCAACTGTTTCAAGCAGTTCTGGTCTTGCAGGAGGAGTGCAGCTACCTACTGTCTCCAGTAGCTCTTCTCTTGCTGGCGGAGTTCAGCCAGCCAGCGTCTCAAGTAGCTCTGGACTTATGGCTGGAGTGCAACCACCAAATGTCTCGAGTAGCTCAGGGCTTCTAGCTGGAGTGCATCCACCCAGTGTCTCAAGCAGCCCTGGCCTTCTGACAGGAATGCAGCCACCCAATGTCTCAAGCAGCTCAGGAGTTCTGGCAGG
Source organism: Pygoscelis adeliae (assembly GCF_000699105.1). Classification (NCBI taxonomy): domain Eukaryota; kingdom Metazoa; phylum Chordata; class Aves; order Sphenisciformes; family Spheniscidae; genus Pygoscelis; species Pygoscelis adeliae. The sequence goes on along the minus strand of NW_008824115.1, from coordinate 1,071,999 downwards.
AGTACAGCCACCGAGTGTCTCAAGCAACTCTGGGCTTCTCATAATGCCACCACCCAATGTTTCAAGTAGTTCTGGACTTATGGGAGTGCCGCCACCAAATATTTCAAGTAGTTCTGGACTTCTGGCAATGCAGCATCCAGCTGGGGTTCAAAACATGCCTCATTTAAATATTAGTAGTCAAAGGATGCCGGGAATGCCTCTCATAGATATCCGTCCAGGCCTAATGCCCCATTCGCCTGGACCAAGGTTTCCATTAATGCAGCCGGGAATGCCACCGCAGCGTAGTATTCCCCCTCCAGCAATCCTTGATCCATCTCTTCACCCGCCACCTCGAGGTCCTTTTCCTCCAGGAGATATTTTTAATCAAACAGAAAGACCTTTTGGAACACCAGGAAGACAAAACATCGATAGCATTTCTAATCCAGAGAAAAGACTACCACTTGGAGGTGATAAC
>NW_008824115.1:1065271-1071533 GCF_000699105.1 Pygoscelis adeliae | reverse complement strand
GAGACAGAGATTATCGCTTTCCTCCAGTGGAAAACCGAGATAATCTTAACAGACCATCTCCAGTGGATGTCAGAGATTCTGTTGGACGTCCACCCGTTGATCCAAGAGAGAGTATAGGAAGGCCTCCAGTAGATGGAAGAGAACACTTTGCAAGACCACATGTAGACATGAGAGAGAATTTTGGAAGACCGGGTATAGATAACCTTGGTCGAAGAGAGCATTTTGGTTTCAATTCAGACAAGCACTGGGGACAGAGAGGAGATTATGATGAAAGAGAGCACCATGCCTTCCCTATTTATGGCGGCCCTAAAGGCTTCCATGAAGACAGAGAGAGGTTTCGGCATGTAAACTATAGGTTTGATAGTAGAAGTGGTCCCAATTGGAATAGAGGATTTGAACAAGATGCTCATAGAGATTTTGATGACCGCAGAAGACCCTGGGAAAGACAGAGGGATAGGGATGACAGAGATTTTAATTTTTGCAGAGAAATTAATGGGAACAGGTTTGGAAGAGACAGAATGTCAAACAACTGGATCCCCCCTCCACATCCACGGGTTTTTGAGTATTTTGATGGGGCCACTTCCCAACGCAAAGCCGATAATATGCCCCAGGTAAACGGTGAAAATACAGAGACAGAAAGTCAGCCACCAACTGCACAGGTGCAGGACGATCCAGAACTTTATGAAAAACTGACATCTTCCGTCGAGATAAACAAAGAGAAGAGTGACACAGAAGCTGATATAGAAAGTGAACCAGTGGTAGAAAGCACAGAAACTGAGGGGACATAATCATCACTCAGTAGGTAAAAGATACCTTTTGTAAAGTTGTCATCTCTCTGTAATAGATAAATGGCTGACTGGACCGTAGCAGTTCACTTTTGTCTGCCAGAATTAAGTTAATCTGATGTTCATGTTCATCTTTCACTTAAATAACTGTACAACTGACTTGTATAGAACACTGTTCTTAATTTGAACATGGTAGGTAAACATTTTTTTTATTTCTCTGGTAAAGCATAAACTTTCCCCCACTTGCTTTTAATTTCACAAAGATAAAATAACAGCTTGTCAAACAAAGACTTCCTATGGAAGAAAATGGAATTTTTTAGATACTACCCTTAGGTTGGCTATCAAAATTGTTATACTTGAAAACAGGTGCTGGTGTATCTTGTCCGTGTTTTTAGGCTGCTGGAGAATTTTAAAGTATAGACAAAGCTGTGATATTTTATGTTCCTACAATTCGGCAGAAAAAGAAACGGCCCATGTTATTTAAGGAGCATAACACAGAGATTAAAAGTGATTTTGTAAAATCTACACTATAGTCTCTGTTTTCTCTAAAGTAAGTGTTTGTCATTTGTTCCTCGTACTGCAGTGGGTTTAAAAAAATGAAAAAGTACATTTTAATGTTGGGTGCATTTTGTTTTTAGATGCCAATAAAGCATATTTGTTTGATAACAGTGTTCTAGGTATTGTATTTTTTTAAAAACCTGCAAGCTCTAAAAACTTGGACTCAGCTATGATATGTGCTTAGCTAGTTGTTGCAAAAGGTTACTATTACTTTTGTAAGACCAATGCAACAGTTATATGTGCAAGAAGCATATGGTTTTTACATCGAAAATCATGCAGTCATATTAGTTTATGTAAATAACATATGTATGTAAATATTTGTGTAAACTGTTTGTAGATACCACTTTTTCTGTGCGTGCCTGTGTATGTGCACGCACTCACAGAATATTGTAGACAGTTCAATAAAATTGAAATGAAACTAGGCTGTAAAAATTTGCCTTTCACCTTCTTGAGGTAGTAAGATAACAAAACTTACTTCACTGCAATACTGTCAAGCTTATATTTACCTTCTCATGCTCATTGTTACGATGTTCTTACTACTTTTAGAAGGTGGAACATGATATACTGTAAGAATATACAGTAGGATTTTAGCTTACTTTTTAAAATGTGGATATGCATGAAACCAAAACTTAAGCAAATATTTGCATTGTCTTATTTTGTAATGTATTTGGTATTCTGGATAGATAGTGGGTAGTGTTCAAGTACTTTGTGGTTATTTGTTTTTAGTGACTCAAAGTCCAGAAATGTTGCACAAAAAGTAAAAAGCTGTTGTTGGTCTAAAAAACCCTACATGTTTTTAACAGAAATACGGGGGGCTTTGTGTTTTGATGGCTTAAATTGAAGTAGAACCTCGTGTTAAATTGTTGAGATGAATTGGCTGCTTAGGTAAATTAGTAGCGCTATTCTCTCCTGTTTCACCTGCTTTGCTGCTTGTGTATCCTTAAAATTGGTGGTGAAAGATTTGGCTGTAGGGTAATGTCAGATTTTCAATTTGTTCCACTCAAGTGCATTTCACCAACTTCTTTCAACATAACTTTTGTTAAAATTCTGTGTCTGAAAGCATCCTTTCACTCAGTTTTGAGAAAGTTGGTTTTCTCTTGCATAATAGGATCCAAGGGTAGATTCTGTTACATGGATGCCCCTTTGGTAGAAGAAACATTTTTAGCTCAGATTAGAATTTTGATCAAGCGTCAACATGCAAGTTTTAATTCCCCTTCTGCTTCCCCCAAAGGGATGAAAGTATGAGAATGTCACGTGAGTGTAAAGCATAAGCATGCCTTTGAACGTAGAAGCAAGTTATGCATGTGCGTGTTGCCCTCTCCCGCTGGGAGGTGGGGTATTTTTTCATGCTGTGTCATGGTTCAGTTTTTCAATCACAGGGACTTTTATTCTGGATAGTAAACAAACTGTCAGCTTAATGAAGGTAGCCCTTTGAAAGAGTGGACTTGAATGAATGATTCTTTATCTACTGTGCAAGTAGTAGTCATTAGGATGTAGTGAGGTATGCATTAAATAACTATTGCTTTGTAATAGACCTTGCTGATGTGTTTATTACCAGAACGTGTCTCAGGAGTTGAGATGAACAATGTTTAAGGTAAAAGTACCTTCAAGGGCAGACTCTGGCTCAAAGAACTTGACTGATGCTCCTGCACCACCTACTAGTAGTATTCTGGTCAGGCAGATATGGTTGTGTGAAAGTCCAAACGCACAAAATAGTAGCTGTAAGGTACTTTATGAACTTAAGGGATTTTCTTTATTTCATTTTAGTATGTGCAGTTTGAAAAGGCTTCAGTCATAGACCACATAAGTACTCAGAATCAAACACATATTGGCAGTAGCTTTACTTTTCAAACATTTTGTTAAATGCCTCTTGTAAACTGGAAGTTAATCTGTTTTTCTTTTTCTAAACTGGGACTGGCAGTATGCTAAATTGCTCGTAGTAGGATGGTTTAGGTAAATTACCAGGTGAGAGATGTTAATTTGGTTGGTAGTGGTATAAAACAATGTATTATTTAATGATTTTTATCTTTGTTAATATCTTTCAAGCATTAATAAATTGGCTACTGTACATATGTGTTATACGATCAATTTCTAACAACTATTTTATTTTTTGTAGAATAAAAGTTTGTTGTACAGTCTTCAGTTGCATCATGTTTACAGCTAGAACTGTTCCATTTCTTATTTTATTAATGTAGCGTGCAGACAAATATTACCAAAATAGCCATATTCAGAAACTCAGAAGGGACTTAATGTTACTGAAACAGTATGGTTTCTTTATCTTGCCAGTAGGAATTTTTAAATCTTTCAGAGTTTGAGTGAAGACTTTCCTTTCTCACTGTAGATAAAGCCATCGTAAGCCAACACGTGCACTGAAAGGAGCTGTCCTGAGATCCAGACCAGTTCTTTGATGTGGTTCACGGTAGTGACATGTAATTTTTGCTGATGCAAAGGAAGGAGTGAGAATGGGACAGAAAGAAGACGTGGGCCAGGCATTTGGGCAGCAGTTCTGGCTTATGCCTGTTTAAAGCTTGCTCTAGTGACGAAAGGTGTCGATTCTAGCAACTGAAGAAGCTGATCTACTATTTACATAAGTAACATACTTATTGAAAAATATTTCAGGTAGCTTTGCAGGCAACACAGTGTATTTAGGCATGCACATTTACTTGAAAACCCTATGCATTAGTAAGTTGTTTGATATATTTATTACGTTTTTAAACAGCCCGTGATTCTGATCTTTCACTGTACTGTATTTGAGCAGAATGCTATGTCCATAAAGATTACAAAGATGAAACAGCCTTCATTTGCTATAAGGACATGATTTCTTTGCTGAAGCCTTTTTCTGTGAAATACTGGTACGCTTTCATTTTTATATGCAGTGCTTCACGTTGTTACTACAAACTCAAGGGAATAGATTCTGTTAGATTCCTGTGCTTCAGTAGAGTACTATACCATTCTTCAAGCCATTTCAGTGACTTAAATGGCTTTATTTGTGAAGTTAAGGTACTCTTACCCTGAATAAGGCAAGACAGGAATACTGTAATCAAGCCTGTCGTGTGGCATGAGCAGGCGTTACTTAAGCATAGTTGGAAAATTATTAAATAACTGTCTATAGAAGGTATTTATACAATAAGCCAATTTATTGCAGAATTCTCTCAAAATACAGTGTCAGCAGTTTTGAACTCGTGCAAGGATACATTGTGCCAGTCAACGCTTAAAGTACTCATTTTCTTGATTCGTGTTCCCCTAACTCAAATCTTTGGGTCATTTGATTTGAAACTGGTAAAAATGGATCCCAAATGTCATTCTTTGTATTTTCAGTAATGTATTTAAAAATAACATAATAATAAGGGTGACTACTTCTGTCTCTTGATAATGGGAGCTGAGCAGATACAATTTTAAAACTTATTCAGAGTATCAGGAGTCACCAAGAGTAACTAGGACAATTTTTTCTTATTGTTAATTCAGGTAATGAAAGGATCTTTTTTTCCCTGTTGACGGGTATTGCTGATTCTTTGAATTTTACATTAGTCACATTTTCCTTTCAAGTGCTGAGCTTTCACAAGTAAGCGTGTACTGTGAAGCCATCTGCTTGTGTAGATGAGAGATTGATTTAAAAGGCATAAAGGCAGGTTATTCTTTATAAACTTGAAGCTGTTCATTTGAACAAGAATGGCAAAAGCATCTTTCCGCCATGTTGCTTTACTGTATTCATTTGCATCAGCAGAAACTTTGCAATGGCAAAGAGAATATCATATTGCAAGACTTTCTTAATTGTAACTAGCCTCATGTTTCTCCTTGAAAGGGTCGTCTTAGTGATGTTATTCACTCCACTTAGTCTGTACAAGTTCTTTGGGTACTCAGTAAACATTTTGAATTTTATTAACGTATGTACATGATATTTCATAGTGAAGAAAAGTCAAGTAGAGCTACTAAAAAGAAAATTCATGACATCTCTTTAAGAGTAATAACTTCCAGCAAACGTGTATAGGATCTGAAGAGTGATTCTTGTCAGTGATGGGATGATATGAAAATCTGTTAATAGGGTTTTTCCTGAAGTTGGTAAGCTGTAAAATTGTATTTGCCATAATTCTTGTATTCCTTTCTATCTTGCACAAACTTGATGAAAAAGGGTAGTCTCATTGAATATCCTACTTTTAGTACCTTTTAGATGCTCTGCTACCAAAGATTAGAGGAGGGGAAGGACTAGTGCACTTGTAAAAATCAAGAGATTGTTAAGATACGTTGTGCAGTTGAAGATGAATGTATTTTCTCTTTTTAAAAAGTTTAAAATGCACATGTCAGCACTTGAATAGTAACAGTGATATTAGTGAACTCACTAATGCTAATTTTAAATTTTCTCTTCTTCCTATCAGATGAAATCATACTAATGCCCTCAGACAAGGGACTATTTTGTGCTTTACAAAAAAAAAAATCTGGTCAGAGAGTATTTTAACCTGTAGATAGGTTAGCTGAACATTTTTTCTTTCCTGATTTAATGCTTTAATGCTGCAATTTTCCTCTTGAATGATTTCCTGTATGTGTATCTGTGTTATAACGGATATGTGTTCACATTAGCATGTATCAAGCTTTCTGCTGAAATGCAGAAAAACTGTGAGATTCTTTAAGGTAGATGGCTTGATGTGTGTTTCTAAAACTAGGGTAAACTTCACAGCCATATTGATTTGTATACTGGAGCATTATAATTGTGTTGGAGCGTTATAATTGTGTGCAAGCCAGTGCAAAAAATCCTTAATAGGTGAAGAGTATTAAATGGATATGGAATTGTTAACTCAGATGTAGATTGGTAGGATCCATAGGCCATAGATGCAGGGACTTTGGATCTGAATGTCACTTCCACACTAAAGGAGAGATCGTATTACAATTACATCTGGGAAAATAAGAAATGTAGCTTTTTCTTG
>NW_008824115.1:1057111-1065242 GCF_000699105.1 Pygoscelis adeliae | reverse complement strand
AGAAATAATCTTCGTGTTTAAAGTCCTTTATAAAAATCCACCCGCCTTCGTCTAGTCCAAGGAAGCTCTATCATTGTCCCTTTAGTTGATCAAGGGAAAAAATTACTTCAGATTTATGCTGTTTCTGAGGTAATCAGATCTCATTCAGCAATGCAGTGAAATGCAGTTTTAAGCGTGCCTTAAGTTTTTCCCTCTGGAAAAAGAGCATATATTTCAAACTTTAGACAAAAATGTGAATAAAATCAATAAATTTTTGTCTGTAGAATTTGAAATGTAATTTTGGGTTCAGTGATTTTTTTTCAAGAAAATCTTCGTCATTTCAGTAGCGTAAATACATAAATACTAAATGGACACTCAACTTTAAAAATGTTTACTGAAAGGTATACTAATCTGTCCAGTTCACTTTTCATTTATTTTCACATGCTTGCAATACATTATTTTGTCAAGTGGTGCCATCACAGAATTCCTCTTACCACAAATTAGAAATACCTTTGAATTATGTAATTCAGTTGCATAATTGAGTCATTTAAAGCTAGGACCATCATAAGTCTTTCTCTTGAAACTCATGGATTTCTTGTACAGTATGAGTACCAATATAGGTAACTCACTATTGAGAACCTTATTGTTCAAGCAACCTGTGATTAAAAGTAAAATACTGAAAACAAATTGAAATGCTTGCTGATTAATTTGGAATTTTGTTACTTATTAAAAGCAAAATAATGGCATCTGCTCAAATTTCATGTTGATTAAAAAATTCACCATATTAAAAATATGAACTTGATGGGCTGTAGTTCTATGAATTGATAAAATGAATGAGGCACCCGTTATTTTTATTAGAATGTAAAACCTTGACATGATTTGGATAAATGTTATTTATACGAAATACTGAAATGCAGTCTTTACGTTTTGTGTGCATACTGTCTGCAGTTTCTGTGTTACACTTTATACATGCTTTAAACCTGCAGTCCTCATTGCATGATCAGAACCACTATGAAAACAGGAAAGTGGCATGAAATGGCAAATTCTAGCAGACACCAAAAATGCTGTACAGATTGGATCTGTACGTAAATCAGTAGATAGATAATGTTGTTTCAGAGTCAATAGCTTGTTAGCCTAGTTTGAAATCAGGTGAAATCTCAGTTACAAAGCATGAATAAACCTTTCTTTCTTTTACATTTAATACAAGTTAATGCACACGTTCTGATTAAATATTCACTAATTAACAAGCAAGCATCCAAAGAATTTAAGTAGTCCTGAGCATTTTTCTTAATGTTGCTTGTACCTTAATTAAAAACAAACAAACAAAAAAACCCCAACAAAACTAAAAAAAAAAAAAAAACCACAAAACCCAGGAAGGTGTAAATATTTGTAAGATTACAAGGTTCTTGGAGAAATAACTTGACACAAATGTTAATGTACCTATTTGGGTATTTTTAAGTAGTAGATGCTGCAGAACCCAGGTAAAAGCATGATAAAGAACTATCTCACTTGCAAGGAATGTGCTGAACTGAGGTGTCTGTAAAATCCAAGATTTTTTTTGTTCCTTGTTTGTGTTATCTCCCAGTCCAAATACTGACCTTGTTCAAGGTTCCACTCTGAACACTGATTAGAGGATATTCTGATTAATGCATATGTATTTTGTCTAACGTAATACATCGTGTGTATTACGTTACTGTAATACAGACACAGACAGCTAGTGAGAAGTTGGGAGGAGTGATGACATTTGGGGCAAAACCATCAGAGAAATCGAAAGAGGAGATTACTGAATTGTGTGAACCACCAAACTGAAGCATGGCTGTTGAGGCATGTCTACTTAGTACAGAGATAATTACTGATTACTTTGGAGTATCTCAGTAGTTAAAAGGGTGCATTTCACAATAGTATCCCGGTTTGGAAAGTCCTAGCTACAGTATCATTTGCTTTCTGCTATCTGTAGAAAATACAGTTTTCTTGATGAAAATTATTACATTATCTTTCATGTTACTTCTAGAGACTTCAAAATAACGCTGCTTCAGTCTTAGTACTTGTTTACCAGTGGGACATTGCTATTGGCTTCATTGGGTCCAGAATTTCAAACGCTTTGTCTTGTGTGCCTCAGTTTCTTCTTCAGCGGCCTTTAGAAAAGCAGGTGGTAGATGATGATCTGGTTCTACTTTCATTGATCTTTCTACTGTTTTTAAGCTCCATAGGGATGATTTTTTTTCTTTCAAATCCTGTTTCCCTGTGTAAGTATTTATGAGCAGGGAGCCCTAATAAAGATTGTTTCGAGATTCTGAGAGTATGGTGAAGTAGATTGTACAAAATGTCTGAAAAAAATTGCAAGCGCTATGCTTGTCTAGTCCTGTGCTAGGAAATTCACAGAGTGAAAGAAAGCAAGCAAATTAAAGCTAGTTAAAACGCATTGGTCTTACCTTCTGGCCCTCCCAAAATGATCGTACTTCTAAGTAGATCTTTTCACTGCAGCACATAAAGCAGCCCTGTAATATATAGTCACTGTTCTTTTGTTTAGAATCCATTATGTCCTCCAGCTTTCTCTTCCCCGTCTGCTTACTGCTTTTTTGAAAGGTTGTATTTTATTTAAATAGCATTTTTTCTTCAACTGATTTAAGGAAAAATGAATGCGCTAGGTTAATAAAGTTTTCTTATTTCATTTTAGAATGCGCTGCCTAACTCTTCTCAATAAATTTCCTTCTCCAACGAAAAGTTCTTACATTTCTGTATTAACTAGAATAGAAATAAGAATGGATGACATGTAAAAAAAGAAATAAAATTTTTATCTAAAATTGCATATTTTTTTGTCATGATAGTCTGGTTCCAGCATGTTGAAGAACATAACTAAAATGGCATTTTTCACACATAAACATAGCAGTTTATGCTGTCTCTGATGCGCAACTTGAAAAGCTAACGCACGAGTTAGAGCGACCTCAGGAGCTGTCCCATGCAACACTTGCACGCTGTAGTGAATGCCAAGATCTTGCATTTCTCTTCTCCATTCCTTACCTTGTCACCAGATATTTTAGTCTTTCTTATTCACAGTGAAGAAATTTAACCAACAAATTGTCTGAAAATGATGAAGAATTTCACTTCCCAACTTGGAGAATTAATTTGTTCTAAATGTCTCTCATCTTGATACAGAAAAGCAAGTAAACATAAATCCAAAAGGAACAAATATGTGAAAGCAATTTTCTAAACATTTCTAGCATTTTATGGGTAAGAAAATAAGACCCAAGGAAAGTCTGCTAGAGAACCGGAAAGGTTTTAATTCGTGGTTTGTTTTACCATCTGATTGGCTTTTTCTGAAAGCCATCTATTTGAAAATTATATTTTCTTAGGGGTCCTTCCCAAGAAATTTCACTGTTGTTCTTTTGTCTCGTTAATTTTTTTTTCAAAACTGGGACCTATTAAGCATCTTATAATACAACTTTGAAATCATACATCTTGTCTTACAGTAATTGTCTAGCATTGACTCGAGCTACATACCACAAGATACACAATACATTAGAATTTATTATTGAACTATTGATGTATGTGTATATATCCATTTTATAGAAGCTTCTGGAAAGCTTAGCCACAGTATTTACAGTCTAGACCATGTGAAAGGAAACACAAAGTACAGTGTGAACTCTCCTCTTGCTGTACATGTTACACTCATGGTGTTCCTGCAGCTGACACATCTTTGTTTTGTCTTCCACTCCTCCTGTGTCAAAGGAGTCAAGTTAGACATGGGTGTGTTCACATATAGATTTAAGTGCACATCATCTCTGAAAATCAGGCAAATATTTAAAAATCTAAATATTAAGTTAGGGTTCTAAATTTAGCTTGCTATGAAACATTTGGTTGGTTACACCAGATTTTTACACCATTTGGTGGTTAGGATCTTATTTTTTTTAAGTAAAATGAAACAAAATGTTGCTGCATACGTAGGAAAGGTTCGGTCTTGTTGGTGATGGATCTTGTTATGCAAGAGTATGAAGTTCCCAGACTTATACTATAGAAAATGGTGCTCTGGTGGACTGTGACAGACAAAGCCTTAATTAGCCTGGCACTTGGCTGGAAAAACCACCTACCACAACTTTTCATCTCAGGCTATGAGATAACGCAGGGACTGCAAACGGGTCCAGGCAAACTGCAGGTGCCTCGAAGGTGGGCTAGTCTTGAGCCATATAAACACAAGGCTCCCACTCGGCTGGGGATCAAGGTTTTCTCTTCTGCCCGAGTCACAATAACAGTATTACTACGACAGGCAGCAGAATAGTCTTTCTATACTGAACTTTGTCACATGGTTAATATTTATAAATAGGAGAAGTATTTGAAGTTAACTAATATGTTTTTCAAGTTAATCATTGCTGGCAAGTCAGATTTGTGAACCAGGTGCTCTACTTGAAAGGAACCTGCTACAAGCGAGAAAGATGAGATGATTAAACCATTGTGGGTGCTTGTTTGGATTATTCTGAAACAGAATTGTATCTGAAGGTATTATAGGCCTGTGATTCCTACTTCTAGGTCTCACTTTCTGGGAAAAGGCTAAGAGTTAAATTCTGAAACTTTTCAGGGTTCTGACCTTCTGAAATACTAGCAGTCGGTGGATACCTCAAATGTACCATTCACTTGCATTTGCTTTCCCATTTCTCGCGTGGTCTTGACCATGCTTCGTAGCAGCTGGCACAAAAGTACTACATCCCATCATCATCACTGTTCCTAACCAAGATGTATTTAGGTCTCCTCCAGAGGCCTTTTGAATCCTTCTGATGCCATTGTTCTCCATTTCTAAAGACTTTGAAATAGGAAATTTGGTGTTTTCTTTCGGCACAAAATCTCTACTGGAGTGAAAAATACTTCCCCAATTTGTAAAAGTAGTTCCTCAATTTTTATTTTCACTCTCATTTCTTTTCCTTGGCAAAAGCTCTTTGCAATGGGCGTTTCAAAGCTGATTATTATAGCATGGTTTCCAGTGTCTTCAGTCTGAAAGTGAAGTTCTGATGGGTTTTGAAGGAACAGTTTCCATATACTCTTGCTATTCCTTTCTGCTTTCCCCACCTAGATGTAAAGCAGTGGTGTCCAGCCAGCCACTGCAGCCTACTTTCTCACCTTCTTAAGAGGGAAGGTCTAGTGTGTCCCCGAAAGATATTTGCAACTTCTGTGAAGAGCAGCTCCTCAGGGTATGTGCAGTGAGAGGAGCATGTGAAAAGAGTGAGCCTGCCTTGCCAGGACACCTTACCCAGTTTTTGAACCTCTCTTTGCAGCAAGCCCCTGTGTATAGGCAGATGAGAATGGCAGCTGGATGAGTTGCTCCCCTAGTTAACTATCATGTGTGCTGGGGCTCAGCGACCTTATATGAATTACAAGGCCAGCAGCTGGCTACCCCTTTCGTGAAGTGTGGCCAGTTCTGACGTATTTGTTCCGAACACTGGAAATGCCGAGCAAAGCTCTAAACCCCGCTATTACCCGTGAAGTACGCAGATACTGGGTATTGCTAGGTCTTGTCTGCGACATGAGGCAAACTCTCCCTTCTACATGCGCCTTTTTCTATCTCTTCTTTAAAAACAAAACACTATTGCTCTTTCACTATTTAATTCTCTTCTGCATAAAATAGAGCTAGTTGAATACGATAGTGGTGAGAGGAGTTGCATATCCCCTGCTCACAGAAGTAATTGATACAGTGAGCATCCTATACTCTACACTAGTGCCATTAAATTTGTTTTCAGGTGGTGGCTAAATCTTTCTTGGATCACAGTATTTCTACAGACAAACACGTATGTTCTGGCTGTACAGACTGCAGTATAAGAAATGTGAATTAGTTTCTTTTTAGTCTTGCCTTTTATCCTTTATTCTTTGCATCCTGTGTCCTTGTACATTGGTTCTGTGTACAGTGTGCTCCTTGAAAAAATTTATTAGTAGTTTATTAACTTTCTTCTCTCAAAAATGATGTTTTCTGCATTTATTTCCATCTGTGTGTATCACAACATAATGGAGTGAGAGGAGGATGCAAAAATGAGTGGCAAAGCAACAGCAGAATAGCACAGGAACTGGGAAATCCATTCTAGCAGGACTGAGGAGCGAGTTGTGTGCAGGAACAGGAGAGATCTTTGAAGCTCAATCACCTTACCCGTGGTTAACAATGTAATATTTTATTCTGCACTCTGAAATGAAGTGCTTTCATAGTCAAATCCATAGGCAGTAGCAAGCTGTCACGTGACAGAGTATCACGGGATTTTTCTTTCAAGAGATCCTGGTTTTGTGAAAATTAAAATTAAATTATATCGAAGCTCCTCTCACAAAGATGCAAAATGTTGCATATGCTAAAACATTTTCTAAGCATTTGCTGATTTTGTTAGTGATGCAATGAGCTTGAGATTTGATATTCCTTTCTTTAGTGTTTTAGTACTGATTAAATATGTTTTTAGAAGTGTCAGCAGTGACCAAAGGGTTTTGGTGTTGAAGAACTGTGAAATTAAAAGGATTTGTGAGGGATATTAAGTGAAGTTACTAGGGTTTATGTGTGTTTTCACTCGGTTATAAAATAGAATTGGTGCCTCACTAGTTGGCTGCTGTCGAGGTTAACACTGCTATACTTCGGCATTTTGTTTTGCTTTAGGTTTTGGTAATTTCAAACATGCAAGAGTTTGGGTTATGTCAGCTTCACAGACCATGGAGGTTCATGTGTAACCCTGTGAACAGTCAAGAGGAGTCTTGTAAACTAAGGAGAAATGATCACTGCAAGCCATGATGTTTGTAAAGCTATGTTAAAGGGAAAACAGTGATTCTGAAAACAGGAAATACTGAATCCTGTGTTTATGAGAGTAGGGTGTCTTTCTTAGTCTGATAGAAACCGTAATGAAAAACAGCTGAAATAGCTGGTAAGAAAATATCTGGCTTACTTTAAAAAAAAAAAAGTAATCACTGACTTCAGTTTCTTTGCTAAGATCTTTCAGATCAGTCTATTCGACTTGTTCTCTTGAAAAAGAACAGAATACTGAAATCTAACCAAATGCATATTTTAAAGTCCTTTTGAAAAATGCAAGTAGACTTAAGCAACTGTTAAGAAGCTACAGTAGAAACATAGGGCCAGTGATTTGCAACCTGTAACGAATATCTTTGAGCAAGGGACGCTACCCAATAATTAATTTTCTTTTTGTAATTTCAAAATAAAAAGTTTTTGCAAATATTCATTTCTGTTAATTTTTGAAAGTAATTTTGGTATCTCTTTTTACCATTGCTTGCAGTTAAGATGGCTTTTCTTCCCTGGATTTTGCTTCTACTTATTAATTTCCTGAGCTGTGGTTGCTCGGTGCTGTGAAACCAGCAGAGGGTGCACAGAACACACTTAGTTGTAGCTGTTTCTTCACCGTCCACTGTGGTGTTGATACATGGAAACTAGATAGCTGCCCTTTTAAGCCCTATTCAGGTGAGGTACCGTATGACTTGAACACAATTCTCAAAATAATTCCCTGTTGTCCTTCAGTGCACTGTTTTCCATCCAATTCGTGCGTGTACATGCTAACGGGGTAATTGTTGCCCTCTGTTGTATGCCAGGCTCAGGGTAATGTACAAGTTCCTACACACCTGGGCTTTAAACACCTGCTATAATTAACAGGGATTACACAGTTGTCATTTTCACAGATCAAAGCCTACTTTAAAAAATGTTGTGAATCTTAGTTGTTTATCACCGTGATACTTTATGAGAAAGGGCTATGAAAGTGGCTGGTTAGATACCTCTCTGCTTTTTTGACGGACCATAACAAAAACGCTCCTGACACTAACCTGCGTTAGCACAAAGGCTCTGCTGATGGCTGCGACCCTCCCTCCCCACTCCCACCAGCTAGCGTTGCCTACTAACTCCCAGTTTCTATCTTATCTGGCCCATTACAAAATAGTTCAAGGACTCACATAACTTTTAAAAGTTTGTTTCCTTTTACAGGTCCTGGGCTCCTTTTTGTCAGAGTGCTTCTGCTCTGCTTGATCCTGATACCCTTTTTATTTTATTCATCAGAGAAACATGGTCAGGAGAGCTCAGTTAAGAAATGTAGCTGAGGGAATCTGCTTTTCATTATCTTTAGAATATTTTTTTTCGCATGTAGAAATGCTCTATTTAACTACTGTTTAGTAAGTTTTATTTGAGTACTCTTCCCCG
>NW_008824115.1:1043326-1057072 GCF_000699105.1 Pygoscelis adeliae | reverse complement strand
TGGAAGGGGACCAGCCAAGTACGCTTCTGGAAAGAACTGGGTAAAGAGCTTTTACCTAAAACTGTCAACTTTAGTGCTGGGGGTTAGGATTTGAGGTGCTTTGTAAATTTGTCACAGGTTTTAGTAGGATGATTTTGATCCTATCATCTTTTGTATATTATTCCCTTATATTTACATAGACCCTCAGTGAGATCAGTTTTCTTTGTAGAGTAACGTTCATAGGCTTGCATGTATTTAGATTAATATATCTGATCCTTCTCCAGACACGATTAGAGGAGTGTTCTAACCCAGTAAAATATTGATAAAACTTGTTTCCAGACTAGGAATGTTGTAAATGTGTTCATACGTTTCTGATATTTCTGGATGATGTGACTCTGGTGAGTGATACGTTTCAGCAGATGGGTACTTCCAT
The DNA here is from genome assembly GCF_000699105.1 of Pygoscelis adeliae. NCBI lineage: Eukaryota > Metazoa > Chordata > Aves > Sphenisciformes > Spheniscidae > Pygoscelis > Pygoscelis adeliae. The sequence continues at coordinate 1,056,660 of NW_008824115.1, read as the reverse complement.
CGTTTTTAGACTGCTTGTGTTGTTTTATTATCAGCTGTGTAGGAAGTTGGTGTGCTGACAGGTAATCAGGTACTACTCCGGAGGAGATCGGCAGCTCTCAGTAACAGCCCCCCCTTTAAATCCTGTCTCTCCAGCAGGGATTCCCCTTCCCCTGGCAGCCATCTCCTGCCTCCTGGCAGGGCTGCGGGTGTCTCGCCGTTCCTCGAGAGTTGTTGCAGCGCTTGTCTGTGCAGTCCCATTTATGTCTTGGTTTTGATGTCCATCCGCATATCCTACCAATTGCAACAGTTCAGAAATGGGAAAGTAGCTGTAATCTTCTATTTTCAGCTATAAACTGGTCTCTAACATCAGTCCTGTGAGAAATACCATGAATGCTTTAAAAATTTTGTTGTATAGTGTTTGGTCATTCATACGATGAAGTCTAATGAATAAGGCAGTCCTTTGGCTTTAATCACTTGCAAATTTGCTCAAAATGCGTAGTATTTATTTTACTACACTCATCTGAAAGAGTTCTTAATGAAATCATTGCCTTTATGTACCGATAGTGAACATATCATACATGAAAATTATATCTAGATATGTATTAGTATTTAATAACATATTCAATACTTTGAGTATATTGAAAACATGAGCACATTTCATATATAGTTTCAGTAGCTTAATGTACATCACAGGTACTATTTGCTAAGACATAAAAGGAGTCTTCGTAAGTTTAACATGGAGGACCATACAGCTGTGGCACCTAAGCGGCCCTAATTTAATTTCTGTAAGAATTATCTTAAGGAGGGAAAAAACAATCTGTAGTTTAGTTTCACAATGTAAACATTAATATATATTTCTCATCAGTGTGATACAGTTGCATAATACCACTTCGAAGGATTTTTTTCTCCCACTGTGAAGCACTTTTATCCTGTGTTTAATTTTACCCTTATGACTGGCTATCTGAGTTTCTAATGCTTGGTTGGTAGAATAAGTGCCTAATTCTGTGAATTAGCCTGCCATAAATCACTGAAGTACACTCGTTAGCTCCATTTCCTGTTAACATGTTTCTGCTTTGTAATTTCTCCTATTTGTTACTTTTTCAAAAACATCTTGTTTTTCCAGCATCTTGTTGGAATCAAGATCATTGTATCAAATACAATTCGATTTTTGCTTATTTCTGGCAGGCCAAGCTCATTTCTAGCTGAGTTACACTGTAATTAAATGTCTTACTTTGGATCTCAAAGATTTTAAAAAAATTTCTTTGTATTATTGCTTGTAAGAAAAATCTTTCAGCATTCCAATTGAGTCTTATTTTTGTAGATCTTAGGTGAAAACAGAAACCCAAAACTGCAGTTGTCGTAAAAACCTTTTCTTGTGGATTTACAGACATCGTCCCATGTTCTTCCTCTCACCCCCCAGCTGATTGTCCCTGTAGAGGTAGGAGAATGTCAAACCAGCCCTAGAGAACATTGATTTAGGTAGCTGGTGTAGACTCCAGTTTTGAGCTTCTTCAGCCTGCTGAGATCCCTCAAAATGTTTTAAAGTTAATTGGTCACTTTAATGTCAAACAGCAAATTTCAGCCTACTTGTGGTAGGGTTTGCTTTCCTTAGGTACTTCTTTCCTCACTCTAAACCATAGTCCATTGGTGTCTGGGATGCACAGGCTGGAAACCAATGCCTTAGGCAGCTCATTATGTATATAACGCCGGCAGTTCTTTCTTTTCCAGATAAACACCATTTCTGCCTCAAAGAATGCTCAGATACCGGTAAGGTAGCTAAAGCCTGTGACGTCTCTGACTCTGGGGGCTGTTCTTACAGAACAATGTGGCTTCTGCAGGGAAATGCAACGTCTAGTTGCTAGTACAATAGGTTTGAAGAGTAGCGTTATTTGTACCAACTTACCGTTAGTCTCCTTTTTACCGGCTTGCAATGCTTGGGAGGAGGGGTGATGAAAGGAGGTTTGCATCTAAAGGAGCAAGTGTTTTGAGGACTGCTTTGCTTTACTAAAATCTTAATCTCATTTGTAATAAAATTAGTTTGAGTATAGTTTGGGTTAGTTGAGATTTGCCTTCATGAGCGTGTTGTATCTACATTGGTTTCCTTAGTCAAGTGTTACCTTCAATACATTGGAATGCTAGTTGGATTTTGTATTTCAGTTTTTTCACAGTGCTTTGTACTTAATGCATCGAGAGCAACTTACAGGTTTACTCTTATAATGTTGAAATGTGAAAGGAAATGTCAGAAAACTAGATTTGATAACCTTCATTGTGAGTGACTAATTTCTTATTCATCTCTTTATTAAGATCTTTCACGGTTCTTTGAAGTTCTAATTCTTTCTGTTTTTTTCCCCCATACTACAGTGAATATCTTCTCACTGTTCAAGAACAATGTGATTGTAGTATTCTCTGCAGCTACAGAATATGGATTAAATTATGTTCTTTACTGTGAATTAAAGGAAGAAAGTAAAGGAGAATCTGGTTTTACACCTCTTTGGGCTTTTAGAGTATAAATACACTTTCAGTTTTTACATGGGCATGAGGTCTTGTCAAATACAGATTCAATAAGGTGTTTTGCTTAAAAAAAACAAGCTAGTAGATTTTTTTCATTGAGTCTATTAACAGAAATCCTAATTTGTCCCAAACAGTAGGAAAGAGGCATTTTTGCAGTTTTATTTCTATCAGCAAAGAAACAAACTTCTGTAAGTCCTTTTCCTCTTGTTGGAATCAGTTGTGTGCAGGAGGTGCAAAGAGTGCTTTCCACGCAGCAATACCCAGATTTGAGCCAGTAGAGGTTATGCTATTTGGTTGCTTGCTTGAATTACCTTTATCAGGGTGGTGCAGTAAGTCCAGCATGCACATCCGGACAGGTCTCCCTGTGTGTGGGAGACCTGTAGCCAGGGTAGCAGCTGTGTCATTGTCGCTTGTCCGTCTTGGATCCTTCTACTCCTTTAGCATCTGGCCACCGTGTTACTGAGGTTCCTGAGGTTACATGCGGTACACCGCATGTCAGTACGGTAAAATCTCACGTGGTCCCTTCCTCCTCTCAGGAGCTCCGCTTCCACACTCCTCTTGTAGCAGAGAGAAGGAAAAGCCTCCCGGGTTCCAGATTTTCTGGATCAGGCTATCCAGCTCCTGTTGAGACAGAAGAGAAGCAGCACTTGAATGTTTAGTGAATAGTAACTGGAGAGGTGGCAAGTGGGATGGCTTCAAAGACAGCTTGGGTGGAGAAGCACAGCGGCAACATGCATAACGGGAGAGCATAAAGGCCGCTCTCCAGGGTGGAGTGAGGAGGTGGATGGCCTTTTGTACAGTCGCTTTGTTCACGTGGCAGCTGAAGGAATACTTATGGATGTACCAAAGAAAACTGTTGCCTGTGTAAAGCAAAAGACAAACTTCATTGCATAGGTGACTACAAAGCAAATGGAAATTTGATTAGGTCTTCAAATATTGTTTACAAATAATGACTCTACATCGATTCAAAGGGTGAGAATTGAAGATAACTAAAAATTATCATCTTGAAAATAAGAGATGTAATATTTATAATTCTCTTAGCTACAAGAAATCAAGATCTGAATATGTATTGAACTATATCATCGCTAAACAAATTTATGTTGATATACTATAACCTCTCAGCAAAAAGTACAATGGTTCTATTTAATTCCAAATCAGTATGTTTAGGTGGTTATTTTAGTAAGAGTAAACCTAGCTACAGGAAAAAAACCCTAGAAAAAATAGAAATGGAAAACAAGATTAAATAAATTATCAAAATACTCTTCTTTTTTGCTGATTTAGATAACTTAAAAACAAATATTAAAATAATTTCAACTTAAACAGTCTTTCTAAAGGTAATTTTACTTTTCTGTGTTTTGCACTGCCACTGTAAATGCTAGACCTGAGGTTTCTTGGCCCCCATGTCAGGCCACAGCACTAGGAGGGGCACCTACAGCCTGGTGGCTGCTACCCTGCTCCATGTGCCCATGCTGTGGATATGGCTGCTCAGCAGCTCTGTCACCCGTGTTTGATATGTGGGCTGTCCTGGGAAAGCACAAGTTGCCAGAGCGGTGGGGTGGGAAGGAACGAGGAAGTCATCTGTCCACCTCTTTGCTGGTCAAGTAAATGCGGATGCGGAAGGTTCTCATTCCTGTCAGAGCAAAGTGCAAGCTTTCCCTGGGGTTTTCCAGGGGAAAGTATACTGCTCAGTGAATAGTATCAGTTTCCAAAGGTCAGCTTTCTTAAAGATAATTTCAAGTATCAAGAAAATACTTCTTTTTCACATGCTCCTGTCATTAGGTTGTGAGCCACCCACCCTACTGTTGCTCATCCGCCAGCGGGCATGCCTGTAACAAAGCCCCAGCAAGGTGATGTTTCCCAAAGGAGTTTCTTTGAAACACAAAATCTCAGGCTCGTCCTGCTGAGAAACGGCTCTCCTGGCAACTTGACAAACCTTGAAAAAACTGCTGCTTCTCATTTTATTTTACAGCCCTCCTATCTTTCATTTAAGATGCTTATAAAAATATGAGAGACCCAGGAGAAATCATAGTATCATGTGGAAGGAGTCAACAAAATTACTTATTGTTACATCCAATTCTCAGTTTCCAACATGGCAAACTTTTTACTGCCTAGAAAAGGGATGAGATTTTGAGAACAGGAACTATGTACGTCTTCTGTAAGACGTTTGTATTTTACATGGTTATTCTGCAAATTTGAGCTTGCATGTGAAAGTATGAAGGGAACTGACACAGAAAAGGGTCTGCGTTACTGGGGGTTTCGTGGTTATCAGGGCATCGCAGTTCCCCATCGTTGCTACAGGCATGTTCTATATCCCTAACAAAAATTTGTTATTCTAAAGCATATCTTAAATATTCAACACAAACACAACTAGAGACGCTGACTTGCATTAACTCAGAGATCACTATGGAGAGCAAGGCTTAGTGATGATAGAAATTGTTCCCGGACTGGCGAGATGTCTACCTCACCTGTTTCCCAGATTCCTGCTTGATGTCAAATGAAGCACCCGGTAATTTCCTGTGACGCGTGGGGCTGTCAGCTCTGGTGTCGGGAGCAGATGCTTGTCCTGCTCAGCCAGCCCCCCGAGAGGGTGAGGAAGGCACGCCTCAAACCGGCCAGGGAGCTGAATCCAATCTGTCGCCTCTGCCTCATGATCAGTACCCATCCATACTCATTTCAAGAGAGTATGAAGTTAGTTTTAATAATAGCAAGAAAATATACTGCCCAAGTATATAAACAGGTAGATAGGAAAATAGCCTTGTGGTAGAATTTAGTCAAAATGAAGTATTTACGGTTAGATTAGATTTTCCTCTAGTAAAGATGGTTTGAAAGTTATTAGACCATTCCTTGTCAGGGGGCAGGTTGATGAATTTAAGAAAAGTTACGACCAGTTCCTGCCAGTTCAAATTATGCTACTATTATAGAGCAGATAGCATGTTTTTTTGCTTTTATCTTATGTGTAAGCTGATAGTGGATAGGATGGGTGGTGTTTTGGTAGCTATTGATTGCACAGTTGCTTTGTGCATCTAAGGTTTCAATAGTGACCATCTGAAAGCAACAATTAAATGTTACTTAAATATGGTATGTAATTTAAAGCTCTCCTGCCTTCTTTTGTACACTTTTATTTCATCCTTGACAGTTTTCAGGATCAAACCACATTTGAAGAGGTTGAAGGGCAATGCTGACAAAAAGAGATAGCATAAAAATAATCCATTGGAATATGTCCATTGGAGACGTGATCAGCTGTGAGAGTGCTCATTTAGACACTCAGCAGTGCTTTAACTGTTATAATAATAAATGCCTTTGATTTCTCATTAATACTTTGAAAAGTGGATTGAACTGCTTCCCCGATTGATTGTGCTGTTTGTTTTAAACACTCTGTTTTATGATTAATATGAAATTTAAGAATCTAGATACTAATCCAGCGAAGCACATAAAATGTGACTAGTCTGATTAGAATAACTGGAATTTCTTATGTGCTTAAATTTAAGCACGTGTCAGTGCATAGTTGCAGTGGTGCTTACATGAAAATGGATAAATAAAGCAAATATGGAGAAACAGAAAATAATGTAAACAACACTTGTAAAAAATGAAAGATGAGTTTAAAAACAGGACTTATGTAAACTCGATCATTTGCTTACTTGGTGTAAGCATGATTGATAAAACAGTGACAGGTTTTAAAGTCTAATACATTAAAACACACCCCTAGTTTGTCCTTTTGTTGAGTTCATGTTTCTGTTTCCCAGGTTTCAGTTTTCCTGACATTGTGGTTCAGGTAGACGAGCTTGTGAGATTTTTGTTTTCTTTTGTTCTTCTAATGAAACCATTTTTTCTATGCTAGAATGTGCAATGCTATTCAAATTTAAAAAAGAAAATGACATTTCATGAAACTGTGTTGATTTCCCTAAGTTTCATATTAAAAGTTAGGAAAATGTTACACAGAAACTACCCTCCCACCAGCAAGCTCTTACTTGATGGAGTTACCTTTGGCGAATTTCAAAATATATTGCACATGAAGGAGTTTAATCCTGTGAAATACTCTGTGCATTATCTTTCACAAATCATTCCTTGAGATTCTTCTTCCTCTGCTTTTTTGGTAGAAGGCAGATTTTTCATCAGCACTGTGAGATACGATACCGTCCTTGGCTTTTAATTAGGTTTTCATAAACCAAGTATGTTTTCCAGGCTGCAAGATTTTTAACTGAGGCAAACTTCAGTGATGTTTTATTTATGTGTATTAAACCATATTTTAATAACTACAAATGAGTGTCCATAAGCCTGGGTATTGTCTGAGTAAATATCTTGTCACCAAGATCCTTGAAGTTTTAATTACAGTCCTCCTGGTGTCTGACTGCTTTTAGTCCAGTATGATATTTAGCTTGACTCTTTTAAACAGACTAAAATCTACAGCACTTTTAAGTCCCTATTGGACAGCCAGGATATAGATGTAAATAGCTACACATCCTTAATTTGTCTTCTTATCTGCTTTTATTTTATATGAACTTTGAAACTGTATTATTGAATTACTGCACTGTTTAAACAAAAGAAGACTCAAAGAAAGACATGATTTTTATGGAAGTTGCTATACAAAATAAAGATGCATTGTAGTTGCCTCCAAAAATCAATGTGTCATCACATTAAAAAAGGAGTCCTCTGCCATAATAGATTATTTTTGCTTTGCAGGATATGAAAATGCCATTTTATTCTTTGCTCTTGAAAAATCTTTTTGGCACAGGAAACGAAGGCTTCTACCATTATCAGGTTTCTTTAGCTTATAATTGTATAACTATGAAAAGTAATCAATTACAAGACACGGCAATCTGGCCTTCAGTACTAAAGATAAAATAATAATTTCAGTCTCAGAGGTTACGCAAGTCCATCGTTCCCTTCCTTTGAGGCATCTGCTCATCCTGAGTGTGATACAGAGCACAGTATAAAAGCACAAGTTTTCAAAGACACAAATTTTGTTCCCAGCAGGTGGGTGTAAATCCTGATGGAATTGCACCTGGGAAGTAAAGCAGATTTTGAATCTAAATGTTTTATAGTTCCTGGTAGTTGTGCTGAAATCAGTCTATCTCGGATTAGATTATCACAGAATAAGCATTCTGTGCGAGCCTATAAATATGCACATACGTAGTCTTTCATGTTGGATTTTCCTGTCTCTTCTCACAAAGTGTAATGTCTCTTATGTTCAAGCTTCCCTTGTGTTCTAGAACCGCCCAGCTCTTGCACATACCATCACTTCATTTCTCAAGGAACTTAAGCCAGTACTTAACTTCGTGTCCAAAGATTTTAACTGGAAATAGTTGAAGTACAATGCTGAAAAAGGCTATATTCTTTTTGAGTCGTGGCCAGTTATACAAATATGCCTTTTTATCTTTCAAGCTCTCATGCTAAGATATTTGTAAAATAAACCAGTAAAGTCACAAAATATGGAATTTTATGGTGATGGTTAGAGTATTGTGCCTGCTGGTTTTCTGTAAATTCCTTCTTCCTTCTCCTTGTTTTGCAGCGATCAGAGGAAAGTACAATATTAACTTTCATAAACCTTGATCCCTCATTGCATCTTTATTTTTCTCCTTCTTATTGTATCTCATCACCTGAGCATTTTGACTAACACGCTCCTGTTTCCATGCTATGCGCTCCCCATTTCAGATGAGAAGCATCCCAGCTTTATTTCTTGTTGGAAGGGATCTGGGGCTCTCATTTAAACACATCAACGATATGATTTCAGAAAAGTCAGGGGAATCAGGCATTTCTGTCTGTGTTGACACCCTGTCATATATATCACCAATTCATAGGAATATTATCCATTATATGAATTATAGTTTAATGGGAGCTGGATTGAGTACTCTAAAGTTAAGATCTCATGTGGCTTACTGTGGGCTTTCAGTGTGATACTGAATGAATTGCTTCATGTCTCAGTGTCTTGATTGTCCACTCATGATAAAGGGATGATGGCAGTATTTCCTTTTTTCAATTCTTTCTCTTAGGTGTTTTAAGTGTGATCTTCTAGCTGAGGAACTTTTTTGCATGTGTGTGTTAGGTTTCATAACAGAAGTGCTAGGAACAGACTTGGGGCCCTACTGCCACGTTACCAGTAATGGGAAGTTTTGTGATGCCTTCTCATTTAACATCCTTTATGCTTTCAGGGGGATTTTGACTGAACTGTTTAAGAAAGACAAGGATGCTTTCATGTAATTTGGGAAGTTACGGGCAACTTTTCTGTCCTTGGAATCCCATGTTTCTTTTCTGTATCCTCAGTCCCTAGTTAGCATAGTTTCTTCAGTGTTTACGCCACCATAAATGTCTGTAATAATTGTTCAACTCGCAGCAATCTGAAGATGACATGATACATAGCAGAAAGAGGAATATTTACTACATTCATAGCATTTAGCTGGTGCCAGCATTCAATGGAGAGACTAAAGTAGATGCCCAATAGGGCAATCTTACAAAATTAAGAGAAGCAGTCATTTTCTGGAAATCGATGATGTTCCACTTAGCTACATCATTTTATAAAGAACGTACCTTCAGAATTATTATTCTTCATGAGTCATCGTTACCCATGCCAATGAGGGTCTGCAGAGGCTCTAGAGTGACTGAGAAATCAAAGGAGGGAGTAATTCTTACGAGTGTTGCTTTGTTGGTAATTTCTAGAATTACAGGTGCACCCCGCAGAAGTGGTTAAGGGTGAAAACAACTGTTAAATTTAAATGAATTTTAAAGGGCATTAAGCAATCAAATGTTAATGTTACCTCAGTACATTTGAAAGGGAATAGAGGGTAATCAGGATGTTGCATTACAAACATTTCTGTATCAGTATGGTATTATTTCTTTTATATTGTTTTTTTTCCCTGGCGGGACCATTAAAACATTCAAATCTGAATTTCTGTAAACTATACAGTCTCCTTAGTTGTCTACATTTGTAAGTAAAAACTAATGGAATTACAGTAATTTTGACATCATACCAGGAAAATCATGTAAATCATCATCAAAAATGGTTGAAGTATGAACTTATTTTTTTATTCTAACCTGAGGAAGCTTTTCAGAAAGCTTGACAGGAAAGTAGAAAGACCAACTGAGTAATTGACAGCATCCGTTTAATCCCATTTATCCATGAATTTGATTATCCCAGGGCAAGAGCTATAGTCTATGTTGTCATGCGAGGAGGAAGTTTCCAGTTATCCAGTCTTTACAAGCGATCAAACATAAGAGCAGACTTTTGGCTATGTTTGCATTGCTCTCCCTTTTATTTTTTTTTTTTTTTTAACGGAGAGTAGTTTGTTTTTATAGATAATTTTGTTTAAGGTTAAAAGAAGAAAAGTGGCAATGTTTCGCTCTGCACTCTGCGCACGCTGTGGTTTGGAAAATGGATTTGGTCCACTGGGAAGGCTTCAGATCGAGGCAGGGCGCTTTACGCCAGATGCACTGTAGTCAGGCACAGGGTGTGTGACTGTAATACAGGGAAAAACCTGTGGAGGGGCCTGGCAGCACCGCACAGAGCCCCCACACGTGTACCCCAACAGCACCTTCTGGTCTTCCTCTGTGAATCGATGAGCCCTGCTCGCCACCTTACATGCAGATTCATTTTGGAAAATCCCTGTTAACTTCAGTTCAATTCTACGCTTCTTAACAACAAAATAAGTAATATTAGTAGTAAGCGACCTGTTGTGAGTCCAGCAGCGTACGGGGCGAAGCTGCTCTGAAGGTCTGCATGCTCAGGCTGGCCCCTCTGTGAGGGGATAGAACCTTTCACACCCGTTTCCCCTGATCTTTACTCCTCAGACTCTTCTAAAGGCAGCAAAACTCGAGGGCCTCGCCCCCTGCGTTCCCCCAGTGAAGGCTCTCCTGCCCTCTCCCTGTCGTTCTGGGGTTTCTGATCTTATTTTCCCAACCAGCTGCGAACCACAACCCCGCTGGTGGCTGGGGCAGCCGTCCCCTGTGGCGCACTGGCCTGGCGCGGCAGAGCAGCTCGACCACCCAGGCGGAGGTTCGGCACCGGCGGCCGCCGGCTGTGCCCCCATAGTGGGAATCTCCACGGCACAAGCTCTTGGCACGTCACCCCTTTTCCTCTGAACGCTATTTGCCATCTCTAGGCTACCGCCTTCATGACCAGCCTGGTCCCTGCCAGACATCGCTACAGCCTCGGCCCTGCCCATTTCTTTTAAAGCCTGGTCGACTCATTTCTCCAATGGCCGCACAGCAGTGTATACCTAATTATCAGTCCCTATAAACTAGTGAAAAGGGCCCTTGTCAGCAAAGGTGGAGTAAACAAAGGTCTGACTGGGCATGAGCACGTTAAACAAGTAAAAGAGCACGCAGCAGTGACTGAGCGGGTGCTCTCTGTTACTTCTAGCCAATTGAATTAATTAGCTAAATGGATTTGGGTGATCCATCCCTTGTCCTGCAGGCCCTGTCCTTCCTGGCAAGCATCTCCAGACAAATGACAGTTGCGCGCATCGTGGTATTTAGTCTCTTTGATGAAAAGCTTTGATCTGTGCCTTGTTTCTGTGGGCAACCATGAGGCGTAAGGCTGGACGGGATCTCACGCAGGATCACTTGGGCTGTTCACCTGCTTTCGGGGAGGATCAAGCATACCTCTCCTCATCTTGACAGGTGTTTGTCCCAACTGCTCCCATCACTTCCTGTGACAGCATTACGTGTAATACCTATAGATAACCTGCTGCCAGGCTCATCGTCCTTGTGTTAGAAAGCTTTTCTCCGCAACTGCATAATAAGTCTTGTCTTACGCATGATGGACATGGAGAACAATTAGTCACCATCTTCTTCTCATAACAAACTTTTACATATTTTAAATATGTTATCATGTCTTCTCTTAGTCTTTGCTTTTTCTAGACTAAACAATCTAATTCTTTCAACCTTCCCTTGTTCTACAGCTGTTATCATTTTTTGTGGCTTTTACCTGGACTCCCTCCAACTGTCTCCTTCCTCCAGCAGCCCAGTAGGCAGAGCTGGACACAGTAATGCAGTCAGGGCCTTGCCACTGCTGGTAGGGGAAGAATAATTACTTGATTTGTTTACAGTATTACTATGAATATATATCAGGCTGCCTTTTTCTGCAACTGGATATCATCCTGATTTATAATTTGCTTATAGACCACTATAACTCCCCTGCAGATCCGTTTTGCAGTACAGCCTAGCAAGTCTCCTTTCTATACTTGTGCACTTGAATTATCCTTCTATGGTAATTTGCACTTCTCTTTGTGAATCTAATGCATTAATTTCAGAACATTTATCCAAATTACGGTGATCATGGTGAATTCAAATCCAATCTTGTAAACTGCTTGCATCCTCACCCAGTTTTATATCACATCAGATTTTACAAATCTCTTTTTTATCACCAAAGCACCAGATCCTTAAATACACGAGGCATCAGAATTACAACTAGCTTGTTTTGAGAAACCTGATGGAAGGTCTTTGTCTGGTTGCGCCCACCTCTCTGGTGAGCAAGCAGCAGTTACGTTGCCCTGCTCATCACTGTGCTGATGTGCAACGACACAAGGTAACTGACATTTCAGCCACCAAAGGCAACACTCAGATGCTAAATTAGCTTGTGTGGAGCTCCAGGTAACGGTAGCAGTATTCTCTCAGGCAGAGCTTATTTTGAACTGGCAAGGTTGTTCTATGCTGCATTTCTTTTTCTAACACATTTGCAGGCTTTTTTCTTATATTTCATATTCTTGCTTGTCCCTGTGTCTTTGGATGGTGAATTCTTTGCAGTTGTCCCAGCATGCTAAGCCGTGCGTACTTACCAATACCTTTTAACTTACTCCTTTGGGGCTTTAAGGTTAATTAAATATCTCCTGGTATAGCGTACTGCTCGCTTACACTGCACTGGGTTAATGTGTTGCTGTGCCTTTAGCGCTGCCCTTCTGTCAACTTGTCCTCTCATCTGAAATATTTTGGATCGCCTTTGCCTGGGGGCGTCCTGGATTAGTCCCTGGAGCTGGCTGCAGCTGCATTCCCTGCACTCCCCCAGCATTTGTCTGTTCTTCCTTTCATAGGAATCATGAAAACTCTTGGTTTATAATCACTTTCATTCAATTTTCTTTTCATCACTAAATTCTTAGAGTTCTTCTACAAAAGCAAAGATAAAGCTAGAACACCACCACCTGTGCAAGGTCTTTTACCACTTTATGGCCTGCCAGATTACTACTTCAGCAAATACCTGAATATCTTTTTGTCCAGGAGAAATAAAAGAGATGTTTAATACCAAACTTTGTCCCTATTCTAATTTTGAAAGCCTTTTGAGTTTTTGCATGCTTTCATGGAGGAGTTCTTCTATCCAGGGAGCCAACGGAAGACTGTTTTGGAGGTTGCCTTCACTCCTTGAAGGAGTCAGGGGAATATTTTTATGAGCTAGTACTCTAATCCTTTCTGCAAAGCAATTGCAACTAAAAAACACAGCCTGCTCTGACCTCGGAAGCCAAACGTTGTTTTAAAGCGTATTCTGCAGCTTTTTAAAATATGTCTGGAAGAAACTTCCTGAAGAAACTACGAGGGGTGCTGTGCCTCATCAGTATAACGGCAGCCACAAGGAGATGAGGTGTAACCAGCTACGGCCTTACCCTTGTGACAGGTAGTCAACACGCAGCATAATAAAGATAATCTTCCCTGAGCAGAGAATAAAACAGAGCTAGGTCTGACAGGGTCTTCTACAACCTATATGAATGTAAAGTAAGAGGTGAACAAGATAAATCCTACATTGGTAGAACACCAAATGAGAGTATTGGTCTCGGAGCGGAAACTTTATGGTTGATCTGTCTCTTATGGGCCAACTGCAATCCTACATCTGCAGCCTTTTTTTCCTTTAGGAAAGGATTT
>NW_008824115.1:1039948-1043316 GCF_000699105.1 Pygoscelis adeliae | reverse complement strand
ATTTGTGCATGTTTCTTGTTTTCTTTGTTTAAAAAATGTTCTGTAATAGTTATTTCAGACCTCTGTAAATGGATGACAAATAGCCACATTTTAGTTAAACCAGAACTTTCTTTATAGCCATTTCTTACCCTGCTATCAGTGCTATTTCAGTAGCTCTGTGGGTAACAGCAGCATTTTTCTTTCTTCAGAGGCTCCAAATATTAGAATTATTTTAGGGGAGTGGTTTTGGATTCAGTTTGTATTCGTACTGATAGGTTATATATCATGTGTATTATATAATGCCTGTAATTTAAGAGTCCACAAAGAAAACAAAACATTTATTATATTCTGAGGCATTTCCAGGGAGTGAATAACTATGATTAACTGAATAGGCCGTTAGCTACCACTATTACTCTGCTCAAATGCAGCTGAAATAGCATTTCTTTAGTGGGAAAAATATTTGGCAGCACTGTACTTGCAAAAAAAAACTTTACAAATTACATTTTTGGAAAGTCCTCTACATTCTTAGGAATCTCCAAAGAAGTTTTATTTAAAGGCACCAGACTCAATTTTCCTAGGCTGAAACTGTTCAAGAAATATAAGTAGTATATATTTTAGGTGAATGTTATATTTCACCAATCTTATGCCCACATATGTAGGAATTCAATAATTAAAGTAGCTATGGTGATAAAGTTTTCTTTGGACTTATTCAGCCTTCTCACTCAATTATCTCCATTATATTGTACGTATCTACTTCTGGTCAGATGTGTTTTTTCTCCGCAGTACCTATGTTTTTCAAACTATTTATGTCACTGCAGAAGCATGTTCTACAATTAGAGAAAAAATATATACTGGATCATTTTATAATAGCAGAATTACTAATGAAATACTGATAGCAAGATTTTTCTATTAGTGATATAAGCCAAAGAGCATGACCTAACAGTAAATAAGTTAATTACCATTATTTTTACTTCTGTTTTTTTTTTTTTAAATGCTATTTTGGCATTGAGATAGATTGTTCTTTTTAGTACATCTTAAACACCTTCTATTGCACTGCCTTGTTCTATTTACTAAAAGCTTTGCTTACAGTAAAGGAATTTTCATTTGTGCTGCATTTTTGTTCAAAAGAAGAAACAGAATATGTCTTCAAGGTAAAATAAGGGTCTTCGGATCATTTTTTAATTTAGTATTCTTGATATATTACTCTGATTGGAAACCAACTATCCTCTGAAGTTTCTTTATCTTCCTCTGCCTCAAACAACTTGTTAATATATTTTCATGCTTTGCATAATGTCAGATCTCTTCAGAAATGCTGGTGGTAGTTACAGTAAGAAAAGATTATAGTAATTAGCAAGAATATTTCTGGTTTAAGTCCTTTGGTGAACAGGAATGACATGAATTTGGCTACGTTGCTCTCGGGAGACCCATGGCATCTATAGCAGGCTGTGTTCCTCCGCTGACTGGAGCTAATGGACAACTTTCTGTAGATTGGGTGGTCTGTAATGGAGCTGAGGAACAAAGACTGTAGTTCTAGTGAGAGTCTTTTTTAGAAAAAAATTATCTTCTCTGCACAACTGAAGTTGAATTTGACTTTAATTTTCCCATTTCTGAAAAAAAATCATGTCTACTGACAATAGTATGTTTGAAAAAACTATAAGCATCTAATGTTGAATGGCCGACAACTTGAAACTCCACAAGATTTTAGAAGTGGGCATGTGCAAAAGGGATCATTTTAAAAGCAGTGGTATCAAGCAAATGCAACTACCATTGTTTAAAAACAGATCGAAGTGTCTGTTTGTCAGACTTAATGGAGAAGAATAGCGGTGATGGAGATGTTTCTGTGTTGACATGAAGAGTGCCTGGGTCTGTATTTTAGAAGAGAAAGGTGGGCTCAGTAGCTGGTAAAATAATAAATTCCCTTGTCTTCTCCGTTAAGATTTCTTTTGGTTCTTGCAGTAGTGTGAATAATACTGCTTACTTAAGTATTTTGCTAATTATCATAATTATTTATACAGAACTATTTCAGTTGTTTTCTATTAAGAAGGATATTAAGGATTACTCTTTTTTTTTTTTTTTTTTAAGCACTAGATTTAGGCATTCTAAAATGTATTATGAGTGAATGTAGAAACAAAATCTATTGAACAGTTCATCCAGTTAAACCTCCAGTGTGGGTTTAATAGTAAGTCGCTCAGAGACCGTAGCTGGCATATTAGCGGCCAATAGTCTTCAATAGGTGCAAGAGCTTTGCCTATCCCCTGAAGCTCTGTCATCCCATAATCATTATCTGAAGCATTTTTTATATGTTGTGGTATTTGATTGGAATAACTGAAATGGATGCGTGGTCACACCAATATAGATTCAATCAATATTTTAGAATTTGCAGAGAGACAGCTGACTAGAAAATCGAGTTAATGATCTGAAAGAAAATGACCTACAGGAAGAGCATCTTCTGCTTATTTAATGCTGGACGGATCTACTATCAATACAGAGACGTTTATAGAATAACAAGAGTATGGGAGTAAGAAGCATTCTGTTTACATAATTTATAAATTTGAATTAAAGGTGCCAAAATATTTTTAGTGCTAGGCCCGACAAGACAGAATCAGCACTGGAATTATTGGCTTTCTGATCAATAGCAGCTAAGGTCACAGAGAAGCCACAAGTAATGACAGATAACTTGTACCTAAAATAAAGGCATTAATTAAAGCTAAACATAAATAAATACATTTAGATGTAGACTGATATTTTCAAGCAATTTTCAGGATCTTTACGAGAAGCTCTAGGTTGCAAGATTCACCTTTCATGGCTATTCTTACTTTTCTAATTCACCAGAGAGACAATTCCTGCACTGCAGCTATTGGAAATGGTATTTCCACTGCGGAGTGGAACTGCAAAGGGCACGTGGGAAGGAAGCTGATGGTCTCCACTGCATGGCTAAAGCCAGGGAGAAGACACAATTCTTAGACAGCAGAGGAGCATGCAGACACGGCAAACACATTCATTCTGCAGACTAGTAGAACCCTAGCGGAAAACTGCAGATGGGTACCTTTCATCCAAAAGAAGTGCTGAAAGACTGGGATGAAATTTAATAGTACAAATATAAAGTCAGGCATTTAAAGAAATAAACACAGTTTCTGCAGTTACTTTTTGGAGACAGTAAAATGAGGGAAAAACAAAGTATGTTTATTAGTTGTGAGATGTCTCTGAGCCATTGGTGTAATACAGCTGTGTAAAAAAAAAGGTAAAATGCTATCTTAGGACATACCAAGCAAGGTATCCTCCAGTAGAGACAGTGAAGTTATCAGTGCCTTTGTAGAAGGCCTTTGTAGTATACAGTATGTAAGTCTCATCACCCGTGTTCAAGAAAGATTAAATCAAACTGGAAGAGA
>NW_008824115.1:1033485-1039903 GCF_000699105.1 Pygoscelis adeliae | reverse complement strand
CTAAGAGGCAAGAGGATGCTAACAGATGTTGACTTCACCTAGTAAAAGGAAGCCTCGGAAAGAGACTGTGATCACAGTCTCCCTAACCGCCTTCAAGTAGTGCACACCGAAAAAACAGAAAATCTGCTTATTGTGGACACAAACCTCAGGGATATAAATTGGTCGTGAATAAATGTAAGCTGCGAATTAGAAAAAAAGATTCTAGCCGTCAGAGCAATGAATTTCTGGAACAGTAAGCAAAAAGATGTTAAAACAGAAAAAAACCCCCAACTTTTAAGATAAAGCTTGGCCAGTTAATGGAAATGAATAGGAGGAGCCTGCACGCTGAGACCTTTCTGTCTCCTGTTCCCCTACTTTGTACCCCTCCTATTCCACATAGCAAAAGACTATGGACAGTTCTGTATGCTCCTGAGATTGCCTTTGGGAACCAGACGCTCGCAGGTATTCAGTGAGGGGGGACGCAATAGTAAAAAAGCAAGACGACACTTCAGCTGTGAGAGAGAAGAACAATCTAGGTTTGTTGGTTGTCTCGGGATCTCCGCAAGCCATCGGTGTGATACAGCCCTGACAAACGCTCAGAGAGGTGTAAGAGCTTCAAGTCCATTTCAGGGTAGGGATGCTGATTTGGATTTCAGCCTGCTTCCTCGACATCATTGGAAGCCCAACCATCAGTTACTGCTTTGAGAGAGTACAAGGAGCTGCTCTGTGCTGCTGGCAATCAGCTGATTCCAGCTGATACTCAGTGATCGTGCAATGACTTTTTATCTACTTTGTCCCAGTGCAACCAGTTATGGGCACGCAACTGGCCCACAAGTGGGAGGCAGCGGCACCCGACCTGCCTGTTGGGCGAGAGAGGTGCCGGCGGTGAGTGCTCCCCCTCCCCGCTGGCTCACGCCAGGGGAAAGCAGCAGTTTGGGACAAATTACATTCACCTGGACCCTGGCAGCAAAGAGCTCCCTAAATCAGTCACAGCCATCCGTAGGCTGCCCCAGCTCCTGTGAGGCGAAGAGGTCCGGGTTAGTTTAAGGCTTATCCCTCGGGATTGATGCAGCACGGGAGCAGTCGTGCTGTTGGCTCCCAGCTTCCCACGGGACATGTGACTGTGTGGTGGGGATGCTCTCGCCATGTGTACCGGCTCTCGGTGCTGCTGGACTCTGTGAGCCCGTCCTCACTGCTTCAGCGCAGCGCAAAAGGGTTCACTTGAACTGCCCCTGCTGTGTTTATGGATATGCCTTTGCTTGAAGCGAACCAGAAGCGTTCCTGCAGTCAAGCCCAGCCAGGGGGGAGATTAAGGCTGCTCTTCATTAACACCTTGAAGTGGTGTTTGCAGATTCCAGCTCACACCCTCTGCCGTACTGTAGCCACCCCAATGAGCACTGTTTGGCTTGAATGTAGATAGAGTGTTCTAGCAAGTATGTCAAGAGTTGGCTCGTGGTCAAGATTCAGTCACGTAACTGTGTAGACATACCCCCAAACAAACATAAATCTCTGTCTCCCTCATGGCAATGCAGAGCAGGGTAACTGCTTCAGCCTGCAAAGCTGGCAGACAGCAGATTTGGATGTTTCTTATCTTGCAAATGTCAAACGTTCAAAAATTGTGGCTTCAAAAATTATGAGACTGGCTTTAAAATCTTGAAATCTTAGAATTAAGGCTCTGGAAATCGCTTTTATTTTGCCTTCTGTTTTTCTCAGCCTCTTCTGAGCCTACCGGCACTTAAAATCACATTTTGCACCTTTTCTTTGCATCTATGAGCATACAAAAATAAACTAAAAGATGAAAACTCACATTGTGACGTGAGCAGCTCTCTTCAGAAGGAGAAGCTTTACAGAAAAACATCACATCATGGAGCTCACGAGAAATTGTCCAGAGTTGACAACACTGGATTTGATAAAGCCAAGGACTGAGTTTGGCCGGAGTTTGCACAGCTGCAATGAGGATATAGTTTGGATTACAGAGTTCTTGCTGAAGGAAGATACGTATGGGGTGAAAAAAAACAGGCATAGATTGCCTGAAAGGAGGGGAGGAAAGTGAAGAGGTCAGAGGTGGCTACAGTTGTTGGCTTGTGCAGTGCAGTACATGCATTTCCAGTCACACACCAAGCTGCGAGGCTGTGAAACTCCCCCTCCAGCGCAGAACTCACCCACTCCCATAAAACGTTACTGGGTCCCAGGCTGTATTTTCGAGGACTGGCAACTGCATTATCACTTGGTCCCCTGATCGGCTCTGGACTACAGAATGCAGTATGCCACTGCATTCTGTTCATTTCTAACTGATATCACATACACCACCACATTCAATGCAGAAAAGCTTTTAAAATTAAACAGATTTTTAACATGTTATATAGGATTCTTTCTAATGATTTTAAATTGTTTTAAAGAATGGTATATACTACTATTTCTGTCTAGGTGAGAATTTTCTCATATTTTAAACTGTTTTGTGAGATTGTTAAACTGGCAGATTCTTGTTAGTTTTAAAATATCTATCTAAATAAATTCTTTAAAAGCTTAGATATTTTGTTATCCATTGTAATTAAGTGTAATTTGAATTTAGCACATTGTAGCTTCCCCTTATGATATCAAGACTCTTAGATATATTCTAATACTTCTGCTTAATGTTTGCCTGTTAATTTGTTAAATCAACTATGAGAATATTTTTGTAATACAGGTACAGAAATAATGCAGCAATTCAGATATTGAACATCACTACTCATTTAAAAAAAAAAAAACCCTTAGATTGAGTCATATAAAACACCGTAATTTTCAAATTTCCTACGGCCTGTTTAGATATGACATCAAAATATACAACATCACATGATGTTCCAAATATTATCATTACCTTGATAGAGTCTTCTCTAACATCAGGGACAGGGGCTTCATAATTTAATTCAAGTGTATACAATCATCAGCATTTCCTTACTGTAAAGGCTAAGACATTTGACTTCAAGGAGCAAACAGATTGAGGTATTTCATTTTCAGTAGTCTACTCTCTACCCATAAACTTTCACTGAAATTTTAAGTCAGTTAAATTATGTAGGTTTTATGCTGCTTGCTAACATCAGGAAATGTTTTGCATTTGCTATTAATCTCTATTTGGTAACTTCAGTCTTAATTACACTGAATGTTACCAATTTTCCCTCTGTCAGTCAACATGCTAGCGTTACACTCTTTTATATACAGACTCCTATTTCTGCTTTTGAAAAAAATGTGTGGGACTCATCTCACTTAACTTTACCCTTGCAAAACATTTACACTGCAAAGCTGACTGTTTTGTCTCTGTAGTATAGAGCGAGCGCTAAATAGTGGGGGTGGGACACCCACACACCTCTCACGGCTGCTCCTGCCGCTTGTGTCAGACACTTAGGCAAGCGTGGGACAAATTCTCCTCCCATCATTGACTGGCTCTAGATAACTCTGGCTGGGTACGTGACATGTCGCATGGGTTTGCTTGCCTAAACAGTAGTGTCTAGTGCCATTAAAGATGTCCTGATGGTTCCCATGCTAATGAGGCAGGAAACCTTTAGGGCATCTGAAAAGGCACTAAGACACCTAAGCATAGGTGACTGAGTCCCATCCTTGGGTACCCAACCCAGGTGAGATGAGCGGCCCCCTACCCCGTTCCACATGACTGGAGCGGCTCCTCTACACGTTTGAGGCATAAGAAGAGATTTTGTGTGCATTAGAACTGCATCTCTGTGTGCAACTTCAGCCACTGTGGAAAAGCAGCAGTCACTCAGGCAAAAAATGCACCAGATGTTTCAAAAACATGCAGCAGTATTGTACAAGGGGTTTGGACCACTGTAGAACTACTGCAGAAGAATTGTCTTTATTTCCAGCCTAAATGGTTTCAGGTCACAGTAATATCAACCCATCCTCTTTGTCTCTTTTGCCCGTGGATGGGGTGCACCTCTGATATCATGTGTCCAGCTTCGCCTCACGCATTGCAGGCTTTGGCTGCACTCAGCCTGGCCTGCCCATGGGCCTGTGAGACACGTCCCACTGTGGTGGCAGGACCCACCCGCTGCCAACAGGCAAGTGCCTCTCTTCTTCCTCCCTTTTCCCCAGAGAGGTATCATCAGATCTGTGTTTCTGGTTTGGGAAACTCACTCAGATGACCTCATATGCAGGTTTCAGTGGCCTTGGAGGAATGGAGCAGCATGCTATCCATGTGTTAGAGCTCAGGGCTCTTCAAAGCACATGCAGCCCATTCCTGTATCATAGGCAAGATCCGCACATCCACACAGAGAGGGGACAGTTCAACCACCGAGCGGGACGGTGCAGTCCCCCTTGTCCTCCTTTCTCTGCCAGCAGATGACTGTGTCAGGATGCCGGTGCACAGAAAGCAGGGTTCACCCCTCAGCAGTTCACCTTTCCTTGCCTGCAAATCAGACAAGCTGAGCAGATTTCATTTCTGAATCGCAAAGAGAACAATGATGATCTTTGAAGAGAGAAGTCGCCATGACACGTACATCTTTCCATGTCAAGAGGGTATCAGCTCTTCTGCTCCTGAGTGAGCTGCTGCCTGGGTTCTCCCTCAGCAGTGTTACTGACTGAGCAGTTTTTCTGTGTTTCCCTTTCACTGTTAGCAAAAGTCTTGATCCCAGGAAAGGTCGGAAACCCTAGCCCTGACTGACAAAAAGACGAAGGTAATTTTCATATCTGGATGTCTACAATTCTTGGTGAAGTCTCTTAAATCCTTACAATTTAAAATCCCTAGAGCTGTTCTCAGAGAGGTGCAGACATCTGGTTTATCTCAGCCTCAGGACTTTTGACTTCCCGTAACAAGCGAGTTTTTTATGGGAATCCTTCTCGGCCTCAGCAGTCAGACAGCAGGCTGTACGTCATGAGCAGTCCTGGGTCAGGCTGGCTCGCCCATCCTTCCTTCTCCTGTTTCCTTCTTTTCCACTGGAGAAAGTAAAAAGTATTTGTGTGTACTCTTTATGCTGCTGTCCCTCTGTAATCACGTATTTTTCAGAGGAAAGTCAGTCTCTCCTTTTCACTGGAAATCCAATGGGGTATATCCCTAAATATCAGATCAAATTTCTTGTTAATTGAAGGTGGGCTTTGTGTTGTATTTACTGACTGTAAACACTGACTGTATATTAACTTCTGCTGGCCTCCAATTCTTCCAGACCAGAACTGAATATACAATATTGTACATCACTGGGAAGGAACTGGGGGCTCTGTCTCCGCCTCAGGAAGCAAGTTATTTCACTTTTTTGAGTAGCTCAGGTAGCATAAACAGAATATATCATAGAGTGAGAAGCAGAAAAGGTCTGCCAAATAACCCAAATTAGGTAAGAAGAGTGATCTGTGCCTCCTGTATTTGTAGAATTGGCTTGTATCTCCATAAAGACTAATGTAAATGGTAATCCTTTCTTTGAAAGGCTCAGTAGGATCAGTCCTGTTGATGTTAGCAGTCCTTGTTCAGTATGTTTCCGATCAAGAACTTATGCAAGATAAATAGTAAACAGTAATTTTGCAGCTTGGAGTTTTATGAAGCTGTGCAACTGATTTATTTCCAAAGGAGATATTGTAGTGGTATGTCTTTGTTGCTTTCTCAGTGGAGGTTTCCATTGAACAAAACTCAATTTTAAGAGGCTATGAAAGACTTCCATTAAGCCTAAATGGAACAATATTCCAGTAGAGCACATACTTCATAAAAGTAGCTATATGGATGTAAAGTCAGTTGTCAGCAAGACTCTATTCTCACTTGAAATCTTTTCTCCATAATGCTTTCATTTTCAAAGTGTATACAATACTTCATTTTAAAAGATATTTACTAGTATTGTCTGCTTTATTTGAACAAGACTGTATGGCAAAATATTTCAATTGTTATTATTCTCATGTGTGCTAGGGAAACTGGGGTAGAATAGGTCCTGCTTGACTAGCCTGATCTCCTTCTATGACAAGGTGACCCGCTTAGTGGATGAGGGAAAGGCTGTGGATGTTGTCTACCTAGACTTTAGTAAAGCCTTTGACGCCATTTCCCACAGCATTCTCCTGGAGAAACTGGCTGCTCATGGCTTGGACGGGCGTACTCTTTGCTGGGTAAAAAACTGGCTGGATGGCCGGGCCCAGAGAGTTGTGGTGAATGGAGTTAAATCCAGTTGGCAGCCGGTCACAAGTGGTGTTCCCCAGGGCTCAGTTTTGGGGCCAGTTCTGTTTAATATCTTTATCAATGATCTGGACGAGGGGATCGAGTGCACCCTCAGTAAGTTTGCAGGCAACAGCAAGTTGGGTGGGAGTGTTGATGTGCTCGAGGGTAGGAAGGCCCTACAGAGGGATCTGGACAGGCTGTATTGATGGGCTGAGGCCAGTTGCATGAGGTTCAACAAGGCCAAGTGTCGGGACCTGCACTTGGGTCACAACAACCCCATGCAACGCTCCAGGCTTGGGGAAGAGTGGCTGGAAAGCTGCC
>NW_008824115.1:1021294-1033223 GCF_000699105.1 Pygoscelis adeliae | reverse complement strand
CAGAGAGGGCCCACATTTTCCCTAGTCTTCCTTTTATCCCTGACGTACCTATAGAATCTTTTCTTGTTGCCCTTGACATCCCTGGCCAGATATAATTCTATCAGGGCTTTAGCTTTCCTAACCTGATCCCTGATTAGGTCTTTGGATAGGTGAACAAGACATAGGAAGGTGCGATACATGGAGGTTTGCACCAGGGGAAGTTTAGAGTGGACGTGAGGAAAAATTTCTGTACTGAAAGAGTGGTTAAACATGGGAACAGGCTGCCCAGGGAAGTGGTTGAGTCACTGTCCCTGGAGGTATTT
Source organism: Pygoscelis adeliae (assembly GCF_000699105.1). NCBI lineage: Eukaryota > Metazoa > Chordata > Aves > Sphenisciformes > Spheniscidae > Pygoscelis > Pygoscelis adeliae. The sequence goes on along the minus strand of NW_008824115.1, from coordinate 1,032,921 downwards.
AAAAGACGTGTAGACGTGGTGCTTAGGGACATGGTTTAGTGGTGGACTTGGCAGTGCTAGGTTAACGGTTGGACTTGATGATCTTAAAGGTCTTTTCCAACCCAAACGATTCTATGATTCTATTATTATGTGAGTGCATAAATGATTTGGAAACCATACACAAAGAGTAGTTCTCAATGATACACCATTAAGTGCAGTTCTGCAAGTGTTTTTCCTTGTTCTGGTACTATTCAGTATTCTCACTGACAACTTGGATGAAAGTTTAGAAAGTACGCTTAATAAATTCATAGAGCAGAACAAGTGTGTTGGAGGCAAAGCAATTGAAAATTACCTTGATAAAGTAGCGGAGTAGCCTAGAAAATAGCAGCTTTCCAGCAGTTAAATTAGAGCAAATGCAGAACTGTACATATAGCTCGACCTAATGAGCTGCACATAAATACAAATGGGAAACAACTGGCCAAGCAGCAGTTCTGCAGAAAAGACCTGGTGTCATAATGATCCCAAGCTGAACGTGCACCAGTGATGTTGTGCTACTGCAAACAAGGCCAGCGCTATTGTGTGCTATAGGAAGGGGAGTAATAAAGCATAAAATGTAATTATTTTGCTCTACTCAGCACTGATAAGGCCCCAGCGGAAGAGCTTTACCCATTTGCGGGAACTGCAGCTCAGGTAGGATCCAACAAGAGAGCAAACTGGGCTCAAAGATCTAAAACACTCGGGCTTTCAAAGAAAGGTTGAAGGCTTGTTTAGTCTAGACATGAGAGGAGGAAAGGAAGACATGATAGCAGCCTTCGTATAGCTATGGGTGACTCTAAAGAGGAAGGAATTCAGCTGCCACATATGCTGTCGGTACAGGAAAGCAATAATAGGCTTAGATCTCAACAAGGATGATTTAGTATAAGCATCAGGAAAGAAATGTAAGTAGCAAGGAAAAGTGGAGCCCTGGAATACGTTGTTTAGGGGGAATTCATGGAAACTTCAGCCTTGCAGATGTTTAAAAATAGAGTAGACTAACATCAGCAGGCATGGCATAGGTCAGGGATGGGCGAAGCGATCTCTCAAATTACCTGCTAACCCTATTCCTTTAGTGATTTCTATCTATGTGATAATAAGGATAATAATTATACATGCAAAAAGTACTTTGGATATGTCCACAAAATTTCAGGGTATGTAACAAAAACTTAATATTAGTTCTGGAGTTTATTGCATGACCTATATTTACATTAGATTGAAGCAATTACACTTTTTCTGATTTTGCCCATGTCAGTATTGATTGAAAATTACTAGGGTCTGATGGCTTTGTGAATGGTCTTCGTGAAATAAATAGGTGAACATAGTCAGATACCTGTGGTAGGATACCAAGCACTCAATTCTAGCCATAAGAAAGTTTGGTCTTTAGTCTGCTTATAGTCCATGGAAAAAAGATGGACACATTTTAGAGATTACCTAAGGACTGGGTGAATGACCCTGCAGAGGTACCTCAGCCTCTCCTTCTACCTATTCTGCAGCAAATATATTTTGGAGGCATATTCTTGGTCTTTCCTTTTCTCAGTCTGCGATACTAAAAGTTTGGTTTTCTGAGAACCAAAGTGCCTGGACTTCACAGAGGACTATCTGGAAAAATTGTAATTGGCAGGAAATCAGAGTAGATAATCTAGTGGTCTTTTCTGACCCTCGGTCCTGTGAAGCCCGTTCAAGGAGTAATTTATGAAGGATTTGTAGTTGTTATGATTAATAGTTCTTATCAATACATAATGGACATGACCAATACGTGCTAGAGATAGTTCTACACCAAACTTACATAAGCCAAGAATTAATCTGTTGAATTCTTACTCGTTAATTGTTTATTAATCCTTTAATTTGTTTACACTGTATCTTGTGTACAGTGTGTGTGAGAGACAATACAGCACTTTTAGCCAGAAAATCTGCTATAAGAAATTATTCTTTACAGAGATAATATTTTAATGAAGATTTTAAAGTACTAAGCTACTGGACACTGAAAGGGAAAATTAATAACATTTTAAAAATAATGGTATGTTTAATCCTGGATAATATTTTAGGAACCATGCAGTATAAGACACCTTTCTCCCTCATAAGCATCCTGTGGCTAACAGAGAGGCTGTAAACTTTATCCCAAATCTGTTATTTATGAAGCATTTGCTATTGCCTGGTAAAAAAAAAAAAAGTCTCATTTATAGGGCTTTTTAAAAATTGGAATTACGCTCCAGCAACCAGTGATGACTAGTTATTGTTCCTTTTGTCAACAGGCAAGGTGAAGGAGGTTCTGGCAGCTTACCATGTCCCGGGCTCTGCAGAGTTAAGTGAGAAGTGCGCCCATGTTCGAGCGTGCATCACATCGCATCTTGGGTCTGAAGTGCCAGAAGGATCCCAGCGCTGCAGACTGAGACGGCTCTGAGCACCTCAGTACCCCGTTTCTGACAGAACCCAGGGATGGCAAACTTACATACCAGTATTACCTGTCTGGGGCAGGTTTAATTTTATAAATTAAAACCATAAACTCTATGAGTTTCTAGACCATATTTGTGCTGTTGAGGATGATCTGCTCAGATGAACAGTTTTGCGTCCATCGGAGAGACAGGTTCTTCTGCTGGACCAGAAGATGACAGTGGACTGTATATTGTAACTAATACCATTTGTAGCATCTCCTAGTGCAAATAATTGAAGAACAGGTTGCGAGAAAATCCTGTAGGGAGTAAGACATGCTTTGTTTTGATCTACAAATTTTAAAAAATGTTTGTTTTTTTTAAAGATAACCACTTTTACATAACACTATGTGTGCAGTCTATGTGCAGCCCTTCACTGTGGCTATCTATATTCCAGAGATGATGAATTCCTTCTGAGACACCTGAACCTTTTTAGACTTGTGATGAATCCTTAAATTACGAGAGTATCATGAAAAACTAGAAGGGAAAAGTCCCAGGGCTTTTATTTGACTAGACGTCTCCAATTACTTCCTGTTAGTGCCCTGAAAGGAGGAGGAAAGGGCAGGAAGTAGAAATGAAATACAAAAAAATACATTGCAGTTCTTTTTTGGCATATGCACCTATCCGAATGTGTGTTTGATCTAATAGCCAAGGGGAGAGAAACAGCTAAGTTAGCTGAGCCCTCACATGAAAGGTCTGCGTTTTCAGGCAGTATTTGCTAATTTTGTCTCTTGACTAGCTGTAGAAAAGAAGGAATATGTATATGCCCCACCATATGTGAAAAGGACATACTTGCCATTCCTCTATTTATTTTTGCTCTTTCAAAAATTAAAGTGCCAGTTATTGGAATGCTGTAGTCTGTGGTCTCTTTACGTTTGTTTAGTGAGATCCTTTCAGCAAGATCATTCCCATTACGGTGTAACTGCATGGTGACCACAGCTTTGGGCCTGTATAATAAAGATCTAAATTCAAAATTTTGTTTCTCATCATTTTCTCTACTTTTATGTTGTATTTGCAAGTCTTTGATTGGAATCCTGCTTATTGCTGATCACCGTTTAGAAGAAGATTTGGCAAAAAATGTTAGAGAGGAAGGTATTTATATGGTTGCACCTTGTTCTCCTTCGTATCATTATTTACAACAGGTTAAAGGGCAGAGGGATACAAAATGTTAGCAAATCAGTAGTGATGCTTAAATTCAATTTGCACACGAGGCCCCAGGGCAATAAGATTAGGCTCTTCACATCCTGGATTTAAGGCCATACTAAAGTATTTGACATCTGGTCTCTATTAATTAGTAATCCTGGAAAGATGGGAGGAAAAAGCTGCAGAAAAGCTGAGTCTAAGCTGGCTTTGATTCGCTGTGTGTGTGATTGATAGACTGTGCTGAACATATGTACATCAGAGTTTAAAAACCAATTAGACTTTTTCCTTCCCCCTTCTTATTTTCTTCTCTGAAGACAAAATTTTAAACTATAAAAATGTTCTTCATGTAGCAATTAAGTTTGTGTGAGCAAAGACTGCGCATTGCATTTCAAAAATTGACGTGGTCCTGACAAGGCTACCGTAGCCATGCTGCATTATAGGCAGGGTTTTGTCCTGCTGACACTACAGTTAGTTAGCTTACAGCAAACATCTGAGTTCTTGTCAACAGAGCATCCCTGACCTTTGAAACCTCTCAGCCGGGCGTCACCGTTATCCTGCATCTTACGTCGTTGCATACGCATGGCAGAGTGCTCACTGCTGTGCAGTCCATACCAGTGCATTTAGGCGTGAATGGAGTCAGACAACAGCACCTCAGTGCAGTTTCCCGATCAATTTAAGCTAATCTAAGGCCGTGCTGCTGCTCACAGGGGGAAGTCCTGTCTTCCCTTTCTGCCCCGCTCACACCTTCCCACTACCTCCCTCGAAGAGCTGCACACCTATGAGGCTTCCTGGTCTGATCAAAAACGTCCCTGTGTAAGAGTTTAGCTCTTGTGCCAGCTCTGATACCAGGAAGAAGGTGGGAACAAACACCTTTTTATCAGCAGTTTAGTTTTACGTTGGCTTACGCTGATGGAGGAACCATGCTTTCAGGTCCCTCTAGCTGTCAATTGACTAATCTTATTACTTAAGCTTTCTATTTTTTTTTTTTTCTTCCTTATGGCTAAGAAGTATTCCTTGATTCAGTGACACTGCAAAGAAAATAAAGCACTGGAAATGAATTAAATCCATAGGAAAAAACGAAATAACACCTTTAAAATTACCTGTCAGTGGCAGTATTTGAGGTATAAGAAAAATACATTGCTGTGAAAGGAATACATTCTTGCCATTCAAATTACTCTGAAGACCAAAACTTTTTCAGAAGAACAGAAGTGAAAGCTGTATGCCCTAGCAATACCAGGGCAGCGTAGGTCTCCTGTGCTAGCAGACCTTTAGCTATTAATGAGGTACATGCTCGGTATGTGGCCAGCTGGACCCACCAGAACTGCAGATGCCTGAGCTTGACCATGGCACCATTTGAATTTGAATGTCAAAACTACTTGCCCCAAGAGCAGGGCCTGTTTTAGAGAAACAGCTTTTTGTCTGTGCTGTACCGGGGGCTGCTGGAAGCTTGACCGTCCTGTTGGGTGAACTTCTCTGACGAGATGTGTGACTGTTGCCCATCTGTTGAAGGAGTGATTAAAAAACAAAACACAACAAAACAGGCAAACCTCCCGGCACTCTGGTAAGGGCAGAGGTTGGAGCTTTTTGTTCTTTGGATGAATCCCCCTTTGAGAAGCCCCCCCGTGCTTTCCCTCGGCATCTGGACAAGCCCTTCTTTGCGAAGGGACATGAATATGGAGAGACCTGCAGTGCACCCGTCTCTTCAGTCAGCTTCAAATGAAAGTTTCAAAAGTCATTATTTTCTGGCAACTTTAAACATCTGAATCGGGGTAGCGCTGGCTTTACAAACAGTACTAGCTGACTTTGATGACTTGGAGCAATTCAATATTTGCACAGTTAGAACAAATACTTAATGTGGACTATGTGGCTTAGCAGGCAAGAGTGTCAGTCTTGCTGACTGAATGTAATATGTGAATACGTAGTTCACATTCAAATAAGATGGTCTTAAGTCATTTCCTTAGCAGACGATGATCCATTCCAAGAATAAGAACATCTGTTCAGGGCCCAGACCTGAAAGAAATAGTAGGTTTAGAGACAGGTCTTTTGTCCAGCGTTGTTTGGGTATTAGACATTTAAGAAACAGTTGACTCTTCGGGTCACAGCTGGGATTTTGGTGATGAAGTATGAGCATGTCTCTGCTACGGCTGACCACACCAAATCTTACCTTCGACTGCAGTTCTGTTCCTACTGCCAGTCTGCATTGCTGTGATAGCACGGGCTTTTACAAATACCAGCTTGCTTTAGATTCCTTACAGTTACTTTCCCTTGTTTTTGAACTATGTGTGTGTGTACATGCTGCTGTTGATTCATACTATTTGTACTAGGGAAACCCCAACAGTTGGCTATCAAATTGTCATTTATTTGTTAGTTATTACTCAAAAAAGCCCAAATTTTGGAGAAACTACATACTTCATATGCAATTGCATATATCATAGGCAATTATCTATCTTACTTTTTAAATTCTCTGTTGCAACCTTCATCTAGAAATCTCCAAATACTTGTCAAATACTAAATAAGGGAGTCTCACAAAAGTTTCCAGGCAGCATACATTTTATCCTAATGTATAAGTAGATAAAACAAGTCATTGGAGAGCTAAGTAGTTTCACTGATATTTCAGAAGAAGTTTCAGAACCTGACTGCAATCAACAATCAACAAAACTAATGATAACCTTGTAAAGAAGCCAACATCTTAGAAAGTTATTAGCATGCTTTTTCTCACTCCCTGTTGTGTTTTCCTTCTAAGCAAAGAGAGCCCCTCTGTCAGCAGCTTCACTTCACCTCAGCTTCTGCAGGAGCTCTGTACCTGTCCCCTCTCCATCTTGCAAGAAACAGTTAGGTTGTATTACTCCACACGATATCCTTAACTGCCTCCCAGGAATCACTGTGAAGGGTCATCTTCGTACTTTGTGTTGGGTCAGTTCTTGACCAATTTCAAGGCTGTCTTCTCTGGCTTGGCTGGCACCTTTCCCTCCTAACGATAAATGATGCTCTTGAGGTCACATCTGGTTTTGAAGTTAGTCTTTGCTGATGAAGTCAGAGGGAGCGAGCACGCTCCTGGCGAGGAGCGTTATAAAGAAGGAGAGTTTCTGTGGTGTGTCACTGGGCTCTGCGCAAAGCCCTCCATAGGTGGGGTCACGTGCATCTGCTCCAGGTGTCGGATATGAGGTGCGGAGTTAATGAAATACTCACCGTCAGTTATGAGTTTATTTCCCAGATGTTGTCACTGTTTTCTTAAACTCCAGGGCAGAATTGGTAGTTGAAGCGATGGGCAGAATTAACAGAGCGCTCACAAAGGCTGATAGCGAACCTGACTGGAAAAACCCCATCCATAAGAAGAACTTCCCATGCGATTACTTAGGTTAAAAGAGGAAAGCTAGCCAGGCACTCACTCACAAACAAACTTAAACAATGAACCGGTGGAGTCAGAAAATTGCAAAGCAGCACTGAAAATGGGGAATGTGCGGTTCACGCCAGTTCTGCTTTTCACCAAGGCTCCCTATTGCCACCAGTACAGAGCTTTAAAAGACTTCCTACCTTTTTGTTACTACCACTAAAAATAAGCAGAAAATGGTTTGATCAACTTGAAAAGAAAAACCAGTGTAAAAAGAAGTGCCACCTTCCAGCTTACAGAGAAACAGGGAGATTCAGTATTAACTCAAACAGCTGAATTAAATGTCCCTGAATTTAGAAGCAGGAGGCAGCAGTTGCTGCTGGCTGCAGGAGCCGTGCCCTGCCTGACCGTCCTGCAGGGAGCTGCAGCCAGAGCTGCTGGGAGGCAGAAGGCGCTGCCCAGCCGTGGCCCCGCAAGACACATTTCATGGCAGATGAGCTTCGGCAGGAGAGGGAAAGCTTTTCCTAGCTGGTCATTACTCCTGGGGACAGCACAGCCATCGTAGTGATAGCAGGCAAGGAATGGGAACTGAACTGAAGCTAGAATGATCCCAAGCTCTCCGTTCGTCGAATCCCAGACACCTTTCACAGCTACCACCCTCAATTTACTCCGGTATTCACTTAGTGTGTATGCACTAGAGAGTTCACGCTCCGTCACCGTGGGAAGCTGGAAGTGCGGAGCTCTAACCATCAGTGGATGTCAGAAAAATAGCAATTTCAGTTGTACCTGTGGTAGTCAGCCAAACAGTGATGTTTTCCTTAAAACCCCAAATATGTATGTTCAGACTGAACAAAATAAAAGCCCTCACCCTTATTTAGGCACAAAGCTTCCTATTAAATCCAGTTAAACTGGAAAATTAGAAACTAAATATTCAACCCTGTGTCACCTATCATCTTTAGTAAAATTCTGGAAGCTAGCCAAAAAATAGAAGAGTGTTTACTTGTTTGTGTACAAGATGTTTTGTTTTGAAATATAGCCTAAAATATATGTGAGATCCAGATCAAATTCTTACCACATAAGTGCTATAAAACATTTCTGTTAGTCTTGCTTTTGCTGCGACACTGGTGTCCTGTGCAATACAGGTTTGGATGGTTTCAGGAATTATTCTCCCCATACCCTCATTTATAGCAGTTTTTATCAGGTGGATTTCTAATCAATAACCCTCAAGAGGCCCAGACTAGGATCTGCTGTTCAGTTTATTTTGGTTTTGTTACTATTCTTTCTTAACAAAAGAACTGCAAAATAAAAGTCAGAATTTAAAAGCGAGTCCAGGTAAGCTAAGGCAGAGACCTTCATGGTTTCCAGCTGGGAGACCCTGTCTGATGCCAGACGTACCCCCCCGCACTCCCCAGCAGTGGGTATATTAAGCAACTGATCAGTGCTGTGCCGAAGTTTCTCTGACGAAAGCCCTTCCCTGCACAAAATCACACTTGGTGCTACATGGCCGATGTGAGGTGCTAGGCACCTTGGCTTTCTTTAGCTTGGGTAAGAACTGAAGCACTTGCAGACCCGGAGGAATAGGCTCTCTGAAGAAGTCAAGCCGTAAGTTGGCAGAGATGGGACCTGTCGTTTATGTTTGGTGAAAGAGCTCCTTTGCGCGGCAGGGGAAGCAGGAACAGCCTCTAGCATAAGTAAAACCATCCCCGCAGAGTTTGAACAATTATTGTCATCTGTATCTGGATGGCGCTCAAAGGAACTAAAACGTCTTTGGTTTTTCCTTTTTAGAGTGCGTATTCTGTGCATCAGCCCGTGCTTTTTCCATGGGCATTCTCACAGCCTCCCTGTGTTTACCACAGTGACAGAATAAGAGAAAGAGTTGTTAGCATAGCTTTGAAATTTTCATCATTTCTTCACTCAGTATTGCAGTTTAACTTCACATAACTGATTTCAAGTACTGTTACAAGAAGAAGAGTATGGAATTCACATTGCTGTTAACGTAATCTCCAAAGAGAAGGATATTCATTCCTATTCCAGATCCACTTCTCAGGCAGTTTTACAATCAACTCTGCAGGGAATACGGGAGCAGTGATTCATCGTGAAGGGCAGTCCATCCCATCACATCTTCAGGCCAGAACATTAGATTTCCCAAATGTCACAGTTTATAAAATATAGTCGGTGATGAGGCTCCATTTTTTGTGCTGTCATTGTTATTTTCTGTGTTTGTTTTTAAGATTTTCCAACCCAGAGACAGTGATTTTTTCCCCTCTTTATTCCTAGGCATAAATTCAGGACCTCCAGGAGCACTAAGCAACATATATTAGGTGATGAATCAAAGCAGGCTTGGAAAGCATCATGTGCCATGGCAAAGGCAATCAATAGGAGAACATAAAAATAGCAAATCAGCTCTGTAATGAATTGCTTTCCAGGTCCTGTTTCCTTGTATGTAATCACTTCGTTATCTCTTCCCGGAATAGTACAGAGTATGTGCCTACACTGTTTTGTAGGATATACTTGTGCTAAGAATTACAGACTGAATTCTGGTAATTCAATTGCCTCTTGAAGTCCTTGGCAAAACTTGCACAAGCTTCCATGGGACCAAGGCTTGGTTTGGTGTGGTAAATATGTATCAGTGCACAGCAGAAACGCAAACTGCTGTGCAGAAAATCACAGTTCTTTGCCACATATGGAAGCTCTTGTCTACATCATGATGACATCCCTGTGTAACTGAACTTGCTGTGAGCCAGTGTAGACATAGAAATTCAAGGGAGAAAAGAGTGTCCTGGATGATGAAGATATCCATGTCGTGTGAGTCTGTTCAGTAACGTAGCAGGTGCTTTCCCCAGTTAAGTCAATGGGAATCAACTAGTCCTAAATATTCAAGGCTAGTAACAACTGAACCCAAAAGAAACTAGAAGCAAGCATAGAAATACAGAACGGCACAACGCATTTTTCTGAAATAATTGTATTTCTAATCTTTCAAAAACCCAAAAGGAAACTTCAGTTACCATCTTGAATAAGTCTCCAGCGGTTCCAGGGGCACACTAGGCTTTGAGGCCAAACAAGAGCTCTCTTGTCCCTAAGATTCCTGGTCTTTAGTCAAGAGCAATGACAAATAATAGAAACAAAGGAAGACCAGTTGAAGCCTCTTCAGCAGTGGTAGCACTTCAAATGATAAATGCTGCCATTCGGGTTTGGAAAGGCACCTTCAAGGTTGAAGTGACATGTTTACCTGGCTTGGTCCCCTGTAGGTGCTTCCTCCCATCCTTGCTGTGTTTCTGTTTGTGCACAGGGAAGGTAAAACCATCCTCTGAGTCATGGTCATGCAATGAAGTTGAAGTCAATGACCAGTTTTGCTTCATTAAAACGAGAATGAGTGTTGCTGATCCTGGAAATGTTGGTCACTGCTTTGTGGCAAAGCTGTGTGCGTCCTTTCCGGGCGATTGGCCACAGCAGAGCCAGCGTGAGCGTGTGGCCACCTTTGATCTTTTGATGCGCGCTCCTAGCAAAACAGCTGCCGTGTTCCAGGGTAAATCAAGGAGGAACATCTGAGGTCAGAGCTCCAGCAGCACAGCAAAGCAATACGATGTCGGCAGCTACCGACCTGCTGCAGCTGGAAGTGTGGGTCATATAACTTTCAAATGCAGATGAATAGGGCCTTGTAGTAAAGCTTAACTTCAGTCTTAGGCTTTTCAGATTATTAAACTACATAAAAAGTACAGATTCTTTGCCATTCCCTTTGCTACCACATGCCCAGTGGTATGTGGTATGCCATAGTTCCAGCCAGTCTAACTCTTTCTGTCTGTCTTCTTAAAAAGTCCAGGTTGTCAGGACCCATTTCATATTTACTTCAGAACATCTTTTTAAGTATCACACATGCTCCGAGTATGCTTTTCAATGGCAGCTTTATGTTCTTAGGGGTGACGACTGTGGCTTAGGTGGGTTTAAGAGCAGTCCTCTGCCACGCTTGGCACTTTGTATCCGCAAGGTCTTTCCAGGGCAGCTTGTGCCCCCCCCCCCACCCCGGTCAGGGGCAGGGTGGTGGGGGGTTTTTTCCTTTCCCAGCTGCAGCACTTGCCACCCTTTCCGCGGCGGCCCATGGGCCAGGGTGGCAGGTCCCCCCCGCCAGGCCCAGGAGCAGGCGGCATGTCCTGATGGGCTTGCCAAGAGTTAAAGGGCTGAAGCAGAACCCGAGAGCTGGGTTCCTGCCACTGCAGACTGCAGACTCCAGACGGGAGGGATCTTTGGCAGCATTCCTGGGTCTCCGCATGAAGGCGAAGGGAGCCAATTACTAGCTAAATGAAATTATGTATTCAGTCGAAGTTTAGACAAGGCAGAGTAACTGATTGCATTCCTTGGGAGACTTGAATAAAAACACCTCTCAAAAGAGCTCTTACTCAAAAGCAAGGGCTGTTTGCCCAAGTACGTTTTTCTTTCTGGCCGATGTAAATCTAGCGCATTTTTTTTCCCCTGTGCACTGTTAAACCTTTTCATCCTTTCAGAATCAAAGTGACTTTGGACTTCTTCCCTTCCCCTTTATTTTTTCCTGGCTCGCTTTCCCGTATTTGCAGAGTGGCCCAGGGTGTCCAGCGCCACTTACAAGCGGGCCATTTCCCCAAATCGCTAGCGGGGCTCCTGCGCCCCTCCGCCCCCCGCCGCGGGTGGCCCACGCACCGGCGGGGACCGGGCGGGCGGGCGGCAGGGGCTGGGGA
>NW_008824115.1:1015004-1020958 GCF_000699105.1 Pygoscelis adeliae | reverse complement strand
GATGTCTAACCACTTTTGCGGGTCGGAGGGCTGGGTGGACGCAGGCAGGTTTGCTGCTTTCATGCTCCGGTCCGATCACCACTTTTCCCCCCTTATTTGAGGAAGCCTTTCACGCAGCAACAGGGAGTCAAAAAAATCGAAGAAATAAACAGAAAAATGTCATTTTGATTCTGTCCCTGTATTTTACAGCCCATTCTATCATTACTTCCACGGGAAATGACATATTCTCCTGCAATGACCATTATCGGTTTTATTGCAGAAATTTTCTACGTTCCTCAGGATTCCGCTGCGGTTGAGCCCATCTGCAGGCTGCCCAGCGGAAAGCAAACACCCGCACATGCCTCTGCACACTGAAGCTGGGTCTGGGGATTAACAGCTAACTAAGAGATTAGCTTTTATGTCTAGGCACTGGTGCGTTCACAGCACTTGTTACTTGAACCAGCCTGCGTGGTTGGGCAGGGAGGAATGGCTCAATGCAGAGACCAAGCCAAAAAGTAGGTAAACTAGCCCCCAGCTTTCCATAGCCACGCATAGGGTGTGCCTGGGAGCCCTGTCAGCTGGCTTCAAGCTCTGTCTCCACTTCAGCAGTCAACGTGGGAGCTTGCCGGCGCGAGCAGAGCAACGAAGGTGCTTTCTAGCAGGACAGCTTAGCCCGAGCAGAGCTGTGCACAAACACGGCTGCTACGGTTTCCGTTGCCTCTGAACAGCATGGTCAGAACTGACTTGGAGTCACGCTGTGCAGATGTAGCTTGACCGAAGATCCTGTTTTGACCATGGATCTTCACATGGCAAGAAAGTGAAATATAGGTGGCCAGTGAAGAGTTGAAATGACCTTTGGGGTGGTCTGTAAAGGAAGACTGAGAAGGGATGTGAAGCCAAATCCTTCACCCATCAGCTCTCTGAGATGCCACAAAATTACGCAGTGGTTGCAGAGCACACAAACTTTTGTGGAGCATTTGAGAATGAGCAAAGATGCTCCCTGATGCGAGGGCTATGGATGTGTGTAGAGCACTTTTATTGTCTCCTTACTGTCTGTGTGAAGAGTCGGAGGTGGGGAACTGGGAGGGGAGTTACTGTACACACCTGTTCGCACTGGAAAAGGGAAAAGCAACTTGCCCAGAAGAGAAACCGCATCTCATCTTCTCACTGCCTGAGGAACTTTATGCTTGGAGAAGTAGAAGTCAGTGTGAATATTGAAACCGGGCAGGCTGTAATGTGAGCAGTGAAAGAAAAGTGCTGCAGTCAGGCAGAGACAGGAATGTAGGTCCCTGGCATACTGGTTAGCAACTGTCTGTGTTTTCAGGCAAGATTCAATCCAAAGATAGATTGAAATAACAGACCATCCAATTTCATTGTAGCAGGAGATGAGAGAGACACAGAAAAGCAGACGAGGAGATCTATTATAACTCAGTCAGACTAGAAGGGAATACTGAGACCTCCTCCATCAGGTGGGGTGTTTCTTGTCCCAGGTAGAAAGCCTCTACCTTTGGCACTAAACCTGAAAGACCCAGAAACATCAAGCTGCTGAAACCAAAGCAGCTAAGCCTAGGTTAAACAGCTAGCAGAAATGCCTAGCTGGAGCAGAGGTGGCAGCCAGGGTAGTAATACTCATTCACTTGGACACATTTGTCTTTTCTTCCATTTACTCAGTGGCTCTGTCTGCTTCGCTTTATGTTCCTCAGCAGCTGTAGCAGTCACTTTCCACGCCGGGCGGCCAGGGACAGGCCGAGGAGCGAGAAATACAGTAGTCTCCTTCATGCCTTAGCAAGAGCAAGACCTTGCCCCATCTTGTATTCGTTCCTCTCTGCCTTCTTCAACACATTTCTCCTTCTCTTTCCAGCCTATTGCACCATCTTCTTCTGCCATGCTCCTGCTCCTCCATCTTTACACCTGATCCCCACATTTAAAGCATTTTGAATTTAAATTGGCCTTCTCCTCTCTCCAGGAAAAGCTTTTCTCGGTCCCCTCATTTGTGGGCCTGTGGGTCAAGTCCGAGGAGGACTCACAAGTATGAACTCTTTGGTTGCTTTCCATGGCTCTTGTACAAGATAGCTTTCAGTATACACGTGTATTGTGCTCAGTGTAAAAAATTATCTCTTTCATCAGTGAAAACACAGCCCCTGTGCCTGCCCTATGGCATTTATTGCGTGTCACAGCGGAGGGATGGCTGCAAGCAGATAGGCATGAAGGCAGGTTCAATGGATTTTCAGCTGTGAAAATATATCGGTGGTCTCCCTCAGGCCCAGGAAGATTGAGTACAGCCACAGAGCAAGTTCTCTTCACATGGGTGAAACCCCTCGAGCTCCCCAGAGCTCAGCCTGGCAATGCAAGAGCACCCTAGAAGTAGGGGTTTCCTTTTACCTGGTCCACATCTACTTTTGCAGGCCCACCACTGGTCTGAAGCTGGTGGCCCCAGCATGGCTGTGCTTTACTGAGCCCCATGTGGACTTTCTTTGAGGGCTTTGTGTCACCAGAAGGTGCCCACAGCCCCCTTCCAGGCAGAAAGAAAGGGTTACATGCGTCATTAACAGGCCGTGTTTACACAGAAAAAACAAAACTCTTCAAAGAACATGATGTATGCACGCAGTGAGGCCAGTTGTCTTTTTTAAAACACAGTGACACACTTGAAGGCTGCCAGATTCTGCAGCTCTTACACGTTATGCGGACGGTGAATTTTTTCATACTATTCAACATTTGCCTGAGTCTGAATTTAATTAAAAACAGATTGAGAAGCTGGGGGGGAAAAAAAAAAGAAACCAGAATTGGGAGTTACAAAAGCCAAACACTAACCCTCTGATAATTGTCGCTGCTTGGGGTTACAACATATGCAGAAGACGGCAAAACCGCTGTCAGTGAATCACAGTGGAATGCATCGATCTGTTCAACTCCTCGGGAGTCGTGACATGACTCATTCCCAACCTGGAGACCAAAGGGAGGTTTTGAAGGGAAAATGTCGGATAAAGCAGGCTCCTTGCAAAAGAGTGAGGACAGTTTTAATTCTAGCCTTTGAGGTCTGACTCATTAGTGCTCCGCAACGTGATTGCAAAACATGACCATCCCCATTTGGTAACATCAGGCGCTCGTGTTTAGTGGCGCAAATTGGCTACGTGTGGGCTGGACAATGCTGAGCTGGACCTTATTTCTGTCACTGGCAAGAGCTTTCTAATATTTTGATGTGTTTTTTCGTACAGTTTTGAAAAGCCAGTTTTGAAATCAGTGTGATTAATTTACAGGCAGGGTCCTAAAGCCATTAGGTGCTGTAAAAGATATTACTCAAAAGACGGCATCCTTCTTTTCCAGTGGAGATTTGTCAAGCATTGCATCTGATTCACATGGGAAAAGAAATTTTGACCGTATGAGCCACTTCAATCTTTGGATGCTTAACAAAATGTACGGTGTGATTTGATGCATGACTAACGTGTTTGTGTATTTAAGAGTCTGTGGATGCTAATGGAATTTACAGAGCCGTATCTAGAAAAGAAGACACTTCAGAGTATACCGTTTCATTAACTTTCATCTATACATAATCAGCTGCTGTTCTATAGATCTAAAAAATTCCTTAATGCTCTGTATGTTTTAGGACTGCATTTTAAAAGTCCCCTACAGTAGGTCTTTGTTTGAACATCCCACTCGTCTACCATTAACCATCTCATTATATTTTATTTCAGTTCATTTGCAAAGCCTGCACTCTATCTAATTAATACAAATTTTGTTCCTTGCTGGGAGCTTCCCTTCTCCAACCTGTCACTCCCAAATATGTTCACAAGAAATTTTAGCCTCCTTTTGTTAATAGCATTTGCGAAGTGACCTTTATTCTCTCTGGATACCTTCATTATTCACAGGTAGTTACTAAGTAACCCGTACGAATGCTGCAGGCAATGCATCTCTTATTGAGTTGCACTCGCTGGCTATTCAGTGTTGGTGCTGTGGGACTGAGGGCCCCAACCCTCTGGTATTGGCTCTACCCTCCATTTGAAAAGGATGCTCATGAACCGAACTTCTTGAAACTTTTTAATTAACAGGGATTTTTCTAACCACAAACTGGGCTTGCAATAGCAAGAAAAAATGTAGAGAAAAGTCCTTATATTCATCATTCTCTTTAACCAACAGTTTGCAAGAAATAAGTGAAATATATTTCTTGATGAAAGTTTTTTTAAATTTTTCCCCAATATTAACATATTACCTATATTCTTACTGTTTTTCCTTTCTAATGGATGAAAAGTAATACAAAATTCTTTAGAAAAAGAGGTGAACCTTTTTTTTCATTTCAGATAAAACTGTAACTGAAGTTTTTAATCATTTAAACAAACTGATTAGTCACATTTTTAATTAATGCAACCATGAAAATTAGTATTAAATAATTTCAATCCACCCTAATTGTGGATTTCTGTGGTAAGAATTCATACTAAGTATTGCTCCTGTCAAACTTAGTGAAACTTTGTGAATATTTTCATTTACAACTGCTAGCAGTCTGAAACACATGGCTATTGAATTTTCTCATTCTTTGAATCAGTGTTTATCGCTACCATTTAAGACTTTTTTTACACACATATATTTTTTTTTTAGGTCTCTGATGTACATCCTCTTGACTCTTTCCTTTCCTTTCCTTTCCTTTCCTTTCCTTTCCTTTCCTTTCCTTTCCTTTCCTTTCCTTTCCTTTCCTTTCCTTTCCTTTCCTTTCCTTTCCTTTCCTTTCCTTTCCTTTCCTTTCCTTTCCTTTCCTTTCCTTTCCTCTCCTTTCCTTTCTCCTTTCCTTTCTCCTTTCCTTTCCCTTTCCTTTCCTTTCTCCTTTCCTTTCCCTTCCCTGCTTTTGGCTGTGGTTTGCACAGGCACTATCGTGATGTTTGAACACCCGTCACATTGCTTTGGCGCTGCACTGCAACAAAGTATGTGGGCAGAATGGACAAGAGATGAATTTTGAGCTCTGGGTCCGAGCCCATCTCAGTTGACATAGGTCACATTATCTTTGTCTCACCCCTCTGCTGTTAGTACTGAGCAGAGTCGTCACAGCACGAAGGAGCCAGGTGAACCAAAAATACCTTCTGACTTTCTCTCAGGTCAAATACAGCGTCACCCCAGTCCTGTGCTGAATTTAAAGCAGTTCCAGTAGTGATGACAGACAGTGACTCCAGTTCCTAATTCTGCACCTAACAGAGAAATGGCATAACGGGAAAAGAAAAAGAAACTTTCAACCACTCTGCCCCAGGACAGTAGGACTAGAAAGCATTTTCAATGATCCCACCACTGGCTTTAAACCCAAAAGAAAGGAATAAGGGCTCTCTGTCAAGTACCTTGTGCAAAAGTCCCTTCTCAGCCAATGATGACCCCTTTAGGCAGTCAGGATTAACCCATTAGCGGAAGGATTTGCCAGCCATTATTACTTGAGCCACATAAAAACTTTTGCCTGTGGATCTGTCTGCCTTTAAACAAGAACAAAGGCCAAATGCACGTAGCAAAGGAGACGCTGAGCCCATCCTCTTCAGAAAACACGTGTGCTATGAACACAGACCCTGCGTCAGCCCACAGTGCTGTCTTAGCACTAAACTCTCCTTGGTAACATTGCAAAAAACCTGTTCCTTTCACATTTTATTTGTCATGCTATTATAATTGTTGCTCCGTGGAGCAGCACTAGAATACTGCCCTTCCTTTCCCATGAACGGTACAGATCTGTAAATTGGTGTTGCAACTGCATCTGTCATAAATTGGCTGCTAGGCAGTGTTATAAATGCCAGGTGTATTGTAGTATTTTTCACCTACAAGGCAGGGCAATTATCAAACACCGATTTGGGATTATTCTGTTTCCCCACAAGAGGTGACATTCGTGCTATTCAGCACTCGTCAGGATTTCGACATTACCTTGGCTGTTGCCGGCAGCCGCCCGGTGCCGTGCCTTGCAACACGGCCGACTCCCGCGGCAAGCACGGGAAGGCTGACGGTGGCTGCAGGTCCTGCTG
>NW_008824115.1:1002336-1014820 GCF_000699105.1 Pygoscelis adeliae | reverse complement strand
GAACCTAATTGAAGGGGAAGACGTGTTGATTTAGAAACAGTGCAGGCAGTGTTGCATTTTCGAGGAGCTCTTAAGCGCTTAGTCCTTGGGGAGCCAGCTGTGGAGCTGTGGTCTGGATGCAGGCCCTGGCATACTGCAGACATTGAACAGGGATAGGTTTACTCTGTGCTAATATCTGTTTACCCCTGGTAAAAAGTTCCAGCAGATTTTTGGTTTTGTTTATTTTGTTGCAAATGACTTTTGGGAAAGCAAATTTATTCATGTATTCACGTGCTCTGGCTTTACTTGACACCTTGACTGGTGGTTTTCATTTTCCTTAAGCTGTCCCCACCTCCTGTACTGTTTGAAATAAATGGACAAAAACAGGCAAAAGCACGTGTCGAGAAAAGAGGGGAGAAATTGTGGCTGGTTCGGTGAGGTGGCAAAGCCTGTCTGAGACGAAGGGAACCTCTTACTGCTGTGCCAGTTCTGCTGCAATAGCATTTGATAACAAGAAGCCTCGTGTGCAAATTTGAGCTATCAGCGTACAGACTTTCTGGCAACAGGGGTTTCTTTTTTTCCTGAAAGCAGTCTGGTGCCTGGAATTTGCAGCCGGCTGCTGTGACAGTACTCTGTCCTGATTCTGATTTAAAAATACACCACTTGCCTCTCCCAGGAGGCTTCTCTCCCCGTGGACCGGGGGCAGGAGCTGACAATGCCCACAGCATGTCTCCCTGTCGCACTGGCCAATCACACCAGGTGCTCGGGACAATTCTTTTTCCATGAACATAAATTTCTTTGCAGTGGCTGGGACTGCAGCAGGTCAGAGGGAATGCTGTTGCAATGGTGCATTTGTGGGATTTCCCTGGGCTGTGCATCAACTTGGTTAAAAGAAGGTCAACATTTTGTCAAAGGACACAACCTCATTTCACACCAGACATCAGAGTAACTATAGCAGAGTGACACGTGGTGACCAGAGTTGAAGTCCAGACAGGGGATCATAGCGATGAGCTTTCCGTCTTGCGGAAGAAACCTCGTTGGGCTTTCCTTTCACCATGGGCTGACCAGTTGTCACAACAACTCGCTGCTTCTCAGGCAAAAGTATTTCAGAAAGTCTTACGTCCTTACTGTGGACTGATACAGAAGCAAGAGTACTTCCCTTGCATGTAATCCTAAAGTGTGTCACTATGTGATGCAGAACCACCCCATTACTCACTTTGTGAACCTTGCAAAATTTTGGACTTTTGGTGTATGACTCATCCATCATACCTGTAAGTCTGTTCTAGCACAGGCAGAGGGTATGTGAGAGGCTAATGCAAAACCAGAGCTTTTAATTGTCAAGGTTTAAAATGCAGAGTCAAAAGGTACTGCCAATGGTGAAAGATTGTATTTGTGTCATCATGCCAGTATGCTGATCCATCAGTCCTGGAGCATGTGGGGTACCTGTGTGACAGCTTTCACAAAGCCATGCATCAAATTACAGGCACACATGAGGGCTTTTGGAAAAATCGCTTTTGAAAAACTCATTTTCCCCTGGCTACACATTCAAATTCTGTGAATGAATCACTGTAGATAAAAAATAGATAAAGAAAATAGGGTGGAGTAGTGTAAAATTGGGAAAAGTACTGCACAGCATGTTCAAGGTGATGGTTTATAGTGCAGCAGGTAGACAAACACCTCTCCCCAATCTCTTCCCCTCCCATTCACCATTGGCATGCTAAAA
Organism: Pygoscelis adeliae; assembly: GCF_000699105.1. Classification (NCBI taxonomy): domain Eukaryota; kingdom Metazoa; phylum Chordata; class Aves; order Sphenisciformes; family Spheniscidae; genus Pygoscelis; species Pygoscelis adeliae. Next base: position 1,013,118 of record NW_008824115.1, on the reverse strand, counting down.
AGCTGTAACAACCTGGTTATTTCAAAAATTTTTTCAGAAGAATACAACTGCACTTGTCAGGAAAAGCAAGTCAGTCAGAGCAGAATTTTGTCAACAGCAAATGTTACTGTTTGGGGGAAAAGATAGGATTTGGCTTTGTGTTGGGCTCTAGAGCCTTATGGGGAGGGAAAAGGCAGTGTTCATTTTTGCCTTCTTCCACCTTCAACCCGAAAGGACGGTGAGGAGCACGGATAACTGTGTACATCCCAGAGCAGCCAACCTGAGGGGATCTCATTAGCTCCCATTCAGCAGATATAAACAGCCAAGGCAGAGGAACAGCGTATGAACATCACACCAGTCAAGTCCATGAGAACAGACAATGCCAGAAGGACCTGAGGTCATTCTGGCCAGCTTGGCGTTTGCTTGCTTCCAGCTCTTGTTTTAAAAGATATTACTGAGAACATGGATTTAAAGTGTGTTCCAAAACCAAGGGGGACGAGCAGTAACAAAATTGAATTTAGCAAGTGCAACATGAGAAGTCCAGTGAGTAGTGAAGTTGCCTCACCACAAAACCGAAGGTAGCCAGTTGAGCCTTGCTAGCCAAGCATGAAAGGTTTCCCCAGCAAGCCCAGATACGGGTATCTGGGCCACCAGGGGTAGCCAGATATGATGCTTTGGCAGTACCAGTTTCTTACGTGTCACGAGCTACAAAACCTGTTCCTTGACCACAAGGGCCTGGAAAGCAGATAGGTGAGGGTGAACATCTGTTTCTTACAGTCTGTAAAATGTATCTGCGTAAAGCTTACAGCCTCTATTTGTTCTCCTGCCGTGAGACTTTGGGAGGTGTGGAGAGCCCGGTTTGCATATGCGCTTCTGATGTTGTGAACCCCAATGTGGATATGCTCCTGATAAAATGAATATAGAATTGATCATTATTCTCACATCAAATAGTACAAGGCCAGTGTCTGTGAATGTGTCCATTTTCTTCCATATCCTATGTCGAGAGCCAGACTGTCCCAGTGATCCAGAGTGATGGAGGAGCGTTAATTTGCACTTCCTGAGGACGCAGCCCACCAAACAACAGGAATGTCAGTAACTGCAGAATTTTTATCAGTCCAATATGTAACAGAAACAGATAATTGTTTCAGATAACTATGGGCTAAAATAGTTGTACGCCTGATCTGTTACTGCACCATATAGACTCCTTCTCATAATTTACATGTGTAGAAAACTTGAGTTGTCCATAATAACAAATGGTCTTCAGGCTTTACATGATAGTATTTGACAAAGACTATGCACCAGTGAAGGGCTACTGAATTGCAGAATCATAACAATTTCTCTCTCTTAGTTCTCTTGACTCTTCTCTACCATTTGCTAATCCATCACCACTCTTTACATCCTAGTCCTTTCTGTTGCCGCAAATGATCCCTGTCTAAAAATATGAGGCAAAGTCAATATTTTCCTTCATTCGATCACTACTCTTCTGATTGTGATTTTTCTCTCCCAGTGGGTGCTTCTGTAGCACCAAATTTATGCTGGTAAAATGTGCATACACATAACATCCTGAGCTCATTCATGGTAGTAGGACCCAGAGACCTAAGTGGGATACAAGGCCTTTCATATCTAGGTCACCAGCGTGCATATAAGTAGGTCAGTAAGGAGTGGAAGTAGGTTATCCAATTGCTATGTGGGGTGAGGGGTCTGATCCACTTCTCGGGTACGTTTCCAGAGCACAATAAAATAGCATCACAACTGACATTGACGTTGACTGGTGTCCCCCCTGGCGATCTCCACGGAGATGCCATGAAATAAATGGACAAGGAAACAAAACTGTCCTGTCACATGGGAGAGGGCACACCCAGGTCTCAGCGCAGGCATATTGGGAGAGCGGCACGTAGCCTTGCTGGTGAAGCTTTTGCTTTTCCATTCATTCTGTGCCTGATTAATGGACAGAAAAAGGATTTCAATTTCCAGGGCTTTATTCTGACACATTTCATCAGCACTATCACTTGATAATACGTATAAGACAAATAGTTTTATCCTATTATGTCAGAACAAATTGCAGCCTGCGGGCCTGATTCTCTGCTCCATTATGCCAGTTACACTGGTGCAATTCCACTGAGCACCGATGAGCTCCACCAGACTAAAACCAGCACGCCAGCATGAAGATGTAGGGCCTTCATCTTCCAGAGGATGGAAGATAAAGCTCCAAGGCCCTGCTGCATTAAGAGCAGTGCTCCGAAGTACAGCCTCGATGAAAAGTAGAGCCAGATACTGCACTTTGAAGCTCGGTCATTTCTACAACAAGGAACAGAAAGACATGGTCATGGTATTTGTGCAGCAGTTGTGTTATAGCAGGTCCTGGTTTGGATCTTTCAGGCTTCTATGGCGTTGCCTTGGGTGGTGCAGGTTACAAGAGGAACCGAAGACTGGTTCCCACAGCTGTACTGGGCTGATGGCAATTTAAAGCAATGTCCCCCCCTTAACTCTGTGTCTGTTTACCTCTCAGTCTTGGATAAAAGCATTTCACAAAGGGTTTGGAAGAAGGTATTTCTGCAGTATCCATTCTGTGGTTTCCTTGTAAAGAAACAGCTGCTCAGAGTGAGGGGGAGAGGAAGCAAGAGAATGCAAAGCAGATGCCATGTGGTGCTTTGTAAGAGCAAAGACTCTTGCAAACTACTACCAGTTGGTTTTTTATTGGGTCCTCAGAAGCATCTAAGGATGAGGAATATCTGGATTTGCAGAGCTGGTCCAGAAGTTTGTCCTGGTTTCCTAAGTTACTCTAGGGTGGCCCCATGCAGCCAGTGAGCTTGAAGAAGGAGGAGGAAATGGTCAGACCATTTCCCACCCACCTGGCTTACGTAGTTTCTTTGCTTATCTCCTTCCAGTGTGCTGTCTCCCCATCCAGGCTGATTTGGATATAAAATTAAATTGAAATGGGTAGGGGGGGGGGGGGGGGGGGGGGGGAGTGAAGCCATACACGAATCAAAATAAATCAGACAAATTATGTATGTTCCCTTTGCCTCTCTCTGGGAAAAAAAGTCTGTGTTTATATTCCAGGTTTTAATTGAATCATTTTTAAGTACAAATGCATGTGAGCTCTAAGCCTTTCAACACCTGCAATGAGCCCCAGATCACCCATAAAGTCTTCTGTGACAGTTTGACAACAGGAGTAACTGAGCAACACAGGCAGAAGGAGGGAATGGCAGATGCTATATTAAGTAAAGACAAAATATAAATGACTAAAATGATCTCAGCTGTTCAAAAAACATGCTGAAAAGAAACCAGAGTGCTTTTAGGTATTTTTCAGTAGGAATTTCTTCAGTACCCACCCCACCCCTTGCCCTCTCTGCTTTGTCCTGGTCCTATCTTAGGGCTGCAGAGCCTTTACAAACACCAGGAGCACTACTATTATCTGCAGTTCCCTGGGTGCAGCAAAACATGTGATCCAAGAACATCCTTCCTCTCCACTTCCCATCTCCCCAGATAACAGCACTCTGCAGAATTCACTTCGGTTACTATTCAGTGCTTCCAAAACCCCTGCTTTTTCCTTTGCTGGGAGCTGGAGACTGCTGGTACGTGTAACTTAGTGCGATTCCCTTCGATTTTATGAATTATTTGTTGGCTTTGTTATGCACAGTACTTACATGGTAGAAAAAAAAAAAGAACTCACCCAAATGTAAGATAAGAGAGCAACTGAGCATGGCTGCTTGGAAATGGCTTAATTTTTATTGGTGAAATAAGCATTCTCAGAAACCTTAGTTAAGCAGCAGCATGTGTCAGTCCCTTTAAGGCTTTTCCTTAGAAATAGATATTATTTTCTATGATATATGTATATGAAATAGATTTGAGGACAAATAGTTGCTATTTAGTTCCATATAGAAAATCTCAGAGCACTTAAATAGATTATGCTCCCAAATCCACTGTAAGGTAGATGAGCAATGTGAATCTCACCACCTTTTTACTCTTCATCTGCTGTGTGCTCACTGCTTATGCCTCACAGGGAGGCATAAGCTACACCTATACTAGTAAATCAATGCCCAGGACCACTCTCTGGACTGAAGCCAACCATATCCCCATTCTTAAACTCTCCTGCCCTCCAAAACAGGATGGCTGCACCTAAACTGGCTATGGGGACTAGTACTTGGCCTACCCCAGCTGTGCTCAGAGATAGTTTGGGAGGCAAAACTGTGCTGGGCATGGCTCAAACGATTTAACAAAGCCAAACTCAAGTCCCAGCAATCAATCGCAGTTGAGTGTTCCCTGCCAGCGTTTAACTTGGCCATATAGATACAGCCAGAGAGAGCTTGTGCCACGACACAGAACACAGCTCCTGAACCCCAGTTCTTCTTTCCATGGCCTGAGATTTCAGGTCCAATGTAGATTTTAGGACGTCTTTGCTGTACACTGCAGATCTTGGTGTCTACTCAGAGCCAGGGAAGCAGATCTTAGGAAAAGACAGTGAGCCAAACTATGGTGCCACATAACCTAACAAGATGTATGTATGTGCCTTTAGCTATGAGTTAGATTATTCTTGTACTTAAGCAGCTAAGTTCACCATCACTAATGTATAAATAGGGCATTGTGTTGGCACAGTTGCAGGAAAAGTCTGAGTGTGACTGTGAGTCACATTTCACTTATACTCGCATTTCTGTGTAGCCCTTTCACAGTGCTACTGCTCTAGGCAGAACTTCCTATGATTAGTCATCCAATTCAACCTAATTATCATGGCAAGAGAAGTTTTCTGAGTGCTTTCAGAGAAAGCAAGGACTTTTCATGGGCTGTTTGCTGTCATGACAATTCAGGAGAGACAACAAAACATATAGAAAAGAGGAAGAAGGGACAGACTGTAAAGAAACAAAACTAGGGAAATATTTTGATTGCAGAGGAAGTTGGCTAGTCAAAGGGCCCTTAACTGTGTACAATACTGTTTATTTTCCAGTTAATTTTGGATGTTGGATATTGGATAGCAAAACAACTTTGAAGAAGGCTTCCTAGCAGGCGGGACTGTTCTGTATGGCCCATTAAGTTGTTGCAGAATAACCATAAAGAGTGCATTAAATCAGTACCTTCAGCAAAGCTCTGAAAGGCAGAGTTGCATCCTCACATGTACGTATTTCACACACTTACACCCCACCCTTTTGTGCTAAAGGCATTTGTGCATGCGATTTCCTTGTACTGAAGAAAGAGTATATATTTAGCATGCACTGAGCCAAGGGAAGGGCAGCAATATTGCAAGTCGGCACAGGGGAACCTCAGTAGGCAAGGGAGACTTTGAACTTCCAGCAGCCATTTCAAGTCAGAATTATGGGGGGGTGGGGGGGGGTGGGTAAGACTTTGGACACTTCTTATGCAGTTTTACAAGTTGAGAGAATGAGCAAGGTATCTGATACACACAGAATCACACATACACATTTCTCTACCACCATGCAATAATTCGTTGAAAAACCACAGATTTTTTTTCTTGTTGGTACCCTCACAGGGTCTATGAGTAATAAGAAATGACCAAGAATAATGCTGTTATGGAACTAGCATGCGCATACCAGGGCAACAGAAAAAATCTTGTCTAAGCAAAGAAAATTTTTTAATTAGATTTTCATTAAAGTCAGTTTTTCTACATCCTTCTAGTAGGCTATACAGTATGTTGCTTGAACAAAGAAACGAACTGATTACCAAGGTCGGTAATGCTAGATACCAGTTTCTCCTCACACCATTTCTGAGTCAGCTCTGTCTTTGTCCGATCACACATTGGCATGAATTTTTTTATAGCAGTTATGGGGGTAAATTACACATTTGTGAAGGACCTTCCCTGTTATTCATGTGGCAAAACCCTTTCTCAGAAATCTACTGTGTGATCACAAATTGCACACAAATCTTGGAGGTCTTTACTTGTAGGTAGTCTGGAGCTTAGATAGCACTTTGCAACACCATCTTCTTGAGGCTTGGAACAATCCCAATCACTTAGTCTCAGTAACTGCATTTGTAAAGAAAGGTTGATTGTATTCACCTAGTAGCTTCAAGAGTATCGTGACAACTGGTTATTCAATGTTTGCAAAAGGATCTGATAATGAAATATGCTCCAGGCTGCTTGTGTCCTATGCATAAAGCATTAGATTATCTTAATACAGAATTAAAAGGCTGCCTATCTCCAGGGACTGTTCCCCCTAGATGTAATGCACACCTGTAAAATGAATGCCCAGAAAGCACAATTAGACTCCGTGGTTCTTATAACTGCCTCGAAAGCACATGGTCCCCCCACCAGTGAGAAAAAGCAAAGGCTCTCAGTAGGCAGAAATAGGTTAGGGGTGTTGTATATTTGTTTCCTACTCCTTGGCATCTCCTACCATTTGTGTCTTACCTCCAGAAATACTCAGAGGCTGTGGCTGGGGTCTTCTGGAGACAAAACTCACCAGCCTTTGCTGTTCTTAGTTCAGAGACTGTACCCTTGAGGAGGCCGGCGCTGACACACTTGGCATTTCAGCTGTTGCTTCAAGCTGCCCCCTGTCAAACCAAACTTTGCTCGCGTGTGGAAAATGTGTTCAATCCAGTTAGCTCCTCCTGAAACCATTCAGAGCCATGTGGAGGGGGCTTCTTGAAAAAAAACCCCAACACCCAACATATCTTAATATTTATATATATCTCTTAGTATTTATATATCTTAATATTTATATATTTATATGTATATGTAATCATTAACAATCTTCTTAAGAACTGAACAAAAGGAAAGCCTAACTTTTATAATGAAGTGAGTAACATACACTCATGTGACAGATAGTTTATTTTCACTACGTGAGTCTGAGAGAGCAGGGTGAAAAAAAAAAGCAAAAACCCCAAGGGGCCTAAGCTGCTCCTGGGTTTTGAACTCAAGCCAACGTATAATATTTAAGGCTGGTGCTTTTCAAGAGCTTCCAAAGCACATACAAGATGGAAAATGAAATATGCAGTCAAATCTTGACAAGTGTTTTCAACAAATGCAGTTACTAGCTGCAGTGATGAGGCTGTGGTCCATAGCAAGGAAGATTTTGCTGGAATTCTGCAAGGGAATGTATCTGAAGCAGCTGGAGGAGAGAAATCGTCTGTCCTAGTGGGTTATTTTCTGGATCTCTGCTGTACCCTCCCTATAAACTTGTGTTGTATTTTCCTACATTCATTCCCACTTCCCAAAACAGTATGAGCAGCTCCTTTTTGTGTCCCCATCACCTCCACATCCCTGTATCACTAACAGCTCCCTCAGGCCAATTCTCCACTACCTCCAGCTCCTTCGCAGGTCTTCTACCTTTACTTATCCCAGCAGCTGAGCAGAAAGCAGTGTGTTTTGTGGCTTTTTCAGAAGCCATGCAGAAATTGCTGTTTAGGCAGCCACCTACATTAGTGCTAATTGGCCAACTGTTTCTCCTAAATCCCTTCAGAGCAAACAAGCCAAATGGCGGTGACTGCCTTTCCATCACTAGCAGCATCAATGTGGCCACTTCTCTATCTCCTTAACAAATTCACACTATTTGAGATCTCTTTCACTACGTTTGTTTGAAATTGATTAAAGTTCAAAAGGTATTGCAGGTAGCAAGACTGATGACAGGGAAAACTGATGGACAGGCAGATAGACAGCAGTTCACATAAGTCTTGTTTCCTTAGGAACCAGACTGAAAGCAAATTAGAAACATTAAAAAAAACCCTTCTCACTTGTGCTTTGTGGTTAACAGATCTGGTTTTTATGCTGTTGTTGCTATGGGTTCATTGTTATTGTGTACTTCATAATATAATAGTACCAAAGAGGGTTAGTGCCAAGAGATAAGATGTAGGTCTGTTGTCACATCAACTTCCATGCAGTCCAAGGGATATGATGCTGTGCTCTAATTAATACTGACTTCAAACCCATCGATCTCAAATTAACATGCTCAACCGACTAGTGGTTAAGAGAAAGACAAGGAATGTGTGCTGGTCAGCCCTGGCCTGTGAGAACCACCAGCAGGATCCAGTCCTGCTAAATCCAGATTTTTTTTTATTTGGCATCATCTTACCGCAGCCCGTTCTTCCTCCCTGTTCCCAAAAAGGAGCAAAAAGGAGGCCAAGTTCTCCTCTTATTCACACAGTCCAGACTCATAAGTAAAACACACCCCACGTAGACTTGTCCTTGCTTTGTCTTCTGTCTCCAAAAGCCACGTGTGCTTGGCTTCAGCCCTCCCTCTCTCTGGCCAGACATTGTACTTATCCAATGTCCCTCTGGGTGTGCTTGGTGCTTACCAAGCCCTAGGTAGAGCACAGCAACAGACGTGCCTTCTCACTGGCAAGCCCTCAAAGGGGCTGACATGCTCGCTCAGCCTTGGGGTAGCTCTGCTGGAACGTCAAAGATGTAGTAGCAATGCTCATTTCTACTGTGTCAGGAGGACAAGCAAGCTGTGCCTTCATGGCAATGTTGACGTTTTCAGCTAGGGCAGAAAAACTAACTTCTCCCAAAGGAAATTCTTTCAAATCCTTCTCTCTGAGGAGGGATATGTTTTCTGTCTATGAATATGTGAGAAGCAAAACTCCAGAAGACCAATTTAATCTAGAATACAATACCTAGCCAAGAAGAAATAAATATGAATTGATAATGAATGCCTGTAACATGGTTATTCAAAGGTTTCTAGTTGACAAAAGGTTTCTAGAGACAAAAACCTGGTAAATTAAGCTCAGTGAACATAAAGGGAAGATAAAAGGCAGTTGCCTACCAAAGGTCTGTGTCTGACAACCTAGCAGTACCTTCCCTCCTCAAGTCTTGGGGACTGCTCTCATACCGGCTCCTCCTCCTGACTCAGACGCCGAAGGTGCAATTAGCTGGCAAGTGTGGGTTGTGAGTCACTCCGTGTAAAACTACCCCCTTTGTGTGGCGACTGATGTGCAAAAAAGGATCACCTAACGCAAGTGGTCAGTGCCATGAAGTGTCATCTCTGCCATGTTCACAGGGCCTTCAGCCTTCATTTATGGTCCTCAGTGTGATCCACTGCTGCTGCTCAGATTTGCTCTAATTACAGCATTGGCTGTGGCTTCCAGCTTGCCCCTAGTTTCCTACCAAATGCTCCTCTTTGAACCCACTGTCAGCTCTCATCTCCCGCCAGTTCCTTCCTCTAGGACATCCTTGTGCTGGCAAGGACTCCATCAAACCTTCCACCAGAATTATCCACATGCCCCCCTCTTCCTCTGAAAATTAAGAAGGAAACAGGTACTCAGATTTCATGGTGATAGAAACCCCTATAAACCCCCTAAGAAGGAAGGGAAACAACTAAACCAGCCAGTCTGTCTTTTGCCAGCCCTCAAACGGCCTAAAATGACATCTACAGCGTGAACCTAAAGTGGAGGACCAGGAAAATTTGGTCTCTGCCTTAATTCTGAATTGCGTGGTGTAAATCAGTAAAAGTCAGATTCATGGGTCACACACAACCAGACCCTTGTTGTCGTGCTCCACGATTGTCTGCTTGTCCTGCAAAGCAACAGCACAGGCTAGCACAACCCTTTTAAAGGCTTTGTTCCTCATCAGGATTTAATTATGAAAAATCTGCCTGCTGCAGAAACTTGTGGTCTGGGATTCAGTGGTACAGGCTTATTATGTAAAAGGATACCAGCCTGCCTCTCAGACATGTAATGCTGACCCTTTTCTCTATTCAAGCACTCTTCTGGAGCAACTGCTGGCAAACAGAAGAAATAAGTCACTGCTGGGCAGCTCCATAAGTCCAAACGTTACAGTACATAGGAAAGAGCAATAGCATAATTTTCCTGTTCCAGGAAGAAGTTCAGTCACGTATACTAGGTTAAGCTAGGACGTGTGGCACATCTAGAAGTCCTTTGATATATGCAGCCTTATATCTCTCAACCCCTGTCTGTATCTGGCCAGGGTGGTTTTATTTTGGACTTTTCTAAGTAACCATTAGTTTTTGAGATGCACGCAGCCTTCTACTTTGCCTGTACAAGTGGTCAGAGTTTGCATGATACTTTTCCTACTTCTTTGCATTTCACGTGCTAGTAAGGTTCGGAGACAGTTAGTGCTTGGATAAGAGGCCTCCAAAGAAACTCTGTGTCTGCAACAAAGCTTACGTTGGCAGTTTAGTGCTGGACGCTGGATGACATCTTGGTTCGGGACAACACGTAGGTACATGCTTCGGTCTATTAAAACCTGGAACCTAATTAGAACACACCCTTTTTTTTGAACCAGCAGTGAATCAATGTAAAAACCAAGTCACAACTGCCTGGCTCTTCCATGACTGCGAATGCTGGGATAGACAGAGACTTCAGGGCCTTGGGACAACTGGTTAAGTGATCAAGAGCACAAGTAGTGTTCTCCTCTATCCTTCCAGTTGCAGGGAATGATGAGGGAAGAAACAGGAAGACCCAGCAGATCAATACCTAGCTCCGAGCCCGGTGTCACCGGCAGAATTTTGGGGGTTTTGATCATGGGTCAGTCTACACAACACCAGGCCTGCTGGCGACAGACAGGGTACACCTGTCTCAAAGGGGGAAAAGGATCTTTGCACAGGAGTTAGCAGGGCTCATTGAAAGAGCTTTAAACTAGATTTGAAGGGAGAAAGGGATAAAACCAGGCTCGCTAGAGATAAGCCTCAGAGCGGCATGCCAATGTTTGAGGGATGGTGTGCTAGCAAGGTCCTTCAGTCTGCCATCTCAGTGGAGGCTGAGGATGGAGATCCATGCGGTAGCAAAGATGCAAGGGTTATGGATGTCTTAGAAACCATGGAATTGCCTCAGAATGGTTATGTAGGAATTAGGGCTTCTCCCCTCAAAAAGGTGGCGGGATCAATAGCCCAACTGAAGTGC
>NW_008824115.1:997405-999750 GCF_000699105.1 Pygoscelis adeliae | reverse complement strand
CAACTACCTGAAAGGAGGTTGTAGCGAGGTGGGTGTTGGTCTCTCCTCCCAAGAAACAAGTGATAGGATAAGAAGAAATGGCCTCAAGTTGTGCCAGGGGAGGTTTAGATTGGCTCTTAGGAAAAATTTCTTCACCGAAAGGGTTGTCAAGCATGGGAACAGGCTGCCCAGGGAAGTGGTTGAGTCACCATCCCTGGAGGTGGTGCTTAGGGACATGGTTTAGTGGTGGACTTGGCAGTGCTAGGTTAACGGTTGGACTTGATGATCTTCTATGCTTTCTTTACAGATAACAAATACAGCTCTGAAATTGCAAGGAAGAAAGTACAAATGCCAAAGTTCTTTTAAAAAGCATGCTTGTTTTATAACGTTAATGTATAAAAAACCATCATCTTGCTGTATAATAAATCTGCCCCCTCATTCTATTTGGAGTCATGTCTGCTGCTACCAAGGGAGAATGGGGAGATTACCATTTTGTTTTTCCTAGCAGTGAGGGGTTAATGAATTCACATGAGAACTGGATTTATATACTGCCCACTGTAACAACAGGAATCCATAGGAGAAGAAGAAAAGACCAGAATGAGCACAGAAACTAAATGCCGACACCTAAATGAAGTGATGGAGAGCACAGTCCCTTTTAGGAGCTGTCTTGCAGGTTGGCATGTGCTAATACAATAAGGCAAGTGGAGAGTCTGTAAACACCCTGCCATGGAAGATAAGATATGTTGTGACTGCAGTATCTTTAGTACCAGTGATGGTATCAGTGCCATCAGAGGCATTGGTTTTGGTTTTGTTAGGAGAGGGGTTGTATCAGCAGTCCTGGCAGTTCTGCCACTTCTGACTTGAAAAATGATAATGTCAAAATGTGATAAAAGCTTGAGAAAGACTTTGATATGGAGTCCCACCAGTCATCTCCCCATCAATGTTTTGAGAATGTAAGTATGTGCTAAAACCCTAAGTTTTGGTATCTCACAATGAAATTGGTATCTCTAAGTGAAATTAGCATCTTGAAGGAGCTGAGGGGCCTGGCTTTGCCTCGCATGCAGGGAGCTTTTAAGTAGAGCTTTTGGAAACTGTGAAATTAGGCATGACTTTGTGTGTTCCAGAGGCTGCCATTTCTTTATCTTCCCCTTCCGTTAGTGCCTAACAGGGCAAACAGCCTTCACCATAGGACGCACTCATGTAACGGTCACTTCTGAAAATGAAAATGCACCTCTTTGGGCTTAAGATGAATCTGTTTTAATTCAATATAAAACTGCATTGGCTTTACAGGCTTCGGACAAGGGCTTCTGGGGGTGATTTGACGTGCCAGAAAAATGCTAGCGTCCCAGATTGGCCTTGGAGCGCCGGTTTGTTGAAGACTTTGGCCAGGGCGTTTTCTGTGTGGGTGACGGGGGTTTGAGAAGAGGATGACCTGACAGGCTTTGGCAGCCTCTTCCTGCCCGAGGGAGGGCACGCCGGCTCGGGGGTGCCGTGCAGGGGGGTCCCTGAGAGGCTCCACGCATGCTTTGCTGTGCATTGCTCCCTGACTGTCCTGGCTGGTGCAATGGCTAAAGGACAGAGAAAACATTTTTGTTCTTGTATTGTTTGCATGCATTAACAGCCAGGGGCTCTGAAAGAATACAAGGCTGGTGGTAAGCTAAGCCACGTATGCAGCAGGGTGAGTGCAGGGGAGGAGGGGTCATGCTTGCAGGAGCCGCAAGAGATTTTAGATTAAGTTCAGCAGAAATTAGCCTGTGTATTGATTAAAGAGCACAATGTCATTGCTTTCATTTGCACTGTCAATGCAAAGAAGTGGCTTTGTCTTGCAGTGATATAGTCCCGGATACCTAGTCGCATGGAAAATATTCACTGAGAATAATGCCGCTGCCATGAGCCTTGCCTGGGGTCAGTCTCACATGGGGGCATGAACAAGATGAGTTTAGGGAGCTTGGATCTTTGCTGCTCATTTTCTCTTTGAGCCCATCAGCTTCCTCTCTCCATTTTAGCTTTTTCTGCTGTTTTTAAAGTGATAAAGCTGCAGAACGGCTTCCTATTTTAATACCTTTTTTAAGACAGATACCTTTAGTTCTTTACATGTAACATCTTGAATTAAACTATACTTCGGCTATTTGAACAATACATAACTTCTCTTTTAGCAATTAATAAAAACTGCTTGGTGAGTGGGACAGTCTTTACTTTTTTTCTCTCAGACTGCCACAGCTCAACTTCTTATAGTTCAGAAGATCTGCAGATGCTACTCCCCAGGCCTCTCAGCCCCGCAGCTAGGTCAGCTCTGGTCCCTTTCCACAGCTGCACTGGAACTGGCGGGTCCTCTGGGGTTTGGATGTGCTTTGAGTGGCTTTACC
>NW_008824115.1:992920-997390 GCF_000699105.1 Pygoscelis adeliae | reverse complement strand
TAAAGCCCAGTCCCACTGATGTCAATGAGACCAGTGCAGGTTTCAGTCTTCCAGATGCTGAGCATGGCTCTAATGGAACTGTTATCTAAGTTTTATGCCGTCGTCTGTTTTCCTCTGTATATGCTTATGCTTGTATCAAATATTTAATTTTATCTTTCTGGATTTTTTCATAATTTATTTTTGAAATAGCATTTTTCCTTAAAAGTTTCAACGCATAACCTCAAAATATTGACATACGTGTATATTTGTATCTATATAGTATAGAGAAAGTGATAAATAAATAGGTTTTTCATAATTTGTTTTTGATGGGGAAAAATACAAAAAGGAGGAAGTTTTTACATCGACAAATTGGAAATTACAAAGGAATTAATACAACATCCCATCCACACACATCTGCGTTTTGAAGATGCTCCTTTACTTAGGAATTTTTACAGTGCTCTGTCAGCTTTGGACATCTCTTAACATTTAAAAAATATTTTGAGTCTGAATATATATTTGGAGAAAATAATTCTGAAATTACAATTCTGCGGGTTGGTAAAGTTACTTATCGTTTGTAGTAGTTTTATTAACGTGGCTAATTTTGTTTATGTGCCAGCGTTGTCAATATTTCCAATACAACTTTAAAAAGTACCTTTGTTAATACAGATGCATAAAGGCCAGTAGAGGGGGCACAGAAGCCAAAACGTTGATTTGGTTATGTATTGGAGACAGACTTTTTTCCCTAAGTGTGTTTGTGTGTATGTGTGCATGTGTGTGCATGCAAAGACTAGAAGAGAAACATTGTCATATTCTTTAATTTACCTTTACTAATTTACCCTCAGTGAAAACGTGTTCTGTCTTAATTAAATACTCTTGGAGACTGTGTTTCATTAAATATGTTGAAAGAAAGTGTATTTGCAGAGGATATATAGCATTGGTCATCTGATGATTTGCATCACGTATATAATTTTCCAATAACAGAGCTAGAAATTGTCTACACGCTTCCATACTGTATTCATGAGAAAAGTAGGTGGGATAGAAGGGATCCCAAATATTTAAGAAGTGCCAGGCTCCTGACTGGCAGAATACCATGAGTTTATGAGTTGAAATTTAGAGAATGGTCAGCTCCAGAGTCTGTACCCCTTGTGCTGGGGATGTGGGGGTCCCAGAAGCCCCCACGGGAACAGGCGGAGGTAGACCAAATGATGACCAGCCGCCATGGCCGGATGGGACAAGGATGGCTGCCAGGGAACAGAGAACAAAAGTAAAGCTGATGCCCAGAAGCCAGACATGCAAGAAGGTCAGGAGGGGACAGATAAAGGATTTCACTACTTAAAAGGGAGAGAGAGATGCTCGGAGGACAAGCAGGAACACCAACCACCGAGAGAAAATCCATGCAAGCACTGACTCAGTCAGACATGCTGCTCCACAGCAAACCAAAGGGGAGGAGGATTAAAGCAGTTAAGATCGAAGAAACATCTAACACAACAGTTCCTTGAGAGGGAAAACCAAGGAATAGAGGGGCAAAGGGGGAACTGAATATTCTTACAAAAATAGCACTTCATTGTGTACCTTGGGACCCTGGTGTGCACGAGGAACAGCTACAGACGGTGTTCGCTAAAGCCTGCTTAGCCAGGACACCGCCGCGTAAAGGCCCATCGGAAGTTCTTTGGTAATCTCACATGAGAATTAAGCTCTGAACAGCAAACTTTGGGTTCACATAAGGAACCAAACTGCCTTAAAAAACCAGAGCGTTTCTATCCATATTTTGATTTTGGCCCATCTCTATCTTCCATTTACTTCAATAGAGGTTTTTCTTGAGTGAGTCATGAGGTAAGGGCTGGACCTGAGACTGCAAAACATTGTAATATGTGAGTCTGCAAGGGACATACTATTTCATGATGTTTTCAAGAATTTTAATGGTGGTTTTGAGTAAATTTACAGTATGTAGCATTTGATGGTGATACTAGCTTTAAATATTCATGACAGTAGATGAAAGTTGCTGGTATGACTCTTCCTTGTGTCTTTTTTGATAGGCAACTCGTTCAGCACTTTGCAAATGTAAAGATTTTCCTCCCTGGAGTACACTACAAACTGGATTTACTACTAATATGATTTTACTATAAACATAATCTATTACAGAGGAACAAACATGTAGGGCTCAGTGGGGCATTCATGCCTCCATCACCACCTTTGCAGTGCTACCAACACCACAGATATTAGTGGAGTTTTATGATCTAATTTGTTTTTATGATAGTTTGTTTTTAAATCCCTGGTTCCAGGGGTCATTTGAATATGAGACAATTTCAAGCTTCCATTTCTTTTTAAAAGTAAGTAGTTAGCTCTCAGGCCTGTGAAAAATAAATTGGAAACACAACCCTGGCATGATCCTGAAAGTTCAAGAGCTAGCTGTTGAATTAAAAATAGCTTTTAAGAGCTTCCATATGACTTTTCGTATGACTTTTTCATATGTCATATTAGCAGTACTGCCACTGATTGTTTCCAACAGCTCTCCATGGGTCTGTTCTACTCCGTCTCCTGCTCGGTGCGTAGAGCCGGCACCATGGACACCAGCTGAAAGCCTGTCCCTAGAGTCTTTATTGAAGGGTGCTACATGTAAGCAAAGCGATACTCTCATTACAGGCATATAAAGGAGAAAAACTGTCCCCGGGGAGGAGAAGGTGATCTGGAACAGGATGAACACCCCAATCCCAAATTAAACGTCCTAATTATGTAACAGAGACCCCTGTCCACGGAGACATTGGTTACATCAGAGGATGGTGCAGATGGCTCCTCTGCGTAACCTTCAGCAGACTCTTTCCAACCCGTGTTGGAAAGTCTACTTTTTTTCTGAATGATTACCTTAAACACAATGAAAGAACCTGATTTTTGACTGATACTTGCCTGATACTTCTTTTATTTTTTTTTCACATAATGAAAAATGCTTATGCTGTAATAGTTTTGCAGTGTTCCTCTGCTTCCTTCCATCAGTAATGATGATCAGGTATATTCCTAGTTCTCTAGACAGTACATCTTGCTTAAATGCTCTCTGCAAGATCAGAGAGATCTTGCAGATCCCCACGTACCAAGTGGGAGACGCCACTCATTTTAGTCTTAAAACTATTTAGTGCTTTATATTTAAAGAGTTCATAGTCACTGTACAGATTTCTTCATTGAAATGTCATAATCACAATTGGCTAAGCTGGTTTGTAGGGCAGGAGCACTGTCAGTATCCCTCACTGACAACACACATGGGCGTCCTACTATCACAGGTAGTTTTTTCCATCAGAAAGCACTTGTTGGCCAGAAGAGTCTCTTCTCTCCCAACAGACTATGATTCTGACGACTTCACCTCTCACTAGATTACAGAAATGAAATTGCAGGCATGAAGCCAGCAGAAAACTCCAACTAACATAGTATATTGTCTAAGAAGCTGAGCCTACCATGAACATATATCTTCTGATTCTCACTCCAGCCTCCCGTAGAGATTCACTTCCACGCAGTTTTGCTACTCTGACTCAATGGACCTCTCTGCAGATAGGGTATAGCCCGCCTGGGGAGGAGACAAAACTTTAAGGGCCAGCTGTGGCATGAACTAGCTGAGGAGCAAAGGACCACCACAACGTTCACCACGCCGCTCTCCAATGCAAAGAACATTTTTTGATTTAGTCTTTTGATGAGAAATGCATTGTTCCTTTACGCTCTTGTATTTCTCCTGTTACGTATGCTGGGTGAGCAATCCGGAGCAGGGGCAATAGCACTCAGGTCTCGTTGCAGGATTAGAACTCACAGATGCACAGTACAGCAGATAAATATGACTTTTAGTAGGTATATTTTAAACCAAAGATCAGTAAACAAAACTAAATCAAAACAAACAAAAATTGTCAGAAAAAAATAATAAAGCAACCGACTGTCACAAAATAAAGCCCTTCTCCACAGGCTCGCATCTCCCCTGGGGAGAGAACGACAGGGCTACCAACATAACGAAAGTTAATCACGTAATTTAACATGCAAGTGAACTGTGCTTGCACAGTGCAATAATAGTAATAAGTGCATCAGAAGAACTGAAGGCAGGAGTTAATTGCAGAAGGTGTGCCTGCTCCTCTGTGCTCTTACGACTCGGCTGCGCAGGGGCAGTGGCCTGCCCCAGCATTCCTAAATAGCCGCAAGAATTGCATCTGTGCTGATGGAGCCGTTCCCTCTGCAGTTCGCTTTGCTGTGGAGCCCCTCTTGGAAGAGCTCTCCCAGGTGGTTTCTCTTCCATTAAAAACCTGTGTGGGGAAAGACCCAAGAGGTGTGAGGTTCCTCTTGGGTTTAATTTCTCCTGCTGCTGTATTAACCGGGCAGGTAACGTGAAGCAAGTCTGTAAATAAACGAAGGCTAAGACACGGGAGACCTTGCTCAGGCAAACGGAGGAGGACGGGGCGGCAACGCCTGGATCCTGCACCCTTTGCCTGCCCTTGCAGGGACCCGGCGGGTACAGGTGAGCAC
>NW_008824115.1:991659-992140 GCF_000699105.1 Pygoscelis adeliae | reverse complement strand
CCCCGCCCCAGCTGCTGCGGCCGGTGCCCATCAGCGACGCGCGGGGCACCCGGGCTCCCTCCTCCAGAGCCCCTGCAGCGAGTCTGGCAGCTGCCACATGCGTGTGCCTGTGCCCGGCTCTTTAATGAGTATTTACTGGGAAACCTTACTCCGTCAGAGGTAGTCGTTGCAACATAGGGCTCGGCAGTCTGAGAAGACACAGATCAAAATTTTAGCAAAATGAAAAGGGTTGCTGCTGCAGATCTTGGTTTAAAGATCACTGGAAGGTGAGCTTTCAAAGTAAGAGGTAAAAAAGGAAATAATGTAGTTAAAAATGACGGTTTGAAAAGGTCAGGCTAGTGGAAATAGTTTTAAGTCTGGTGAAGATGGCTTGGTGAAGAAAATTTTTGTACTGAGTTTCAATAACGTGGAGTAAATCTTGCCTTTTTATATGTCCGCGGGACTCTTGTCATTTCCCAAGAGAGCTGCGTGTACGAATCCA
>NW_008824115.1:971239-991629 GCF_000699105.1 Pygoscelis adeliae | reverse complement strand
GAATCCAGGGGTGCCATGCTGGGATCCCTACACATCCAGAACTCCCACTGAAATTAATTTCACATTTTGTTTTAACTTAACAGTGGGATTAATGGTCATTTTCTTAATCAGCTTTCAGTAAAGCTATACAAGAAAATCCCACTGGAACCACTGGGATCTTTGTATATGCAAAGAATGTGAAAGGAAACCAGTACTTTGTGTGACCTTTTTTTATCTAACTTAACTTACAGTAATGTCCTTTCATGTTTTTGGCATAAGTGAAACTTAAAATCCTACAAATATTTCTCCATGTATTTGGGTTTACTTCTGTGATTGGTGCCCGTGGGAGGCATCGGCTGGTCCCGGAGAGGCTTGCTCTCTGTAATTGGGGGAAATACAGGCATCTTGCTCTGGATGCTTTTGCACTAGGATGAGCTGCCATGGTCCCATCACACCCTCTCCCTTGCACGAGTTCATCTGACCCTGTGGAGAGCCAGCTCCGGGAGCCAATGTAGCAAAACCCTAACCCGGCCCAAGCATTTTTTGCAGGAGTTTTTTGCTGCTTTGGCTTCCCAGAGGAGGGTCTGGGAGAGCTGCTGAGCCCCAATGCCATGGGGAGAGGGCAGGGAGATGCGGGCAGGAGCTCCACTGTCAGTGACAGTCAGATGAGTGTAGCAGGGCTGAAACTAGAGTGTCGGGGTATGGTTGTACTTTGTGTTGGTTTAAACTGGCATAACCTGGTGTTGCCCTGGCAGCCCCTGCCTACCTCTGCCTCTTTTCCCCGTTCATACCAGCACAAACACTTATGCTGCCCTGCGGTGAACTGGATCTAGGCACCGGGCAAAAAGCAGATTTAATTTTAACCTGGATCAGTTCCATGATTTGGTTCACTGGGGGGTAAGAGAAGAGGAAAGAGGGTGTGGGGAAGGTAGGGCTGCTTTTTTAAGTTGGCAAAACTTGATATCACTGCCAAAACTCCTTGTGGAGCTGCAGTGTGACTGTAGGTGCTCCCAGCTGCCTCTCCCCCTCCCTGCCCCCCCTGGGGGCCTGTCCAGTGATTCTGCATGTAGCCTCGGGAGCCTTCCCTCCCGGGGTCAAAATGTGCCTTTGTGAATTAATCCATTAAGCGTAATGAAGTAGTCTGTAACAGAAAATTAAGCAAGTGCCCAAGTGTTTGCATAATTGTTGCTCCGGACAACAGTAAACACTGTAGATGGCACAGCACAACGTGTGGGGTTTTATAAAAAGTGTGTGAGTTTGTAAGCTCTTACAGGTTTTCTCTCACACTTCTTTGCAGGGTGTCTGTCTAGCACTTAATGCACAGGGTGAGCCAGAAGTTTTACAAGCTGTCATGACACTTGTAGTAATAAGTAATTATCACATGGGCTTGTGACAACAATGGGTGCTGATCCACTGGGTGAAATAAGCTGTGTGTGTTTCTCAGTCCCGGAGCTGGTTGAAAAGTAGAAACTGGTTCTCAGCATAAGGCAGCAAAGTCCTTGCTCCAGCTGAAGATGGGGAATCTGACCTTTCCCCTCCTGGTTTACACCATCCCAACATGTCGCTTGTGCTGGCTCTAGTGTTTGTGAGTCAGATCAGGTCACTGATCAGGCTGAAAATTAGATCTCACCAGTGAAAAAACCCATCAGTATACTGACTGAACTGCTCCTGTTTCAACACTTGTAATAGCGTGGCCTCAAGACAGGACGTGGAAATCCATGGCCAGAGACGGAGGGTGCTGTGAGACCACCCCTTTTAGTGGCAGTGCCGTTTTGGATGATGTTAAGTCGATAGTGCAGTTGCTCCTTCCATTCCCCTTATTGCAGTCCCTGGAAAAGCTGGCAAAAGGTATTCATTTAGAGCTCAGGTCCTGGGGAGCACTCACTGTCTCATGTTAGATCCCTCCTGTAAGTATTCTGACTATCTGGAAGTAATAACTGTTGCGGCAAGTGCTAATGATAATTAGTTCTTATTACTTGTTGCCTACAAAAGGGAGGTAGGCCGTGTGTTTGCATGCAGAGCTTGACGGTATTGATTTATGGCGTTTGGGCACTCTTCCCCTTGTGTCATGGTACAGCTCTTCATGGGGCTGACCGTGAGTTGGTTGAAGGACTGGTTTTTGTTTGTTTTAACAGCAGATGTCCTTCCAAAACCTGCATTTGTTAGCCAGATCTGAGCTCTTCCATGCTCTGCTGATGGTGTTACCGCCAAGCACTGCTGAAGACCTCACTGAATCGCCTTCGGTGAGATGCCTGCAGAGGGTGATGTGGGTGCCCTGCCTGCTGACTGTGCACTAGTGAGCTCCCTGCGCTGTCTGCTTGCGTTTGCAGTGACAAATTCAACTCAGACCTTGTGTTTGATAGTGCATAGGCACATCCATAAGGATCCTTCATGCTGCTGTGAAACACCCTTATAGATTGGCAGGGTTGGTGTACCATTTAGAGCCAAAGATGAGATTCTGACGGTGCCAAAGTGAAGTGCATTGCTTCTGAAAATGGAATAATAATAATAATATAATGGAATAGAAAAGTTGCAACTGTTTCTGCATATACTGTCAGATTCTCTGTGGGATTTTTTTTCCCCCTGTCTATAAACTAAATTGCAGCAACACAAAGTAATGCACTGGAAAAGTTTGGACAAATGCTACCGATGAGATTATATAATACAATAGCTAAGGAATTTATTACGAAGCCTGTTCTTGATTCAAAGACGAAAGATTTTCCCTGGTGGATTGCGGATAGTTTATAGCTTCCTCTCCCCTCCCAAAAGCGTATGTATCGTATTGTGTAACCGCAGCAGTATATGCTTATTCCTCTTCAGCAAATGGTGTGTGAGACCTTTAAAAGCAGTTGTAAAGCTTGTAGTTCGTTGCTTGGGATAGCATAGCTGAAAATAGGTTTTACTGTCGGTGGCGATTAAAATATGAGCACTTTTCTGGGCTTTGTTTCTATTTCTTGTGGGCCGTGATTAAATGTTGGAGTGTCTGGATTTAGAAGTGCTCCTGACTATAGATGTTGAGATAAAGATTTCCTAGGTGATCTCATTGCCTCCTTTCTCTTTTTAGAATTGTCTATTTCTTCGTTTATTTTAAAATCAATTATTTGAAAAAGAGTGATAAAGTAAGAGTAATAAATAGATTGCCTGTGTTTTTGTTTTATCACGTTTGCCACTGAATCAAATATGCTGTGATACGCAGTTTGCAAAGCAAATAGGTGATATTGAGAAGCCTTGAAAGTTTTGAGGTCATGGGGAAGATCACAGGAAAGGAAGCAAGTTTGCTTTGCTTTAGGTGTAATTCTTATCACTCATCTTTAATTTTTCATTCCTTTCGTAGTTTGTTTAGTTTGGTTTTTCTTTCTTCTTTAGTATAGGGTTTCTTATTTCTAGGTTATATGTGCTTATATCCCAAACGTCAGGGAAGTGTGTTTCTCTGCAAACGAAAGTGGTATCATTCCAAGGGATGAAGGGTGAGAATGAAACCCTCACCAGGTGCTCGCCTGCTGAGTAAACAGTGTCTTCTCTGTTGTGGGCACTCGGTACCTTGCTGTTGGGACTGGATCAGCTTGTGCCTGGGCACAGCATCATGGAGTAGCAGTCTGGCTCCTCTTCGCTCCCCTGTGAGCTCCTTTTCCCTGCGTGATGCTGTGACTGTGGCTGGGTCAGAGAGCCGTGGGGTTACGCGGTCACCCGCTGCTCAGGTGTCTGTAGTCTGTCGAACTCGGCAGTGATGAAGGAGCCCTGCTGCAACATGCCAGCGTGCCAGTGATCCGAGGAGGGCCTTGATTTTTGAAGGTACCAGAAAGCCCCTTGGCTGTCGTGTCGCCTGGTTGTGCTGCATCGTTTGCTAATGTGGTTTCGTACTTGCTGGCCTGCATCTTAATAGAGTTCTTCAACCACGCTAACTGATTGTGATTAACTTTTGCCTGTCTAGACAGGGCCTTACTGCATCTGATTAGATCCCAGCCTTGTGGTGTGCATCACTGCCTGCTTCTTATAAATATGAAGAAGGGGGGGAAGAAAGTGCATGTTAATAGTGCTTAGTCTGTTTTTTTGCTTTGCAGTGTTAGTATAAAATGTTTATAGATGTTTACTTTTTTTGCCTGGAGGAAAATAGTTTTAGTCAAATGTCTCTAGGATGCAATTTAGAAGTGAACTTCTTATTGCCAGCTAGGAAGGAGAAGACAAATGTTCTCTTTGAGGATATTAATTGGGCCTCCACTGAAGTCAGTTGCAAAAGTTTGTTGCTCACTCAAGTCAGCAACTTCTTCTCATATGTGTAAAGAAATTAATTTCTCTGAATCATTAATAAAAATTAAAAGTAGGAAAACTGTTCTTACTACTTATTTTCCTTCCTTACTGCTTTTTGGAAGTGAAATAAGTTAAATTCAACTTCGTCACTCTCAATATTTAAGCACTGTAGAGAAAAGGTTGTATAAAATAGTTTACTGTAATTTAAAAAAAAAAGTTATTGGGTTTTAGAGAAATCAGTCTTTACAAAGTATAGGGTTTGAGATAAATTTGGGGTGGCAATAGGGCCTATCTTGTCTTTTTCTCCCATGCCTTCCCCAGAAAAAGAGAGATTCGGATTTTGAAGTCCCTTAGTTAAAAAAGGAAAACCGTCTTGGGAGAAGAAATTAACTTCTAGATTTGATTTGAAAAGTAAGTCAGAAGGTAGTACCAATGTGCGTGCTTTTCAGTAGCTCTTATTAGTGTTTTAAACTCTGTATCGTGGTAACAACTGCCTGTTTTCCTTGTACTGTTAGGATGGATTTAGACTTAGAGAAGAAAGGAAACGTGTCAAAGAAGTTAGCAGACCCTTCTGGTGTCTCACAGGAATGGGAAGTAAGACTACATTTTTTGGAGCTGGGAAGAGCAGTCGCAGCTTGGCTGGTGTGCAGTGCCTGCCCAGAGGAAATTCCTGCTTTATGGCGAGAGAGTGGCCAAGGACTAGAGCATATTATTCTAATTAAATAATTTAGATTGCATCATTGTCATTTGAAAGGCTGCGTGCATCTTCTCGGAGTATAAAAATGGGAGTTATAGATGTGTTCTGCAGGGACACTGTGAAGAGTTTGGATACTTACATGCCAAAATGTCGTCTTCAGTTGATGTTGTAAAGTTTAAATTGCTGATTTGTTTTGATATTAGTCACTTGAAAACGCTCTTAAAAACTATATCTCTTCAGAGGTAGGAGGCATGTTTATGTGCATTAACCATATGTGGAATTAGTTTCCTTTATGAAGCACCACAATGTTAATAAAATAGCTTTTAAAAGGAAACACTAAGTGCAGTCCTATAAAAATAGGACATTCACCTCTCATTCTAGTTGAAGAAAACAGTCTACTGTGGAAGGACTGAGTCCCGGCTCTGGAGCCGATGTTGGTGCAGCCATGTTCCTGCTGCAGAGCGTTCGTTTAGGCCAGTTGGTGCAGATTTTATCTTGACTGCCCATACATGTGACCTGCCCATAGATAGAGAGAGATTGCACTTTAATGTGGTAGTGGTACCAATGATTAGTGTATAATTGTCCTGATTTCTAATAGAACTATATCACAATTTTAGTGTGTGATATTTAGCAGTGTTAACTCCCTATAATTAACTTGTGTGATCATTGTATATATGACAGCAGAAAGGAGAGAAACTTGAACCATTAAGATACCATTGTTTGGAATACAAAGCTTGTTAGGTAATTATAAGCTTCCAAGCTTTACCAACTGACTGCAAGGCATCTTGTTTGAAAAAAGAAACTGTTAAAATAATTTTACTTTTTTTTCTGTGGTTTTAAACCAACAGGAATGTTTTATTTGAACTAAAATATTTTGTATATATTCCCCTTTGTCAGATCTCAAGGAGGAAAGTATTTGCTTAAAAGATGTTCAAGTTTTCAGATAAGTAACATCGCTTAGTTTCAGGCATTTCACTCTAAACTAATTAAGCTGAAATCATCAATGAATACATGCCTGTGTTGGGTTTGACTTGGTCTGAATGTGACCTTTCTAAAATCGTTCTCATTGCGGTACAAGGCGTCTTATTAATTTGATCCTCACGCTTCTTCCATTCAAGATGGGTGCAGGCTGAGGTTCACCTCCATCCTGCTGCTCAGCAGGAGGCGTAATGGGATCCAGCTCAAAGGGATTCCCCTTCCATGAGCTTTCATTTCCTGTAACCACGTAAATGTATCGTCTGACTCCACAGTCCCCTCTAGTTGTCTATCGTATTCAGCTGGCTGGTGGAAGAACAGGGTATATGGGAGATGCCTGCCCCTGCTTTTTATCCTCCGTGTTATCTTCAAATCGGCATCAGCTTTTGAGGAAAGTGCCAAAAAAGGGAAGGAAATTGCTAGCCCGCTGTATCCATGCAAGCAAGAGGGCATATTGTTGCCAGAAGTCCAGTGAGTTTTTGTAACACTTTGATTCTCAAAAATGACAGCGGTTAGTGATTTCTGTAGGAGAAGGACATTTGTTCATTTAACTGCATCACACTTTTTGCATGCAAGCTTTGAGGTTCCAGTTGTGATAGTACTGGTGCTAAAGCCAGAAACTGATGGTGGAACAGATATGGTGCTGCTTGTTTGAGATTCATTTTCACTGACAAAATAAATCAGTGTCAGCTGACAACAGTGATTTCAGCGTAGCTGTTTATCCACGTAACTGTGGTCTTTGTTTGGCATACTGTACCTATAAAATCCTTTGTATATGGAAAAATGTTAGATGGTCTTAAGTGCTGTTATGCTCTTTCATTATCACAAAGCACAAATAGCACCTGAAAAGCTAAGTTGTTGTAAATAATTCTAATGTGGTTTTTTTTTTTAATGGTACAATTACTCATGCTGACTTTTTTTTTTAAACTCCCTCTTTGTCTGGGTTTTCATGACCTCATGTTCATGGTCTTGCTATGAATCTTCCCCCTCCCTTGGTATTTTTTATTTGGTGAGACTATCATTTTTGTTTCTGAAAGTAAAAAACTTTGCCTTGACTAAGTGCATTGGGCTCATGGAGTTCTGAATTAGGAGACAAATTTTTAAGTTGTATCACAATCCAGTAGTTAACAGCAATAAAGGGAAATATCTGCACAACACTCACAATACTCCCCCTTCTGTAAGGTTTATCTATTTATATAATGCCAGTATTGCATTGAACATTAGAAGAAAGAAGATGGTGATCGCAGGCAGTTTAATCTACTAATATCCTCCAAGGTTAATATAGATTGCAATTGGTAATAGGGATTGAACAGGGTTTTAGCATGTCATATCATGGCTGTGATTGTTATTTTTTGTAATTACTCTGTAGGCTTCTGGTTTTCTCTGCATCTGTGACTTACTTGTCTCAAGTCAGGTCAAGGTCAACACAACTTACTAAGATTACTAAGATTCGTCTTACGACTGGCAAAGTGATAAAACTATTATTTTTAAATTTGCAATTAAGTTGACATTTCAGGAACGTAAAACAATGTGAACTTTGATTCTCAGCAATTGCGACGTAGGCTACTGATGTGTGTCGACACTCCCTTCTTGTTGAGCAGATTTGTTGCAGTTGGTGTATTATTGCTAATAGCTCTCAAATTCCACGCTGTAGTCCCGTCCTTCCTTTGCTCTTGTTATGAACAACCAGTTCCTAGTGTGGCAGCAGGCAGGGAAATTGTAGGGTAGTGGGCAACTAACTGTTGTATCAGCCACTTGAAAGTGTGCAACAGATAGCAGCAAGGCCTAATTAACAGCTACAATTGCACTGTTGGGAAGTACCTACACGTACAGAGGAGTCGTGCAGTCTGCTCTGCCTTGATTATTTCACTGGATATTGTGGACACTTGAACCCCAGTAAAAATACTGTGTATCTGGTTACTTCTCCAGCATCAACCCCTTAATAGCCATCACAAATACCTAAATGCAATGTGTCTTCCTAAGGACCAAGTCAGATGAGGTTTGAATTCAGATGATGAAATCTGTGTTTTATTTTTTTCTTTCTGTCTGGTCTAAACAGAAGTAGGAAAAAGGAGAGCTATGCTGCTTTTTCCGTTATTGAGAGAGACTTCACCAGAGCATCTATTTGAAATAAAGTCAGTCCATATTGATTGCTTTTAAATTCTGAATCAGGGACATCCTTTCCTCAGTAGTAAAGATTGATTTTTACCTACCCTCTGTTATTATGAGCAAAACTACTTTGTTGTTGTTGTTATCTGTGGTATTGACATGAGCCTAAAACTGCAATGAAATGACAAAAGGAATATAGAACAAAATAGGGAACTTGGGACCAGTGCTCCTGTACAGCTTTATTTACTGAGGGGTAGCTCAGATATCACTTACTTGCAGAGTCTTTGTTTTTTCAGTAATGAAAGGTGGGTGTTAGTATTTTCTACTTTTCTAAGGTGATGAAGTCTGCTTCATTTTGTAAAGTAGTAGAAGGCCCTCAGAAGAGTTACCAGATGCATGTATTGTTGTTTGCTCTCTCTGTTGAAGCATGCAATAATATTATCATCAGTACTGCCTAATGAAGGAAAAGAAAGATCTGGATGTTATAGTAACATAATTGATGCAAGCAATTAATGCTAGCATTGTTAAAGTAATTCTTTCCTAAGTGTTGTGCTCTTTCATAACGCTACCAAATCTGTGTCTTTGAGAAACGTTTTCCTTTACCTTTTCTCTCTCTTGGGAGATACCTTCTAGACATCATCTTTCTCTCCTGTATTTCTTTTGGATCTCGACAGCTTCTACATTTGGTCATGGAAAAGACATTTCCCATAGCGGAGAACTACATTAGAAAAACAAATCACCAAACAGTTGCGGTTCTCTTGTTTGACAGTTTATGGAGCAAATGCTGGCTATGCACCATTTAGCGTTCTCCAAGACAAAGTACCCACACAGTGCTGCCAATTTCATTAGAGCACTACACCAGCTACTTTTAAAATTTGGTCCTGTTTACATAGGAATTTCAGTTTTACTACCATAGCCATCAAAAGGTTATTGTCTGCGCACAGAGAGTCACTGTTTTTAGCAAATCTGCCTATAAATCTAAGTAACCAGTAATTAAATGGAAGTCTGAATACCAGGCAAGGAATAAAACTGAGGGTCTCCCTGTGGAATATGAAGTTGTGCTTAGCATGGACTAGTTTTAAGCACCAATCAGCCAAAAAATATTGTAATTCATCATTAGGACCTACCTTTCCAAGAACCCAAAAGTTAAATTCCAACAAAAGGCGAGAAATTACTCAAGGAACAAAATGGTCACCACGAAGTGATGATTTCTTTTTCCTGTCAAAGAAAGGTAGCTGGAATTGGTGTTGCTTTTCTAGTTCATGACACACGTGGGAATAAAAGCTGGGTGCCTGGGGATGGTATTAGGAAAAGTACATCCAAAAGCTTTGTTGTTTTCTCAGTTACAGCATCAGCCTCACACTGGTCCTCCACATCTATCTGCTTTCTCCTTTCACTCCCATTTCCATGTCCTGAGATCCACAACAGGACCTCGGCAGGTTGAGAGGCAGGGTACAGAGTTCACATACTATACACATGAATTATATGTCCACAGTGTGTCAGGCTTTGCCAGAATCTGTCTACAGCCAAGACATAATGTATAGCAACACTTTTTTAATGAGGAACATGCATCTGTTACACGTTTAGCAGAGGATATTTCTGGAGCAGTGTTAAGAAAATATGCTTTGGTTTTACAGCCCCATACCCCTCTGTCTGTCTGTAGAGATGTCATTTTTGAGTCAAAGACCAGACACCAAGCTTTCAGAGGCTGTAAGTCTTAAAGCTGGATAGAAGCCTGGCAGCTCTACCCACTGTAAACATGGTGTAAGTCTCATTGTCCCCTCTTCTGCTCCCCCATCCAACTCACTAAGCAGATGTGCTGTTCAGAGGGTTGAAGAAGTATTTCCAAAGGAACACTTGAATAAAAATGCTGTTTTGTTTAAGAAGTCTCGTGCAAATGCATAAATTCCTAATTTTCAGTAGAAAAGCTGTTGTAAAACGGTGTAATTCAAAGCTAAAGTCTAGTGTATTGGTTTAGTTAGACTCTTGTTTCAACACCTTTCATCACCTTCAGGTGAAAAACTTTGTTTCTGTGTCAAAACATTGACAGTTGAGTCAAAAACTGGCCTCAAATGTTTTCTGTTAGATTGATAATGCAAGTAATGGGTATGAATGGCCCCAAGATTGAAGTGAAGGCTTGAAGACAAAGCTGTGAGTGTGACGGCACCTCCCTCTGCGTGTTGCGGTGAAGGCAGCTGGCAATGAACTCTGCCTGTGTTTTGAGCCAGCATGAAGCACTGTGAACGTTGCCAGCATGTGCTGAGCCCAAGGTAATGGGACAGAGCTAAAGGTGATGTCCCTGCGGCTTAGCAGAGTTTATTAGTTTGGCCCAGAGCCATGCGAAGTGTTCAAAAGGCTTTTGGTTATCTCCGAGTGTGGGCAGGGATTCCTTGTGTCTGTTCAGAACAAGTTTGAACCTGTTGGCATCATAACCTAAGACGTATCCTGTGAATCTGCATCTTTGATGAAAGGCAACTGGCAGCGTTTAGTATCTTGCCTCTCTTTGACCGCCTTTGAGTTTGTTAATTGTTTTTTGTGGGGTTTTTTTGGTGTGGTTTTTTTGTTTGGTTTTGTTTTTTTTTATTTTTGGGGGAGTTTTTTTGGTAACTTGCAAAGCTTGCCTCACTGTGTAGAAATACTAAGAGGAAGAAGCAATTAATTCCTGATTTGGTGGCCATCTAAGTCCAAAACACCAAAAGATCTTTTTCAGACTGTGTTTCACGTTCTTCATCAAGCCTTCTTTTTTGAGCCCTGTACCCATAGACTCAGCAGTCCTCAGTATAAAGCTGCTTGGAAGCAGCATTTCCGTGTGGGAAGGTTAGGAGAGGCGAAGCTTTTGAACCGATGCAATCACTCCCTTCCCCATAGGCAACCAAGGGCTCCTTTGTTTCCCCTGCTACCTTGGTCTGGCTTGGAGAGAGCTTTCGGAGGAAGATACAATGGTATAAACATTTTTTCTGGTGTCCACGTCTAGCCATTTTGTGCTTCAGGCACTGTCTGCTTCAGCTGTGCTTGGATGGCATGCTGCAGGTTCCTCTCGGAACAGTTGCCAGATGAGCTGAAGAGGAAGAGATGCCAAGGAGACCTCCTTAGCTGTACAGTGGAAAGTTCCATTGAGGGATGGTGGCTTAGAGCAAGTTACAGGCAGAGGTGTCATCCTCATCAGGAGTACTAGTCAAGGGCATTTTGTTGAAGCCAAGAATCAGATGATGCAGAATTCACATCTGCTCAGGATTTCCATGGCTCTGTCAGCTAAGAGAGAGCTGTCAGCTTCAGAGAAGACCCCTAACAGAGTGATGGCACTAAAGGTTTTCCCATGAGGCATCCTACTTGGATGACTTGCATGAAGCAGCCATCTCCATGGTGTCAGGAAGAAAGAGTTTTAGTTGACTTAGAGTTACCTAGGTCCTTGGTTCAACAGTGTGTCTCTGGTTAGGCAGCAGAAGGCATAGTGCTGTACATGGAGAACAGGAGGGAAGATGTGTTCTTCCTTTCCCTAAGAGGTGTTGAGAGTGAATCCCCCTTCTACTCTTGTTTACAGTTTGTGTACAACTTTTACAGATCTCTTCTCTGCAAATTTCCCCATGGTGTCTCAGCTCCCACCTCTGGGTCTACTCTTCGTGGAGAAGTCAGTGTGTATGCCGGTGGCAGGCAAGTGTTACCTGCACAGTAAGCAGCAGGAAAAGTTAGGATGAACCACTGCTGACTGAAGTAAAGGTTTGTTTTAAAATGGGGGGAACCTCCTCACCCAAACCTCCAAAACATGTCATTTAAATTTGTCTTCAGAAGATTAACAAGGGAACGATGATTAAGTGCAGTTCCCACTGTCCTCCTGTCGCCCACCCAGAGCGAGAGGAGGAGGAGGAGGTGTGCAGAGAGCTTGTGTCAACAGTGCTAGTGACTGCCATGTGGTCTTGGGGGGCAGAAAGGATCTCGGGGAGGAAAATAAGTCATTTACGTGGGCTGGTCCATGTGAGGAATGGGTCATCCTTGTGCTGGTTGCGTTGGGGTGAGCGGGTGCTGTAGGCGTGGAGGTGGTGGCTCCTGCTCCTTGCTGCCTGGGCTAGGAAAGCCACCCTGGCCCAGTCAGCCTTGCCCAGGCAATGCCACCTTCCCCTGGTCTTCCCCATCCAGGTGCGTGACTTGGGCTGCTCCCCTTGCTGGAGGAGAGCAGCTTTGTCCATCAGGAGTTGCAGTGGTGGCCTGGTTTCTTCCCAGGCTTTGGATATGACTTTGCATGATGGGGCTGGGGAGCAATCCAATGCTGTGTCGCGGCGGGGTGTGCTGCCAGATCTGGAAAGTGCCCTTTGTGTATCGCCTCGTGCCCTTCGGTGCTGCTGTGGTGGTTGCCAGCCCGGGCCCCTGTCTAGCCCTTAGGTAGCAGGGCTGGTCGCCCTTCCCTGGTGCTGCAGGTCACCCTCAAGTATTGAGAGCTTCCCTGGCCGGCTCCCTCCTCCTGTGGCTTCCCTGCCTCCCAGCCCGGGTGCGCTCATGTGTGGCAGTGCCTGTCGGGTCTCATAACCCTCACCCCCAGCTGGCACTGGGGTAATCGAGCTAAAGGTGCTTTCTGTTCGACTTCTTCTCTAGCAGCAATATAGGTCAAAGTGTGTTCAGGGTGCTGTTTCAGTATATATCAGAATACCTTGCAGTATTTTGCTCTACTAAATATTTTAAGGCTTTTACACTTTGGCCTGTGTCAGGATAAAAATAAGTACAGGACTATCAGACTTTCCCCGCAGGACAAAAATTCCATTTTCCAACCACCTCTAATTATTTCCATTCTGCTGTCTGGAAAGGATCTGGAGACAATTTAGAAAGCCAATTTACAATGGACTTGGGAAAAAACTATTTACCCTCCTGAGCCTCCTTAGATGTGCAGCCAGTGGCATGCGATCAATAGGAAATCTCATGCTCAATGATTTTGATGCTCACGGAACGACCTTGAGACCATGAAACTCAGCCTGTGTCCTGCTTACCTGTATGTGCAGTTTTTGTAGCTGTGGTGGACCAAACTGCCCACTTGTTGAAGAGCTTTGTGCGGCAGGAGAAGTGGCAAAGGACCATTAAAAACGTGGAAAGGGCATCTGTGCTCTGCGAAACACCTTGTTGTGAGGTGCATGGTGTGCCGTTGCCCGCTTCCTTCCCGTGGGAGCTTGTGACCTTGCAGCTTCTGGGCCCAGCAGTGGTATCTCCAGGTGGCAGTGGGGCACGCTCCCAGCTCCTGTGGTCCTGAGGGTGCCTGTGAGTAGCATCTGTAGGTCCAGCATCTGTAGCTCAAACAATGAAGGGGGGTACCGGGAGGGGTGCGTGTGCACGTCAGGCACCAAGCTACCACTGCTCCCAGAGCTTTCTGTCTGATCCCTGCTCCGCAGATGGATCCAGATTTTTCTTAGGCTTTTCTTACATACCAGGGCTGCATACATCATCCTGCATGCCTCTTTAATCCTATTAGGGCTGTGTTTAACTGGGGTTAGGATTTGTCACTAATGAGTGTGTTGAGGTTAGTAATTTTCAATTACACTTTTCTAACTCTCAATTAAAAAGGTGGTTGACTTTTTATATGGAGAATTAAAAAATTCTTATTTTTCATTTAGGCTGGCTGCAAATCGTAAAATCGGGACTCATGGGTGTACAGAATTAACATTCTTAAGAAATATTGTAAAAAGTGTTCTTCATGGTTAACATTCAGAATTTTATTTTAAGATTTTATGTGCTTTATGCTATGCTGGCAAATTGAAAAAATATTGGATCCTTATATGGAGAACCAACAATTTCCCACAGCCCTGCTTTTACAGTGCTGAATGCATTTCATTTTGTGTGTGATTTTCCCCAGTTGCCAACTGACTACATCATACAGTTTTTCTGGCTTATTCTTTCTGTCTTATGACCATCAGCAGATATTTTGAGTAGCATATTATAAAGCCACAGATCCTTTTTGCTGCCTTGGATTTTGCCAGTTACCGCTGGTAATGGAAAAGATTTTATTAATTTTGTGGCGTCAGTAAGCGTTTCAGACGAGGCTTCGAGAGAGCCTTTGTGTGTGACCCCAGCGCTCGGCTCTGGTTGCCCTCCACGTTGGCAAAGGAGGGACGTGTCTGACGGTCTCCAGTGCGTTCTTCAAAAGTAGCGCGAGATCACTCTGGAGAGGGATGAAGAAAAAGATTGGTACTCGTAAACAGTTCAAGATGCTCTGCAAATCCTTCAGGATGATCTAAGTGTTGGAGAGACAGAGCTGAATTCGAGGCGTACTGCTGAAGTTGAGAATAACTGGAGGAAGGAGAAGACGGGACTAGGCACAGGGGGTGGTGGTAGTGGTTGTAGAGACGTGGAATATTCTTGCACGGCAGACTAGTGTTTTATGGAAACATAGGCTGACCACCAGAAATTGAGTTATAGAAATCGGGGAGGGGATAACACTGCTGGTCTGTTGCAGTTGTTGCAGGGCTACATCTGGATTATTGCCTTCAGGTCTGGGCACTGCAGCAGTAGGAAGGAATATGATACATATAAACTATCAGGCAGTTCATAGCAGTCTAAAAACGAGTGGTGTTTAGGACATTGTGTGTATTTTGGAGAGAGTTTGTAAGAGAGTAACAAATGATCGCATACTGAAGGCTGATTCAAGTGAAGTAAACTAAGAGATGAATGTGGGATAACTTAGCTTAATGGTCATGGGGAGAGGGCTAACATACTGATCAGCATACCTGAAAGCTGTAACACCTTGTGCATAAGGGGCTATTACTTAAGACGCTGCGAGGGATTACGAATGGTAAAAATTGGAAGTAGTAAGTTTAATCTGAATAAAAGGAAGAGCATCTTCACAGTCGGATCTCATAAGTGGCAGAGCATTTCTTTTGGGAAAGGCTGGGAGCCCTGTCCCTAGAGATGTTTAAATTTAGGCTACGCAGGACATGAGAATACGCATTGCTGGGAGGCAGCCCTTCACTGGCAGGATGAGGATTGGCTGCAGTATTTGGCCGTCAGCGATGTTGTTATGATGAAATGTTTCCTGGAATGATACACAGGGGGTTTAGCACCATAAAACATTTGGGTTTTTGTTGGTATAATGCTTGGGGTGAAAATATCTGTGATGAATTGTCACTGTCAATTCTCTGAGCCAATGTTTTTATTCGAGAACATGTCTTGCAAGATCTTCACGTGCACAGTTATCTGTGTGGAGAGGGTGTCACCCAAGGCCAATACTGACAGGTCATTCGCTAAACCTTGTAAATGGCAGTGTGTATCGAGGGCTAAGAACAAGTGTAAAGGGTGGCTTTTATTGCTGCTTTCAAATTTGCCTTTAGTCAGTTACTTTTGTCCTCTTGCACTTTATGAACGTTGAATCCCAGTTGTATGGGAGAGGAGATATTAATTGCCATTCACTGAATTGAGACGGAGACAATTCTTAATTAGTGGCTACTTCTTACTGGTATAAAACCGGTATAGAAATTAAGACATTCAGCCTGCCAGCTATGAAGAGTAACAAATGGGGCTGAATCATCACAAAAAGTGTCTGGGTTATTTAAAATACTTATCTCTTACTACTTCTTTTTCCCCATCACAAGATCATAATAAAAGATTTTTCCAGTTTCTGAGCTGTGCTCGACCAATACACCCATTTAAACGTTTTGTTTCTTTGAAAACAATTTACTTTGGTTTGGAACAGTTCTTTATTTCCTCTGATCCACATGCTGACATTGCTTTTATATCTTACAGTATTTCGTGTTTCACTGGGACTTCTGTGTTATAGGGAAGACAGTCTCCCAAATAAAACATGATTGGTCAGTACTTGAAGCAGCTGTGTGAGCTAACTGGTTTGGGGTCTCAGGATGGGAGCTTGTCATTAACTTTTTGTTCACTTGTGTTCTCTATATCCTCTTGAGATAGGAGGTTCTTGTTGTGCAGTTATCTTCCTTAGCCAAAGACCTTTTTATGGGGAACTTTTATGTTTTGCTGACGGCTTTTTCCATTCACCTCTATGGATTTCTTTGTAGAATTGCTGTAGTTGAGATTGGTTGTTAGTAGAAGTTGAATTCGTAATACATTGTTTACCATGTTGCACTTAGTATCACGGCACGGAGTATTATTGATCGTTTATTCATCATTGTTTTGAGTAAAGTTTTTTCCATTCATTATTATTGGCATTTTATTATAAGAATATATATTATTGTACTTATTATTGTAGGTATTATTAATATACACACATTTATAATACTTATAGGTATATATAAAATCTTGCAGAGAAAAGATAGGAATGATTAAATGGTGTCCTCCAAAGTTCATGGGAAATTTATGGGGGAGCCATGTCAGTAAAGGTACAGCAAAAGTTCTCTCTACTGTCTCTTATCCTGGTTCCTGCCGTGCTTTCTGGACTGGTTTTGGAGTAGGAGCCATAATCTCTGAAGCTTTAAGCGCTGAACCTTGAAAAGCTCCAAGTTTGTGGTTTAGCCACGTGAGCTCTTTGCTATCACATGGATAACAGACATTCCCTTTTGCATTCCCCGCATAAAAAGCGAGTCAACTGGAAGCATGTTTGTACTGAGCCACATCAGTTATCCTCTGAATTAAGGCTATATAATAGGTCCTTTAAGAGTAAACTTCTACAAAGAGGTCAGAATTTTTTTTGTTAGTTCAGATATAATTTGACAGCTCTAGTTTCATCCCTATTAAATTCACTGTTATATTTCATCTGAATGAATTGGAGTGTGGTTAATTTGTATGCGTCTTCATATACCACTAAAAACTTCTGTATGGAATTTAGAGTAGATAAGCTTCCAGGAAATGAGAACGAGTATTAGATGTGAATGACTGTAAACATGCTTAAAGAGTCATTCTGTAAGAATTAAATAAAGTTTAGAGTTAATTCTCCTGATTTTTTTTCTTCTCTAGAACACAGCAAACAGTGTAATTTGAGTCCTAAAATCCAGATGCATATCATTGCAATGCTTTGCTGCCTCGTAGTAATTAATGGGCTGTGCTACTTTACATAGCAAGGCAATAGGTGCTATGCAAAAAAAGTCAACAAAACAGAATCTCTGACAGCCAGAAACCTCTGGAGCAGTTTTTTAGTGGGTGAGGATTTTGTGTCCTACCTGATTTGGAATAGGAAGTGATGCCTTTGACTCTAGGTCACTGCTCTGAAGGCAGGGCGCCGATTCCCTGGAGTTCCTGTTGCGGTAAAACCTTTTAGTCAATCATCCTTCAGCAAGTGAATGCTGACACTCTCTGCCTGTCCACATGGTAACACTGCTCTTTCTGGGCAGTGTTTTTGTATTTTTAATTATAATAGCAGCTTTAGCTGAGTGAAACTATTGGTTGTTCCAGTGAGCCCAGTATATACCCAGCGTTAAGTATGCAACAGTGATTTAGATGGTAGCAGACCTGTGCCTGGGATTACGTCCATGTTCACTAGCCTCTCTGATTTAGAGCTCATGTGACAGAAGAATATCGGCTTGTTATCCAGTTTAGCAGTCCCATTTGGTTTTATAGTTATTTTGCAAAAAGAAACACGTTTCACCTCGAGTGTTTTGTTGTTCTTGTGGTTGTTGATTGGTTTGTTTTTATTTTTACAGGCAAGTAAGTATTGTAGTTAAAGTAGACCCCTTCTTTGCTTTCCGTTTCCCAGAAACATATTAAACATATTAATCTCCCAAAGCTGCTAATCTATTTCATCAAGCTTTCCTGATGCATCCTTTCTTTTCTTGACTGTGGATGTATTTTTTATATTTGTTGTTAAAGCTGCATGCAGTTTTATGATTCTTTGAAACCACCAAGATAGTGGCTCTCTTTGTATTAAAGTCCATTTTGCAAATGGTTGGAATGGGGTCTGGTACAAACCTCCTAATTATTCTTTCAGGTTTTTAACAGGTTTATATTATACTATATATTTACCTTTTTCTGAAATGCACAACCATGGAGGGGGCAAATTTCTGAATTATGAAAATGCTCTTAATGCTTCATAAATGGCAATTAAGACAGGTTGTGAAGTGTATGCGGCATGACTGTGTCAACAAGGCTGGGCTTTTTTGTTTTGTTTCGGGGGTTTTGGTGGTTCATTAGCGCTTCCTCAAGTGGAATTCTGCAAGTTACATCTCAGAAATTAGTCTAAACTTGTCAAGTACCAAAGTAATCCCTTCAAAAGTAACTTGCCAATCGAGGTATACTAGATTGAGTGTTTTAATAATTAGAATTGATTAAATATTGAAATCATCCTAGGAATAGGATGTCAATAATAGGATGCAAAAATTCCAAGATGTTTCTGGAAAGTAAGCAGTGAAGTAGCCCAGCAGCAGTAGCAGTACTGGATGGGTCACAGATTGTGGCGGTTCATTCAAGCTCTGCAGACCAGACAGGGCTGTCATTTTACAGATGTGCAAGCTGAGATGCAGAAAGTTAAATACAAGCTAGTCATGGCACTGTCAGCAAACATAAATCATTGATTTAATACTACCACGATTAGCCAAATGCAGGATAATTAGCTGGTAAATGCACACTGATCACTTTCTTCATTTTCAGCCCCCTCAGTTCTGGAGTTTTTGTGTGTCAGGCCACTGTCACGGGGAGAGGCTGAAGACTTTTTTTAAAGCAAAAGTAGAAGAGTTTTGACGAGGTGTTTGTGGTTAATAGATGGAGAGAAACCTCTCAGAAGAAGTCACTGTAGCCAGTCATCCCTGATTGTTGAGTTTCTTAATAGCTGTGACATTGCAGCATGTTGTGCTCTGTCTGCAGACCAGTAACCTGAACTTCATGGGACCTGCAATAAGCAAAGCTGTGAAAGACTAGTATAACTCAGGTGCCGATCGCACTTTTCATCCCTGTTGTTTGAGACATTTAATGTGTTCAGTTTCTCCTTTCCTGGCCACGTTCACTTTTTGGCTGTTAAGTATTTGGTGCAATAGAAGCCTAGATTTATGCGAGCAATGAAGCAGTCTGTGATGTCTTCTCAGCACATCATGTTACATATTCTTGCCTTGGGAGTATTACAAGCTGGCTGAATGTAGATAAACTAGGAAGGCTGGCAATCTGAAGCCATCATCTGAGCTTTCTTTGATGTAAAGAAATTTCTGTGGCTAAAATAATCAAATCAAAATTTTCCATGTCTTCTCATAAAGGTTCAAGAAAATTACGAACTTTTTTCCCCTACTATTCCACCCACACTTTATATGTATATGTGCAGTGTGTGTGGAAACTTCCCCTCTGTGCCTCTCATACAGGTCACTGACTTCTAGAGTACAACTTCTGCAGAGTAGTTCATGGACTTGCGGATTTTGTTTTAAAAAAAAAAATAAATTAATCCTTTTGGTTTTTTTTCCCCCCATTACCAATGAGATTTTAGGAAGTCTTCTGTCCCCTCATAATCCCATCGGTTTTGAGTGGTTTCCAAAAGACCCCTGGGGACTTTTTCTGAATCTCCTCTCTTTTATGCCCTATTGGCCATTGATACTTCATTCCTTAACAAAGAGGAAAAAAAAAGAAAAAGAAGAAAAAAAAAAAGTCGATTGGTGTGCCAGCTGGTTCATTGGGCAATTTGTCAGACCATTAAGATAACTCAGAATGGTGTTGACACCATTGTGTAAAAAAACAGTGAAATGGGGGTCTGGGGCTTGGGTGTTACTTCAAAACAAAGTGGATTTCATTACCAGGTCTGATACATCTTTTGCAGATGCTGTAACTTGCTTTGTGGGGAAGGGATCATGTAAAGTAGTTTTTGTCTGCTCTTACAGCCTGGTGTAGAGCTCATTAAAATCAGTAGAAGTCTTTCCATCAGTCTCTTAATGAGCGATGCCTGCAATCTTCTTGTAATGGACAACTAGGTAAATGCTGCTTATTTTTCTGTTGGTATTACATAGAGATTATTGGATTATCAGAGCTAAGATAAAAATGCTGAACAGTAGTAGCAACAGTCCTGTGCCGATACCCTGGTGCTTCTGCCACGGATCAGCCCAGGGGACGTGCAGGAGTGACTGGTGGTTGTGTTGGGCTGCTGGGCTTCACCCAGTCCTCAGCCCACTCCTTGCCCTTCTCCTGGCTGCTCTCCTGGCATGCTGGATGCGCTGCCAGCAACAAGTTTGTTAGTCAGGGGTTGGACAGGTTGCCCTCTATGTCAATGACCAGCTGGAGTGCATGGAGCTCTGCCTGGGGATGGATGAGGAGCCAACCAAGAGCTTATGGGTCAGAATTAAAGGGAAGGCAGGGACAGGTGACATTACGGTGGGGGTCTGCTACAGGCCACCCGACCAGGAAGGCCGAGTGAATGAGGCCCTCTGTAGACAGATAGGAGCAGCCTCACGCTCACAAGCCCTGGTCCTCATGGGGGACTTCAACCACCCCGATATCTGTTGGAGGGACAACACGGCAGGGCATAAGCAATCTGGGAGGTTCC
>NW_008824115.1:959402-969239 GCF_000699105.1 Pygoscelis adeliae | reverse complement strand
AGAAGCGTGGCCAGCAGGTCGAGGGAGGGGATTCTGCCCCTCTGCTCTGCTCTGGGGAGACCCCACCTGGAGTCCTGCGTCCAGCTCTGGAGCCCTCAGCATAAGACAGACATGGACCTGTTGGAGTGGGTCCAGAGGAGGGCCACGAAAATGATCAGGGGGATGGAACACCTCAGGAGAGGCTGAGAGAGTTGGGGTTGTTCAGCCTAGAGAAGAGAAGGCTCTGGGGAGACCTTCTTGCAGCCTCTCAGTACTTAAAGGGGGCTTATAAAAAAGATGGGGACAGACTTTTTAGCAGGGCCTGTTGTGACAGGACAAGGGGGAATGGCTTTAAACTAAAGGGGGGTAGATTTAGACTAGATAGAAGGAAGAAATTTTTTACACTGAGGGTGGTGAAGCACTGGCACAGGTTGCCCGGAGAGGTGGTGGATGCCCCATCCCTGGAAACATTCAAGGTCAGGTTGGCTGGGGCTCTGAGCAAGCTGATCTAGTTGAAGATGTCCCTACCCACGGCAGGGGGGTTGGACTAGATGACCTTTAGAGGTCCCTTCCAACCCAAAATATTCTATGATTCTACGAATGCATGGGATGACAGGGGAACGGTAAAGTTTAAAGGGAATTTAGGAATTGAACGGGGCTGGGACCTCTCAGATTTACATTCATTTATGCGCTACTGTGATATACATACCAAGCGTAAATGCACTCTGTTTAAAAGGGATTAAATGGTTAAGTTCAAAATTCCTTGTGTGCTGAGCGTGGTCTAGATGGTTTATAGCTGCAAGCGTGCAAAAGGTTTACTTACAAAATTGATTTATATGTTCATTTATGTTCTTGAATATTGAGAACAGGCAAGGAATTAGCAGTGTTGCATGAGCTGCACTAGCACATTTTTCACCTTATATGGAGAATTGCCTGCCACTTATCAAGCAAGGTCAGATTTGCTGTTATTGTCACATTCCTGAAAGTTGGAAGAAATCACGTTTCTCTGAGTAAAGAGTCAGCTTGTAAGCTCATGGTTTTGTAGTTTGAATACTGTTTTTTCATCCAGGAACTGTTGGGATGGGCAGCGCTTCCTCAGAAAAATAGCAGCATGCACATTTTCACTGCCGTGTTGTGGAGTTCATTCCTCTGCTCGGGTGGAAGAACTTAGATGCTTGCAAGGGAGAATATGTTTCTGTTTGGAGTCGTCTGGAGTTCCTCCTGGCTGGCTCTTCTGGTCCTGAAGTGTGCTACAGGAAGGAAGGCCTTAGGGAATGAAGGGAAGGACCTGCAAATAGTGTACCTGTGGTATTGAAGGGGGGAGACCTCACTGCTTTGTGTTGTCTTGATGCCTGCTAGGGTGGCTGGTGTTTGAAGCAGCCTTTTCATGGACTTCTTTAGACAGTGACTGACAGCTGTTGGCTGTGAAGTCATCGACCTGCTGTGGAAATAGCTATGTCACAAATTCATCATTTGAATGTGAGGTTAAATAAGTGGAAAATATGGAAGTGGAGACGAGTCGCTTGTTTAGTCACTGATACCTCAGGTTAGAGAAGCCGGACAAAAGACTGAAAATATACTTGGAAGATTGAGAAGGTGATGATTACAAAATTTCCTTTCATGATAGTGTAAAAGTACAGCATAGAAGTGCCAATGAAGGCTATGTTCACTGAAATACTTGAATTTGAAAGGTGGGAGATCGGTATTAGGTCTGACTTAGTTAAGTTTTTCAAATTAAAAAAAGAAATGCTTTCTGTCTGAAATATTTCTGTGATTGTGGCATTCAGTAGGGCAGTAAGTCTTGCTTACTGCTGCTGCTTGTTTTTTGGGTACGTAGACCATTATAAATTTTTAGAGCATGTGCTCCCCCACTCTTGTGACTTGAGTTTGCATTGTGATTGTAGAGATTTTTCAATGGTACTACTTGGGAAATAAAATACTTTAAAATGGTAGTGATTAGGTGCAATAATAAGAAAACCTGGCCTGAAATTGCTTGTTGCTGATTTCATTTTCATGCAGATCCAGAAGAGTTAACTGGGAAATGATACTCAGGTTTTTCTTGCTCCATAAAGGCAATGTTGGCTGTATTTTTTTGAATAATAAGACGTAAGGAAGAATTCGTGAGCCTAGGAACATTTGAAGCCAACAAAAACAGAAGGGTAGTTTATATGGCTAAATACTTTGCAAAACCAACATTTGAAACATTTAGCCAAGTGGTTGCATTGCAGTATCCATGCAATTTTGAGGGGGTAGGTCAAAACATACAGATTTTTATTTTCTGTTTGCTTGTTTGTGGTTTTCCCATTCTTCCCCTTTTATGACTCACCAGAAAAGAACCAGATTTCTTATCGTGTATGGATATAAAAGATCTTAAACTACATACATTTATTTTTAGGACTCCACCCTTGGGCTTTGGATTTTGTGAACAGCTATTTCAGTAAATTTACATCTATATGGGGAAACTGGCAAATTGAATACATGCAAATCCATGTTTTAAAAAAAGCAATTGCTATTATAGAAGGTAAATGATATAATAAGAAAGCCAAGTAAAAAAAGGTTGCATTTTTGTTTGCTGCTAAGGGAATGATCAATGCTTCCTGCTGGCTTTTGCACCCTGCAATTGGAGATTCTGGCATGCAAATGGTTTAAATAATGCTAGGTTTTGTGACTGGTTGGCGCTGTATAATACTGGGACTGGGGTGACTTAAATATACAGAGTGTGGGCCAATCCCAAAGTCCTTTCTCAGGCGGAACACCCACTGAAATCACATTTAAGTGTCGTCAGTGAAAGCTTTGCCAAAGAAATCACTATGGATTTGACCCCAAAGTTATTACTAGTAGATTTCATATGTAAGCCTTTCATTATTGTGTTTTTTAAGAATGGAGTACTCGAATGAATCCTGGAATTCATTATACCTTTAAGTTTTTACCAGGGTATCAGCCTCTTAAACTACATTCCGCTGGAAAAAGAATTTTATTCCTCTGGTTTTTTTTTTTCTTTCTTGTTGTTGCTCAAAAAGAGGTAGGAAAGATATTTTGTGGCTCAGATTTGTTTTACTTCAGGCAAGCAATGTACCGAGGTGCCTAAATTAGGAGCGTGGTCTTCCAGCTTCTCCACGTGCACAGTGGAGAGGGTCATATCCAGAGGGGATTTTGCTCAATGTCGTCTTCTGGCTGTGACTCCCCAACCCACCCACCAGGGGTGGTGTAGGCTGCACTGATTTAGGAACCCAGAGGGATGTGGTTGGTAGGCCAAGGACCTGCTGTGATTTGTGATATAAGCTGTACGTAATTTGGTTCAAAATTCCTTTTTAGGAGTTAGTGGGTTGATTTTTTTTACTTTCTTTTCTCCATGGATGGTGGGGATTGGCAATAGAGCTGTGTCCTTTAGTACAGAAAATCCTGTGTTGCGGTAGGACCCTTGCAAGGTCTCCAGTCTCTCGCGCTCTCGTACGCTTTGTGTCTCTGGCTTTGGTCCCTTCCCGCAGGCTGCAGGTTTCACCTTGGATCTCGTGAAGTGTTTTGTGGGTCGTGATTTGGATGGACGGATTATATGATCCACAGACCCTTCAGACCAGATGTCTGCAGTGCCTGGCTGCTTGTGGCAGGACTGGCCGAACCAGGCGGTCCCTTCCTGGCCTCAGATCCCAAGAGAGGGATTTTCAGCACAGAAATCTGGATGGTTCATACTTTATATTGCTAAAACTGCAGTAATCCTGCCTTCCCTAGTTTAAAATATCAAAACAACAATAACAGAAAGGGTGGCCATTAGTGTTTTAAAGCTGTTTTAATATGCCTTTACATTTCCAACTGCATTAAACAATATTATATATAAAATATGGTAGATAGAGGTAGTGGGAGCGCCTTTAAGCATGCCTCCTATATTCTAGCATCATATTTTCACCTGTGTTTAGTTCTTGCCAGCCTTCAGTCATTCATGCAAAAAATTTCCACAGTGTTTTTTCTGCTTCAGGCTGAAACCTCTTGGAAAGG
Organism: Pygoscelis adeliae; assembly: GCF_000699105.1. NCBI lineage: Eukaryota > Metazoa > Chordata > Aves > Sphenisciformes > Spheniscidae > Pygoscelis > Pygoscelis adeliae. The sequence goes on along the minus strand of NW_008824115.1, from coordinate 965,267 downwards.
TTTTCAACGGAAGAACTCCAACTGTTTTTAAAAGAATGCATTACAGAAAATTAGAGAGGTTTGTCAACTTTATTTAGCCAGCCATTCCTTCAAAGAGTTGTTATACCTTCAGGGAGTAGAGGGGGGAATCAGGGTGCTTTTTGCAGCCCTGTGGAAATTAACCCAAATTTGCCAACCTACCAGAGTTGGTGAAAATTGTTATCTGCACGTGCTCGCAAGAGCAGATTAGAGGCTTGCTGATAAAAATCTTCAAATACTCCCACTTTATAAAACATGCTTCAACCCCACCAGCCTCTGCCTGTGCCTGGGGTGACGAATATGATGGGTGGTACCGAGCACCCAGCTGGGTAGCTCCGCGATTCCCGCTGCCTCTGCTTTGTCAGAGGAAAAGGTGACTGGGCGTTTAATAGTCTTCCAAATTCAGTAAAGCTTTATGCCAAGGCATACTTGAGACAGTAATTGAAAAGCAGTTGAAATCACTACTGTTTTACTAGTCATCACTCATGCAGTTAATTTCTGATGAAGCTGGGAGTAGAATTCATACTCTGGTCCATATACCACTCTCAGGGGTGCCTGGGATGAGAGGTGTGATCCCCGAAGTTTGGGAACAAGGTTTGAAAAATAACTTTCTGTCTTCTACCTTACTTTCTCCCAAATTGCAGGGAGGATCTAGTACTGCCAGATTTTAGGATTTTACCGGTAATTCTTCGTTATTTTAAAGTCACAACTCTCGGAGTCATGACTTCCATAGAAGGGTTGGATCTATCTATTTTATTTAAAAATAGCTAAGCATGAAAATACTACTGGGATGTTTTATGAAGATTGAAATAAAACAAAAAAACCAAGAATCTAATGCATGTTGTCTTTAAGCTATTGAAGAAATCAAGGTAACACAGGTTGATGACTTCAGGCTGATGGCAAGTCTAAGGTCAGGTCTGAGTCATTCTGCAGGGTGAGAATGAAGTTGCTGATATGTCGGCGTTGCTCCAGTCAGGGTCTAAAGGCTTCATGTAGTTTGGGTTCCCTCTTCCCACATTCCTCTTGTTCTTTCACATTTATAATGGCATTAATAACTCTTGCTTCTCCCTATCGTAAGCCCTTTTAAAATATTCAGCTTGCTCAGAAGGCACAAAATACTCCTCCTAGTGAAAAGTGCTTTAGATCTTTTCTTTCTCAGTCGTGATCCCTGAAAGGCACCAGGAGCTTTTCTGGAAGGGAGAGTTTGAATTTGGGCAGGTGAGGTGGAAAGGGAGAGGGAAGCACTTGCCAGCCCCTAGTGTTGGCCAAGTTTGTGGGCTAAGAAATAGCTCAGAATTGCAACAAATAGCTAATTGCTTGCTGAGTATAAATGACTAGGTTGTTTTTACAATCTTTCTGCTAATCTGTCATGCTAACCGTGATGAAGAAAGATGTTTTGTCGCCCTTCAGATTTGCATTCACATTTCACACCCAAAGGTGAATGTTACCATGGATGTCCTAGCAACCTGCAGCACTCATGATACACCATTTAGCATTTTCAGCCTATTCAGGCTATTAGGATATTCTGTAAGGATTGTTCCTTAGCACTAAGACTGCCCATCTCAAAGCATGCTCCCACCAACAAAAATGCCACTAATTAAAACTTGCGTGAGTGGAAATGTTATCATCAGCGTCAACTTTATGCTCTTAATTTGGAAAAAACCATAAGGGTTGCAGAGTGAACTAAAAAAATCAAGCAGTTCCAGACCCCGTGTTATAAAATCTTAGATAAGACTTAATCAGTGTGGCGAATTATAGGTTTGTCTGCCTGGCAGCTGGAGTTAATGGTGGGTGACTTCCCAGGGAGTTTGGGTGCTGATATAAGAAGGAGGAACTCCAGTGTTTCCCTTAAATGTTTATCTTGATGTGCTGAATTTTTCACAAACATATTTAAGGAAAAAGACAGAATTTTGGCCTATATTTCAGGTTAATATTTTGAAGTCAGCATTTCTGTTGCTTTTAATCAATTATGAATGTCCTGATGAAAATGTAGAATAAAATACCAGACTATTTTCTTGTGCATGACATAAGGTACTAAAAAATTATACAAGATGAATGTGCTAGAAAAGGGAAAATAAAGTACTTGGAAAAATGTAAGATAGTGCAGTATATTCTGAAGCATTTCTTACAGCATGGTATCTGTAAAATATAGATATCTAAATGTTAAATTTGGTGTGTACCACCAAATGTGAGCAATGACCTGTTGATAATGTTGCTAGCTTTATGGAAATATGAGGCTCACCTTTCTACATGCAACTCTTTTTGGATTTCTTTGTTAGCTTCATGGAGAATTTCACAGAAATAATCTCTAACTTTATTTCTGCAAAAGGTTTTCATTTCTTTTGAAATTTTGCTTAGGAGCTACCCCCCCCATCTTTCCTGGGGTATTCAGCCTGAGCTCTGACTGAGAATAACACCGCTGTTGCTTTAAGCCCACAGCATTGCTTTATATAGATATGGCCTGGTTTATAGTGTTGCTTTAAATACACAATAAGAGTTCATCTCCATTTCAGAAAAGGTTTATGACTGATCTCTGCCTGGCTAGGAATGTTTATTTTCTTAAGTTGCTTCACTGCAAAAATGTTTTGAAATTGAGAGTCCCAAGCTGGTGATGGAGCCTTGCTTGCACTCTCTGCAGATCTAATCCCTTTACCACTAGAAAGCTGTGGTTTTGTGATGGACCTCACGTAGATCAGGCTCAGTTCTGGTATTTCTGTGTCCCTTCCCCATCAGTCACCCTCTTTTTAAGTCTGCATCATTGAACTGATCTATGGGTGCTGGCAAGACCATCAAGCCTCAGTAAGATTCAGTTATTGGTCCCAGTCCTTTGCCATAACATAGGCTTCTTTTCTTTTCTCCATAACTTGTTGATGATGAAGTAACCTTGAAATAAACAGTTTTAGAAAAAAACTTTCCACCAGCAGGCATAATGGCAGCAGAGAAGGGATTCACAATGGATTGATTCTGGATGCTCTTAAAACGGCATGTTGATGTAGGATCAGCTTTCTCACTTGACTTCTGCTGATGCCACGTATTGATTATGTATTAAGTTGACAGAGGCCAATGGAAAAATCCTTTCTAACCACGTACCAGGAGTTCTGTGGGGCTGTGGTGTGTCCTGCATGGTGGCTTGTGCTTTGAAAGTGAATAAATAATGGCAAGTACGGGAAGAAGCATACACAGGAGAAGAGATGATACGAAGTATGTAATTTAGGATGTGGAAGAGAAAGCTCTGCTCCTCCCTCCCTGCCCTGCCTAGCCTGGCTGTCCGGTCTGCCCCATGTCTGCCTTCCTAATGTCACTTTCTGGTGACCAGGAGAAGGATTGGACTGCACCTGTACACAGAGCTGAGGCACCAACTTTACCGGCCACCTTGCAGGAGACCTTCCTGGACAAAGGGAGATGGAGCAGGAGGGTTATTTGCTTGAAATCACCTGGGGATCAGCCATTCTGTCCCTAGACCTGTGGGAAGGAGATGGCCTCCCCCTTGGTCACAGGGCAGTGGGCGAGGATAAGGTCATGCTGTGGGGATGCTTTCTATTAATGTGTAGAGACCAGGAGGGGATTTTCATGGAAAGAGAAAAGTTAGCCAGTCCTTCTTGCTGTTCAGAGCATCAGCAGACAGAATTGTTACCCTAAGGGCAGGTGACACATGAGCTTTACCAGACTAAGGGCAGTATGAGTTGTGGTGCGCAGATACGGTCAAAGAAGGCTTACCCATTTTTCAGGGATAAAAGACTCATGATCAGGCTGTAGGCCAGCTTGTGGCTGGAGAAATTTTGATGAGAGCTTAAAAAAGAGTGAGGAAACCTTTAAATAAGGTTTTCTTTTCGATTGTCTTCCTAGGCGGGACACTGAAACCGCTTCCTGGATGGGAGTATACCTGATTTCAGTTGTGGTATGTACGTAACTCTGTGTACATTCCTATCAAGTATCAGTGTCACCCTTCATTGCTTGCCCGAGCCAACTAATTCATGATTGCAGTTCTTTGGCAGGGCTTTGCAAATGCGTATTGAACCTCCAGCCTGGGTTTGTTTATTTTGTAAAAACACAGTAATTCAAAAAAATTAAAGAGATGGCTATGAAATCCAAGGCAAGAAAATGTGAGATTTCCTAAAGAATAAAGTAAAATAAAAAATACCTCAGAAGTTTAACATTGAAAGTTTGGGGGTTTTGTTGTTATTGTGTTGTGGGTTTTTGCTCTTTTTTTTTGAAGTTGAATAAAGAGGAAAGCAGTTTAATGCAGAACTAATTAATGCACATTTCTCTGGGGTAGAGTGATCTCTGTTCAGTCACACCTTCTCCAGAGTAACTCAAGTGGATTAATCAATGATCATCTTTCTAATTAAACTGCTCTCTGTAGAGAGTTAGAGGCTTCAGCTGATGATCGTTAGTTTTGTGTAGAATCAGTGAATTAAGTGTAAGTAATGTTAACAAGATGTTCCTTTTTCTCATAGGATCAGTCAAAGGTTAGGAAAAAGGTCGGCACTTTTGTTCATGTGCTGCCTCTGAAATGTAAATCATCAACAAACATAAAATACTTTCAAGTGCTTTCAGAAATATATTCTGAAAATGGCAAGAAAGGCGGGTAAAGAAATGCCTTGGATCATCCCAGACATACATACCTGCTTGGCTCAGTTCTGCATCTGACAGAGCAGTTAGGGTAGATCCTGAAACTCTGCTTGGGAATGTGAAGTTTCCTGAAACAAATACCCAGGCACAGGGAAGTGAAGTCCAGCTTTCCTTGTGCAGATGGCTTCTGCCTTCTGGGCAGAGCTGCACACCGTGGCACAGCCCTGCCTTTGCAGGCAGGCCGAACGGACGCACTCGGTAAATGGTCCCTTCCTGCGGGTTTACTGTCTGTCAGCAGAGCTGATGCTCAGTGTGTCACTGGGCAGCCTGGCCTCCCAGGAGTTGTGCTGCTGCTTATACTGAACATATGCTGAATGTGTGTGTCCAGTACATTGGCACATTTAGAGTTGTTTGATGGGGCTGAAAAAGTTGTGGGATTTTTTTTTCTTTTTTTTTTTTTTTGGTAAGCAGAAGCAGCTTTCCATGGTATTACATCTGATCTTCAGACTATTCCCAAGTTTCTCCAGGGGAAAGAGGAGGGACAGAAATCCAAGAAAACCACATGCAGCAAACTGATGGACTGTTGCAGAAAGCTACAACAGCTGCCAAAGGCTGTTCACTGGTTGTTGGTTGAACGTAGATGGCACAGAAGAAGTTAAAATCTCTCTCCTGTCTGATGATCGAGAGGTCAAGGTCTGGATGTATATACTGCGCGTAACTAGCCTGGAGAGCTGTTTGCAGTGCACTTTATAGGAGGGCACTGTGCTGCTGTTAGTTTGGCTACAAGCAGCTAATCCTCCAGGGGAACCACATGAACAAGTGTCATCTCTCTGCTTCCTTCTTGCCAGACCTGTTGATGGTAGCATCTCATACGTCCCTTTCGACATAGGAAATGTACTACAGCTGAAACGAATGGAGGTGTTTGTAGAGTTGTGGTCCTGAATTGCTCAGCACCTGGTCATTGTACGCTGGATTTAACCAGGGGCTGTAGTTTGTACTGAAGATGTCTGGCAACCCAGCAAAAAAAACCAAAACACCCAACAGTTGGTATTTGCTCCCTGCTGGTGCAGGTGGCACCGACCCTCAGTTTGTACAGCCCTTCCCAGATAGCAATTGAGGAACTACATCTGTGACTTGAATGTTGCTATTGCGTGTGTAATGTAATTCACTCTTACTTTACAATAGAGCTGAAAGGGCCCATGGTGTCTTCATACTAATGTCTTTACTTCACTGCCATACCAGATAGCCATTTGCTGGTGTTTATTTTTGTGTACT
>NW_008824115.1:951269-959367 GCF_000699105.1 Pygoscelis adeliae | reverse complement strand
GTGAGTACAAGATTAATGACAAACTGAAGTTCTGGTGCCATAGCACTTACTGTCTAATCTATTGTTTAGACATTCACAGCCATGCCTACCTGTCTGTCCTTAACTAAATGGCAGAGCCTGTGGTGTTGTATTTGCCGTGTTTAGTGCACGGGATTTGTCATTGTTAGTATACAGGAGGCTAGAATCTCAGTCTGGGACGCGTGAGGTTTGTGTGACTGTTACTTTAGTATAGCAGTTCTCTGTCTTTTAATTACTACTTTCTCTTTTTTACCCTTTTCCCTGTTTTTTGATGCACGAAAGTTTTGGTTTTTTTCCAGATTGATTCCTTCAGAAGTGCTTTGCCCTCGGTAGAAGTTGGATGAGAATCCTTGGTATTAAAAGACTTGTTTTAGGAAAGGGGAAAGAGGAGTGTTGCAAGATCCACTGGTGTAAGATGCCTGTTTCCTCCTAGCTTGCTATAAAAAGATACTTCAATGGGTAAAGCTCTGTATGTATGCAGCAACATCCTACCCTTTATTTGGAGGCCTATAGATTTTCCTTATGTTAAGCCTTATTATTCAGGACTGTGCAGATATCGGGAAATGGGTATCACAGAGCTGGCAGAGCATTGCTGGGAAGTTTGTATTCACCATGGCAAACTTCCTTCAACGTTTGATGGACTGTTTGCTGGGGAGCATTGTGACCTCCCTGAGAGGTAGCTTGCTGGGAGTGCTGGAAGCACTTCAGAAAATCTGGCCCTCTTCCCTGGCCCCGAAGTTTTCTTCAAACAGAGCAGGATATCATCCTTAATAAGTCTCTGAGTAAGACCTGACTTGTAGGGAGCTCTTGTATTACTTTGCCATAAATTGGTTCTGTTATATCAAAAGTAGTACACCATCTGCCTGCTATAAACCGTGTGCTCTCATTTCTGCCTGTTCTTGCCCAGATTGAAATGTTTTAGCTGTACATTTACAAATCTGGGATGACTGAGTGTTCGTACTATGAGGTCACCACGGCTGTAATTAGCTAACAGCCAGCTGCATTTCCCCTATAGTTATGGGCCAGCAAAAATCCCAGGGAGTCAGGTTTGCCCATGAGGGCAGAGTTTAACTCTACATTGTTGAAATTACACATATATACTGACACGGGTCTTGCATTTAGCGTCATACTAGGTCTCACTCCATGTCTATCAAAGCATCAGTAAAGAAGCCCCATCTGTGAAGAGCTGGAAATGTGGTTCCAGCAGGAAAGGAAAAATGCCCGAGCAGCTCTCCGCAGTGAGCTGGAACATGGGAAGAAAAACGGCACTTCTCAGTTCAGGGATTTTGCAATCATGCGGGTGAGAGCAAGCTACTGCCCAGGTCTTTTGAGTCTCAGTTGCTAGTGTTTGGGAACTGGGTACCGTGGTGAAGGAAGCGCTGTGTCTCTTTGAGGAGCGGATCCATGCTGTGCCATTGTGTAGGAAAAGTAAGTATGACAAAAAGTACACATCAAGCACGGCAACAGTGCTATGAACTTTGCGACAGAAGGGATCTGTGACAAATGGGTCACGGCGGTGTTATCTGAATGCCATCATCGTGGCACTCACAGCCCTGCTCTACAGCTCTTTGCTCTGTGTCTCTTACAGCGACGATGAGGAGGGTTTTGGTGGTCTGTGCTCTAAATGTTCTGTGTGGATAGATGCATACCCTTCCCCACCAGCAAAGCAAGTCTCTATTTTGTATTTGGAACTTTACAAGTGGTTTTATGGTAACAACTAAGAAAAATATTACTTACACCTTATTACTCACGTTTCCTCTTGGGTGTCACTTGCAGCCTGATACTGCTCTTTACTTTGCTGGCCCATTGTTAATTTGTTCCTTTTGTGTGGTGGTTTTGCAGCTTGTATTATTTGCTATTTTGTCTGCATTTTATTTTAATGGGACAGTCCTTGTTTTCAGTGAAGTCAGTTTGGGACTTTGCTGTAATTCCACTGAGTAATCTTAGAAAACTTCTAGTACTGTGTTGCCCTATTTGTATGCTTGACAGCTTTAGATGGAGCAGTAACCCCTAGTTTCTATTTTACATGTTTACACGTAGCATTTTAATTGAGAATCTGTTTTGTTGTATACTGACTCCATCACCAGGCTTTTCAGTAAGATCTGCCTTTTGAAGCATGAGTACGATAAAATTCTTGTGTTAGTTTTAATTCTGTGGTATGTCAGTTTAACTGTTGTAGAAATAAGGATATTTTTATGACAAGGTGCTGTGTGCCATGAAGAAGCTGTTGAAAATCAGCCGTGCCAATTTAAATGTCACAGAAAATATTGTAATACAGTCTGACACTTTGCAGCATGAAAATGACAGACTTTGTAGAGCACGAAGTTCTCCTTGCCAGCTTTTGGGAGCTCAGTTAGACACCATTTTCAGTGTATTCACATTGAATAAGAAGAGCGGCTGTGTCTTCTGTCTTACCATTTTTGGGTAGTGTGGGCAAAAGAGCAGCCGGTTACTCCGTAAAGGTCTGCTCAAAAGCAGTGGCCGGCTTTTCAGAGCCTGGCTCGGCTGGTGCAAGAAAACTTCCATGGGAAATCTTTGTAGCCAACGCGTGGCTGTTTTGCAGAGGTCCTGGATGGGATTTGAGAGCCTGTCTGGACCTGGGATGTGAGAAGCTTTAAATAAGAGCATAAGGGAACAGACCTGAAGGTGCTCTTGCGTGGATCACAGTCCTGTTGTGGTGCAGGCACTGTTCGCGGTTGGTGCCACCACTGTAGAAAAGGGACCGTGATGGTGCTGGCCCATTTCAAGCTGCCTGGTTGTGTGTTTCCCAGATGGAAACCTGGACAGCTCAACAAAAACTCCTCTTGAAGCATGTGTTTGTAATGTGTTGCATTACTGGTTTCTAACTTCCCTTTGTATATAGAGGGAAGCTTTTAGCTGCTGTGCGTGAGCGGTCTGTGTAGAACGCTTAAGTGAGGTATGAATTGAGTGGAGATGTTTCTAGCTGGTTTTTTTGCATGCGAGTTGTTGGCTTTGCATGGGAGAAGTTAATGATTTAGTTGGCAGTGGTTCAAAATGAAACTTATTTCTGATGTATCTAGGGATACACGTGTTAATAAAACACTTTTTGTTTTTCAGATTGCCAGTGCTACGAAAATAGAGACTTCCAGCAAAGAAGTCTTCAGCTCATGAAGCGGCAAGGACAGTGTTGAGAATACACCCTACCCACCCTCTGTGCTTTCACCCCAGGATACAGAGGGAAACAAGGCATGCGGGGAGCAAATAAATTATGCAAGGTTTGTTTGTTTTTATTTTGTCAGTTTGTTTATTTCTGAATGTATAAATGGATTATGAAACGATTATAGGCCAAGGTCCAGATACAACCAGCTTAAAATTTGCTTCAGTCCCTGGGTCTTAACGTTTCATATTGGCTGGGTGCTTTTGAGGTTTTAGAGTCAACCAGTAGTGAACACCAGCACTGGGGGGAACATAGGCTATCTGAATTGCTTCTCTCGAGGCATTCATCCAACTCCTAATGCCTCTGACTTCAAAATAGGTTGTATTTACAAAACTTCGGTCTAGACAAGCATCCAAATCTGTAAATAGAACAGATGCAGTTTTCTATACTTAACTTGAGGAGGAACTTGAGGAGGGAGAGGGAGGGGTTTAGGCTTTTTCCTGCCCAGCTATTAAGAGTGTTATGATGTGGTAGATGTCTGTCTATCAAAGGAGAGGGAATGGATGAGCAATTTCTGGTGTAGACTGCATCGTTCCAGAATTAGACAGAAAATTACCAGCGAAGAGATGCCCCACTTCTGATGTCTCACTGTCCCCAAAGGACAGAGCGGCATTAAAGCTTAGTTCTGGTGATCATCAGATGTCTTTCTGCTGTAGTCACAAACGTTATGCATGGCATATGAGAGAGGGAGACGCTTTGGTTGAGGGTTTGAAAGACCTGCTGCAACTGAGCTTATGGGAGGGCAGGTTTCCTCCATCCTCTTTAGTTTTGTCATGTGAAATAAAGGGGTTGTTGTAGGGATTTTAAAAGACTTAATCATGATGTTTTATAAAAGGGTGATGAGAGAGTGTTTATTCAACTTTTTATTATTTTTAATTGCTTCAACATTGTTTGCCATTATTTATTGAAGAACCTCCACATTGTCAATACTGTGCTATCTCCTACACCGTGTGTGCTACTAGTTAACACAAAATCCAGACGTGTTTGGGCTTTGTAGCAGGAATCCACTGCACAACCCTGGCAAAACCACCTTTTAGGAAGTTCAGGCCTGTGGGCAGTTCTGCACATCACAAAGTCCTAGGGAGCAGGGTTGGACCTGAACACATCCAGTTCATCCTCATTCCCCGGGAGTTTGTCTGACGCGATCTTAAACATATCCACTGGCAAGGGCTGCAGTTTCAGGGGGATTTGGTCTCATCCTGTGCTAGGACAGGATTGCTTTTCTTGCCTGACAAAACACCTTGGGGCAAAATTGTGCTGAATAAACAAGGGAACTCTCCAAGTTGCAGGTTTTTCTCTGACTGACACACACCAGGCAGGTGACTCTTAGAGCTGATTATTATATGATATTCAAACAGTTAAAAAAAAAATATATATATATGTTCAGCTCATTTTGTAACCCACTCATCTCTCTTAAAATAAGTATATAATGGAGCATTGCTATATTTTGTAATGACTTTAGAGTTCTGCCACTCGAAAGGAACTTAGGGCACCAATGCCACAGAAGTAAATACGCATGAGCTCTGCATTTGCTGTTTGTTGGTTAGTAGAGTATTTGACCCGTTCTTTTCTAAAACAGACAGATTATTTTTAAAACTAGCTTATATGTTCATGATATATTATAAAATGAAAATGGATTTGTAGGAGTGATCAGTGTTATGTTGAACATGATTGCAACAGTCTAGAAGCTCTTCTGAATTTTGGAGTTTTCCCTCCTCAAAAAGGTAAAGTAATACAAACAAACAATCCCCAAATAGTCAACTTCTAACTGATTTTGATAAAAGGACAGCCGTGATGCTGTGCCATTGTGATTGATACAACTAGACTTACTGTTCTGCAATAGGCATGCTCTATTGCCTTGGTTAAAGGTGTCACTGAGATTTTATACACTGCAGCACTCATAAAAAGTCTTAATTTGTCATGTTAGTCAACCTGTTGTGGGCTTGGGGTTTTTTTTGTTTTTGTTTGACCTGTATTGGTAAAAGGAATTATTGGACCTGATTCTAAAATTTAATGAAACTAATGTCTGTTTGGGGATTGGGTCCCACAACCATCAGAGCCTGTGGTTGGTTTTGCCATGTTTCAGTGCTGTGGGGTAGATGAACTATTTATTGCCTTGCAAGTTCTTCAGTTTTTTAACAGTCAGTATGTTTTGTTTCTTTTTGATTGTGATCACCTGCAGCTTTCCAAAAAGCAGTGAAAACCCAGAGCGAGTTTGTCAGTGGCAGAAGGTGTATTTGAGAACCATGTGAAGACATGGGAGAGAAAATTACGGCATACAGATTCCTAATGATAAACATACGAAGAGCATCCTAAAATTATAAAGCAGTGTGGTGCATTAAAGCATTAATTTGCATTTTGGCTGAGGCATAGCTGCATTTTTGGACTGTCCCTTTAATTCTGCTCTGTTAATTACCTGCTGACTGGTTCCTGGGGTGGAAGCAGCAGGAGCTGCGCCTGCAGCAGTTCTCTGACGTAGTGGTTTCTATCAGACAGAGCAATGGGACTCCTAAGGTTACTTTGAAACCTGGGGTCTCCCACTGTAGACCAGCAGACTGACTTGAACAGGAATCTAATTAAAAAGTCCAAGATATTGAATAAAGCTCACAAGTGCCATCTGTTCAGTTTTACAACCTGAAATTACTCGGTGAATCGCAGTAACAAGTTTGATTGTTCCTGCATTGAGTTGCAGCTGAATTTTGCTACAGCAGATGGCCCGTACAAGCAGAGTTGTGCAGACTCTGTTAGTGTTGATAACCGCTTGGACTTCATTAAGTGTTCCAGCAAAGTATATATGTTCTGGAGATAGAGGTAGTTTAAAACTTAATCTTATGAGGAAGGCATTGATAGGCCCTGTGCTGATTTACCAGCTTAGAGTGTGCTTGGAAGAGGCAGCGTGTGCTGGGCACTAAGCAGGTACTTGGCAAGGTGCGATTCCTCGGGCTCTGCAGGAGCAAGCCCTTCCTGTCTGGCTGGAGTTCCCGCTGGAAGGAGGTACGTGGATCGTTTCCTTTGCAGGGCGGTGGGCTCTGGTTCCCCAGATCCGAGGGCTCTTGGTTCATGCAGCCGAAGAACCCGCTTGCCGCGCTTTGCATGTAGGCTTCAAAGTGTCACTTTGCCTTTGAGCACAGCTAAGAAGACACAAGCACGCAAGCCCGTACTACACACCGACTCTCAAGTTGCTCTGGAGAGTGATTTGTTGTGCATGTGCGAGATGTGGAAAACCTGAGTTAGGAAGAGAGCTGGTTAGCGTGAGATATGGACGTACTGAAGGTGGTAAGAGCGAAGTACCTCTTGGTATGTCTTCATGCTGGACCTTCAATGGTGGTGTAGCCTGAGGAAGACAGACACCTGATTTTTCAGAAGAGCCTCTTTTGAAGCAAAGCTGATGTATAATTGGGATAAGTAGGTCACTGTGTGCTTACTTTAATAGCTGTTTAATTATGATGCAGCATTGCTGGCATATGGAGTAAGACTGTGGACTCAGATGTTTGATTAAGATATGATCGTAACTCCATCTGTAGACTCTTGCAACAAATTGTTCCTAAGTTAAAGTAATTAAAAGCAAGGCTTGGTTCTTTATCTCCTTTTCAAGTGAAAGTCTTACTAATGTGGTTGATTGGATGACAAAATGCCAAACAAAAGTCTGTAGACCCAGGGGGAAAAAAAAACCAACAAATTTGTGATAGAATGACCGGGAAACTAATCAAATGTGGGGAGAAGGACATGCACCAGTGCTTTCACATAAACTGTGGAACAGAGCAATCTTAAAAACACTTTCAATAACATATAATGTTGGTACTAACAGTGTACATTCAAACTTCATGTGAAACAAGGTAGGGACAGGGGAGAAAGAAGCTTTGTGGCTGTTTAGGCAAGCCCCTGTGACTGACGTTCAGGTGTAGTCTAGAGGAGGAAAGGTTCAAAACGGGCTGAGGAAGTGGAGGAAAACTGAGGGAAACCTTGTGGCCTGCTGGTTAAGTTCTGTATTCAGGAAACAATTTCTTATTGTCAGGCAACAGTGGATGAACTCAGTAAACTCAGTTCCTGATTTTCTAAATAATCAATCTGGTGTATGCATTTTTTGCAGTGTAGCCCTAGAAGGAATATATAAGGCCATAAAGACTTCAAGGTGAGATAATGTTTGTATCTCCAAAGCTGGCTAGCTGTAGTTACTGCCTATCCTTACTTTCTAGCCGTACATTAATTTCCCCGTTGCCTCGGTGTTCTCTGTCACAGCCTCGTCCTCCACTGCCTGACGGCTTGACTGCACTGTCAGCAAGGATCATCAGCCTTACTGAAAAAGACACCAAAAAGTTAGGTATGCCTGACAAAGCTTAATGATGCTACCCTCCAGCCATGGGGCAGCTCTCCCTGTTACGTATATCCAGTTTGACACTTCTATAAGCTGGCACTGCTGGTAAGATACTGAGATGAAAGGAGCAAAGTGGCACCTTTCCCCTGTGGAGCTGTTGGGGTGTGCTGTGGGAAGGGGAACACAAGTTCCCAGGGGGAGCGCGGGGTGCCGACCTGCAGCCCTGCCAGGATAACTGCCTGTGTGCCGGCTCTTGCTCTGCGGCCGGTGAGATTTAGCTCATCCTTCGTGCCGGAGAGCTCATCCTCCTTTGCTGTGATGCGAGGTGGCAGGGGCTTGGTGTGTGTAGGTAGTGTGGCTGATACCCGGTAAGCATCGCACCAGGTTTTTCCTGGTCTGTGTGGCCAGGCCTTGAGCACAAATGGTGGCGCTCTGTGCGTGAGCATGAGTACTGAGGAGGAGTATCTGCGTTTATATTTCTCTGAGAGGCATTTTAACTGAGCTCACTGTCAGTCAAGGTAGATCATTGTTCTCCCACCTGAGCCTTACCACTGTGATCAACAGGCTACGGACATCCCTGCTCGAGG